>NC_045448.1:13570467-13824962 GCF_002776525.5 Piliocolobus tephrosceles | reverse complement strand
CATGGCACAAGTATACATATGTAACAAACCTGCACATTATGCACATGTACCCTAGAACTTAAAGTATAATAAAAAAAAAAAGAGAAGTAACCAGAGGTGTATTAAAGTATATGTACACGGATACGAAGCAGTAATTATTTTCATTGGTGTATTTAAATGAATTTTGATCTTTAAGATATCTTTCTCAGCCTTATCATGTTTAATATATATTTTATGTAAAATATTATTGCGCTTGAACTTGCCTGAATCCCTTCTTACCTATTGGAAAGTATACTTTCATCGCATGCACAAGAAATGTAGCACTATTACTTATGTACGTGGTCAGCAGTAGAGAATACTTTTTATGTTATGTTACATTCATGTAAACAAATATATTTCAGAAATTAAATATGCTGCAGATTTATTTACATGAAAATATTTAGGATATTTAACGAGATGCTGTGTGTTTATAGCATGCATTCCAACATGAGCAATATCATCCCCAAGGGGGTGAAAACTTGGTTTTGGACGAGTGCCAAAAATCTTACTCTTTTTATGTGTAAAGCATAGATATACATACAGTACATAAAAAGATAAATGGCACACCTATGATATTAAAATTCATACTGCCTTTTTAACAACATGAAATTTTTTAAAAACTATTGAGAAATGCTTCTTAAAGGGGTGATATTAAAAAGATCTTGAAAAATACTGGTTTAAATATAATGCTAAGTGCTAAAGAGGATACAAAACTTGATACTTAGAGTCTCTCCCACTTTGGAGGATCGGTACAGGACCCCCATGGATAGCAATCTACAGATTCTCAAGTCCCTTACATAAAATGACATAGTATTTGTATATAACCTCTGCACAGCCTCTTGTATACTTTAGATTATCTCCAGATAATTATAATACCTAATGAAATGTAAGAGCTATGTAGATAGTTGTTATGCTACATTGGTTTTGAATTTATATTTTTTTGTTGTATTGTTATTTTATTGTTTTTCCCCAAAATATTTTAGATGTGAGATTGTTTGAATGCTTAGATCTGAAACTCATGGATACATAGGGCCAACTATATTTGTGTGTGATATATTTACAAATATATACATATGCAATATACATAATGAACACACACTCATCTACACACACATCCACTCACAGAGAACAAAACTGAGAGTACTTTGTATGTATATATACTCACATACACTCCTACAGAAAATTATTGTAGAATTATAGAATATTTTATAAAATATTTTGTGTTCTTTTTATTTGTGATTTTTACTGATAAGTTGTAAAACACACAGTTTTTTTTTTTTTTTTTTTTTTTTTTTTAATTATTTTGAAGACCAGTAACTACCATTGGTTTTATCTGAGCCCAGTATCAGACTACATAGAGGATTCCATGTTCTAAAAGATAGGCTTAGAACACTTGGAGATTAGCATGTAATGAGGAAAAGAATCATACATAAAATTACCTAACATAAACAATGAGCCTTTTTATGTGCCAAAAGAAAGATTTGAATGACAATAGTTCCACAATTTAGAAGAAAATCAGTTCTGCCAATCTGTGTGCTCAGGGAAGGGTTCAAGGAAGTGTTAGGGCTTGAACTTGTCTTTGGAAGACAAGTATATCAATGGGATTAGGTTTGGTTTATTTCCATGGTGTGGAAAAGTTGGGTAAAAAGATAAATATTCACTTTTTTTCTCACATAAAATCTGTCTTGGCAGAGGCAGTCCAGGGTTGGCATATGACTCTATTGCCCTCAAGATATCTTTCTATCTTGCTGCCTTACCATCTTAATGTTTGGCTTCTATCCTCAAGGTAACCTTACGAGGTACAAGTGATGCTGAAGATCCAGCTTTTATATCCAAATTCCAGGTAACAGGAAGGAAGAGAAGATCTCATTCTTTTCTTTTAAAAAGCCCTTTTGATAGGCTTGCAAAACATCTCTTCTTAAAACTCACTGGATAAAACTCAGTCATATTATGGCCATGTCTAGCTCCCAGTAGGACCAATAAAAGCATTCATATGCAAGGAGACGATGTCCTCTACCAAAATTTGGGCATTACTGGAGACATAAAAGTAGAATAGTTATATATTAGGCAATTAGCTGTGTCTGTGACAGTGCTGCCTTTAACAATCTAACAATCTTTGCATGTTTTAAATATAGAACACCTCTTCCCTGCCTCCCTAAAGAAATCTCTCCATGGTGTTACACAAGTTCTACATTCAACCCAAAGTCCATAGTCTCTGGATAAGATATATCCTTTCCACAGATCCAGAATGGCTCCTGATTATCCAACATTATATAAGCTGGAAATATTCATTTGCCTCCAAAATACCCAACAGAATTCATACAGAACAATTAAATAAGAAAGGTTATTTATAAAAGGAGGTGATTATCTTACTGTGAGAATTGATGTACAAGAAATACTAAGTGACAAGGTCGCATAGAACAGGAGACAATTTTTTGTGACTAGAGAGATACGGAAATGGATCACAGGGGAAAAAAATTATCTGGACCACAAAGAATCGATAGGACTTTAAAAGAAAAATGATAATAATGCAAATGATAGTGGCAAGAATATTATCAATAATAATAATAAAATTAACTGATATGTTAAGTGTTTCATATGTTTTGTGCATTTTCCTATTTCTCTATATGTGTTAACCTATGTGTTCATTTTAACAATCCTATAATACAAAATGTTCATCCCTGGTTTTTTGTTTGTTTTTTTGTTTTTTCTTTTCTTTTCTTTTCTTTCTTCCTTTTTTTTTTTTTTTTAGATGGAGTCTCATTGTGTTGCCCAGGCTGGAGTGCAGTGGCGCAATCTTGACTCAGGTTCCCAGGTTGACGCCTCTGCCTCTCGGGTTCATGCCATTCTCCTGCCTCAGCCTCCCAAATAGCTGGGACTACAGGTGCCCGCCACCACGCCTGGCTAATTTTTTTTTTTGTATTTTTAGTAGAGACAGGGTTTCACTGTGTTAGCCAGGATGGTCTCGATCTCCTGACCTTGTGATCTGCCCACCTCGGCCTTCCAAAGTTCTGGGATTACAGGCCCGAGCCACTTGCCCAGCCTCATCCCTATTTTATAGAGAAGTCTCATGCTCTTGCCCACACAGGTAGTAAGTGTCAAGGAAGTGACTTGTCATGCTCTTAACCACTAGAGTAGACTTGTATTGATGTTCGCATAAATAGAGGGAACACCTAATACTTTTTTTTGGCGGTTTTGCATGGAATGTGCTAGACACTAGCAGGTAGTTTTAATTTATGCTATGGCACAAAGATGATTTCCAAAATACACGTAAGAACCACTCTGTGTAAGTTGATGTGTGAATAGTGTCTATGCTTTACTGTTTATAAAAACTTATTTTAGACACTGTGAGCTCTAATAGTGATGAGATGATTACAATACCAAACCAATACTTATTTCACAGACTTTATACAGAAATAGTCATGTACTTTAGACATGCCTACCTATCAATGCTAAAGCCAATGTGCTTTAAATGGAGATTTGCTTGACGTTAGAACAGCGCCATATTTCTGTGTCTTAAGCAAAGCCAGTTTGGAAAGAAAATGAAAAATGTAGTGCTAAAAATACTCTGTGCTCATCCTCTTCATTTTTTTACCATGTTATTTTCAAGGATAAAATACCAATTTATGAAAGAAAGATATTCTGAAGTAACAATTTAGGAATGCTTTATTCATATATTTTTGTTTTAACATCACAGCATTTATCACATAGTGGATAATGAATATATTCTTGTTAAATATAAGTCTTTCATTATGCTGGTTCTAGTGAAGGAGATGCTTTCTAGAATATCACAGTCCGATAGTACTTTCTGTGATGCTGAAAATATCCTGTACCTGTGTTGTCTAAAAATGGTAGCTACTATTAAGTACCTGTTGAGCACCTGTGGCTTGGGCTAATAAGAAACTGCATTTTTAATTTTATTTTAGTTAACTTATATTTAAATGTATACAGCAACATATAACTAATGGCTACCATATTGGGAAGCACAGCTGTAGTAGGCATAAGTCTTAAATAAATGTGATGTACACATCTAGAGGAACTACAGAAATGAGAGCAAAGCAACCCTGAAGTTTGTAAAAGAAAAGAAATAACCAAAATCAGAGCTGAACTGAAAAAAAATGAGACATTAAAAAAAAAAAAAAAAGTCAATTAATCCAGGAGTTTTTACTTGAAAGAATAAATAAGATTGACAGACTGCTAGCTAGACTAATAAAGAAAAAGAGAGACAATCCAAATAAACACAATGAGAAATGACAAAGGGAAATTACCACTGACCCAACAGGAATATATTAAAACAAACAAACAAACAAAAAAACCTCAGAGGCTACTACAAACACCTCTATGGACACAAACTAGAACACCTAGAAGAAATGGATAAGTTCCTAGAAACATACAATCTCCCAAGATTGAACAAGGAAGAAATTGATTCCCTTAGTAGACCAGTAATGAGTTCCAAAGTTGAATCAGTAAAAATAAGTCTACCAACCAGAAAAATGCCAGGACCAGAGAGATTCAGGGCTAAATTATACGAGATGTATAAATAAGAGCAGGTGCCATTTCTACTGAAATGATTTCAAAAAACTGAGGAGAAACTCTCCTTAACTCATTATATGAGTCCAGCATTATCCTAATAGCAAAACCTGGCAGAGACACAACAACAACAACAACAACAACAAAACTTCAGGCCAATATTCTTGATGAATACGGACGCAAAAGTCTCCAACAAAATGCTAGAAAAGTGAATCCAACAGCACATTGAAAAGATAATCCACCATGATCAAGTAGGCTTTATCCCTGGGATGCAAGGTTGGTTCAATATACACAAATCAATAAATGCAATTCACTGTGTAGACAGAATAAAAAAACAAAAACCACATGGTTATCTCAATGGATGCAGAAAAGGCTTTCAATAAAATTCAACATCTCTTCATGTTAAAAAAAAAAAAAAAAAAAAAAAACACTCTCAACAAACTAAGCATTGAAGGAACTTACCTCAAAATAATAAGAGTCATCTATGAGAAACCCACAGCCAACATCAAAATGAATGGGCATAAGCTGAGTGCATTCCCCTTGAAAACTAGAACACCATTCCTATTCAACATAGTACTGAAAGTCCTAGCCAGAACAATCAGGCAAGAGAAGGAAATGAAAGGTATCCAAAAGAAAGAGAGGAAGTGAAACTATCCCTGTTTGCAGACTGTATGATTCTCTACCTAGAAAACCCCATAGTCTCTACCCAAAAGCTCCCAAATCTGATGAACAACTTCTGCAAAGTTTCACGATACATAACCAATGTACAAAAATGAGTAGCATTTTGTATACACCAGTAATATCCAAGCTGAAAGCCAAATCAAAAATGCAGTTTCATTCACAATAGCCACAAAAAATAAAATACCTAGATATACAGCTAACCAGGAAGATGGAATATCTCTACAGTGAAAATTGGAAATGAGTCACACCCACATAGTGAGTGTGGACAGAAATTGTGACTTGTGTTTTGGCAATAGAATATGGCAAATGTGAGAGATGTTTGCTGCATGTTGAAAGGCCAATTTCACTGAGGTTAGAGACACCTCTTCTACTAGCAAAGAAGACTCTTTAGAATTTAGGGACTCATTGTCCCCTAGTTTCATCAGAGTCTTCCCACACATCTCCATTTCAAATTACAGGATCCTGTCTTTCTGAACCAGTCCCCCTACATTAACAATAGGCACCCAGTGAAGCTGGAAGTTCAAACGGCTTTATAGTTTGGTCAATCTTGGGATAAGGCTCTGTTTTTAATTTTCAGCAATTATAGCCCTGTCACTACAGGAGATAAACCTTCCTTTTAGGGTATACCTAGTAGCTCTCAGGTCATTTGGATAGAGTGCATGAGCTGAACATTCAAATCCTTGAGCTCATACTTTTCTTTCACCACTGTAGCCAACTGCATTAGGAGCAACCAACCAATGCAATTACATTCCATACTTTACAAAAATTATTTAAATGTATTATATACATAAGTCACTTAACTCCTTGACTCTTATTAATGCTTGAGTATCCAATGCAGATATTCTGTGAATCTGTATAAACAGTTCATTCCATGAATTATCAGTACTCTCTTTACTACTAAAAACAGTCATTAGCACTTTAATCAGATTAGCCAATTCCAGACACCACAGAACAAATTTAGCCAATATGTACTTATAAAATTTCACCCTATCCCTACCTTAATGCCTTTCCCTTCATGCAACAAAATTTGCATATATTTCTCCTTGCTTGTACAAATGAATACAAGCTCGTGTGTGTGTGTGTGTGTGTGTGTATGTATTTGCATTTGTATACACACACTTGGGATTTTTTTACATAAATAATAATATAAAAAAATTTTTTCTAAATAATAATGAACATACAAAGGTATAAATATAATTTTTCTCCTGATTTTATTGTGGCTACACATATGCAAACTTACATGTGATTATATGATATAAGTGCTTTATATGTGATTAGGGTGTTTAGTGTATTACTTTTTTGGTTTTACTTTTTTAGTTTTGCTTGTCTCACTCTCTCCTCTCTTCCCCATCACTCATGGAATAAATGCCCTCACTTCTTCCACATGTGAAAATCTGACATCTGTTACCTGTTCATAAATCATAAGTTTGGGCCAGGCACGGTGGCTCAAGCCTGTAATCCCAGCACTTTGGGAGGCCGAGACGGGTGGATCACGAGGTCAGGAGATCGAGACCATCCTGGCTAATACGGTGAAACCCCATCTCTACTAAAAATACAAAAACTAGCCAGGCGAGGTGGCGGGCGCCTGTAGTCTCAGCTACTTGGGAGGCTGAGGCAGGAGAATGGCGTAAACCCGGGAGGCGGAGCTTGCAGTGAGCTGAGATCCGGCCACTGCACTCCAGTCCAGGCGACAGAGCGAGACTCCGCCTCAAAAAAATAAATAAATAAATAAATAAATAAATAAATAAATAAATAAATCATAAGTTTGCATATACAAAGTTTTCATATATATATATGTACATATATATGTAGCTTTTTTTGTAGTATGCTGTAGAAAATTTATTTAAATTTAATATGGTTCTCTGTGTATCATTGTTTACTCCATATTAGCTCATGAAAATTTCTCCAAGACTCCTGGGACAGTTGCAGTTCCACAATATGCTATTTAATAGCTGCATAATAGAGTCTATTTTTAGATCTAAGATAGTATATTCAATCAGCATTAATTTTGTTGTGGTATTTGCCTTAAAATTCCCCATAAACATATCTTTGTGTTCCAGACTGGTTTAGCAAACAGATTCCCTAGATTCCCAGCAAATTTTGCATAGAAGGTATATGCATTTATTATTTTAAAAGCACGGCTGTGTTGTTTTCCTGCCATGGGGTCATCCCAGCTGAGTTCCAGTGACTAAGAAGCAGAAATGAGAAGTCATCACGGTATCCTTTGTGAATTCCTGTTAGACCTATGAACGTCATAAATTAAAGATTTACTCTAAGTTTGTGTGTGGGTTTACAGCAGGAATAGGTACCTGGGTTAGAAACTGACTTCTGGAAGTGGGATGCTGCAGTATTGAAAACCTAAATATGAGGCATTCATTTTGGGACTTGGAGGTGGGCAGAATCTTGAAGGATCTTGAGGCGACTCTCATTGAAAACTGGAAAACTGGAAGGACTCTAAGGTTCCCGTTAGTAGAAACTGGAAGGCAAGAAGACAATTTGTGTTGGACATTGGGGAAAAGGTGACACATACAATACGGCAGTGGAAAGTTTGAGAACAAAATCCCTACAATGAAATGGAAAACAAAAACGCTATCAAATTATATTGCAAATCTGAGATTCTCAGGAATAATGTTGAAAAGGCCCACAGGTAACTTCTAACTTCCTATGCAATCATAGAGAGATGAACGAGAAAAGAAACTGTCCACCTTTAAAGTATAATTTTTAGAAAATATAAAGCATTCGGGATGAGATGCATTCAAAACTAAAATTGTTTCTCATCTCTAATATCTCCTGGAAAAAGACTCTCATGGTAATGGATAATCCCATAATAACTATCAAATCTATGATGTTACCTAGTAAAACATAATCTAAAAGAGCTTCTGTAACACATTGTGTTGACACCACATACCTAGTACAGTTTTTAAGGTGTTGAAGGTCATGGCTATTAAAACGTCTCTCCTAGGGAATAGAACTTCTAAGAAGCTTAAAGGAATGTCTTGTAGATTCTTTCAATTTGACAAAATGCTTTTGGTATCATAAAGGCGTTGTCGTACGATAGCTTTCATCTCAGCCCAAAGTATAGAGATGTTTGTCTCAGAGAAACTGTATATGAACCTCGATTTAATCAAGCCAACGCCATTATAATTCATAAAAATTGGCAATTTAAGATAAATGTAGTAGCTGAAGCACCACTTGCTTGAAATAAAAAGGACAGAAAACATCAAAATGCAAGAAGCCCCAGGAACCCCAACTTCTAAGGACAGGAGCTGAATAAGAAAATAAAACGCAACAGCATACACAGGCCACTTTCTGGGAGAGGCACTAGGACAGCAGAGAGTTTTCCTGCATTTACTGTCTCTATGGGAGGCATCCTTAGGGGAAAGAAGGCAAGTGAGCCATCTAACCTCCTTGCCCATTGAAACTCCACTTAAATTAAGTAGTAATATTTGTTAAGAGGAAGAGTTCTTTTCTATAGAATGTCCTTAAGTAAGGTTTACTAGGCCGGGCGCGGTGGCTCAAGCCTGTAATCCCAGCACTTTGGGAGGCCGAGACGGGCGGATCACGAGGTCAGGAGATCGAGACCATCCTGGCTAACACGGCGAAACCCCGTCTCTACTAAAATACAAAAAACTAGCCGGGCGAGGTGGCGGGCGCCTGTAGTCCCAGCTACTCTGGAGGCTGAGGCAGGAGAATGGCGTAAACCCGGGAGGCGGAGCTTGCAGTGAGCTGAGATCCGGCCACTGCACTCCAGCCCAGGAGACAGAGAAAGACTCCCTCTCAAAAAAAAAAAAAAAAAAAAAAAGTAAGGTTTACTTACAGTAAATAAATTCAAACTCAATGAGGTGCATTCCTTGAAAATTGTCACAGAAGCTCTATACCTCTGTGTAGTATAAAATGAAGACATTCATAACTCAACTTTCCCCTGCTGTGTGAGATAATAACCTGCAAAACTCTACTTTGAGATTTCATCTTTTATTCTGAGATGGAGAGTAAGTATCTGGCAGGAGAAGCAAGGGCCTGAGGAGCCCAGCGGGGTGTCTCAGATCTCTCTGTTTTACCTGAGCCTTTACCTGCCTGTATTCTTGAACTGCACAGTAAAGCTTGATTTCACGTATATTCGTTTGTTAGGGCTGCTGTAACAAAGTACCACTAACTGGGTGGCTTGAAGAACAAATTTATTCTCTCAGTTCTGGAGACTGGAAGTTCCAAATGTAGATGTCAGAAACTTTGGTTTCTTCTGAAGGATATGTGAAAAAAACTGTTCCATTCCTCTCTCCTAGTTTCTGTTGATTTTCTGGCATTTTAAATTCTGAGCCTTTTTTTCCTTTCTGTTTTTGATTTTCAGTCTTATTATTTCCTATCTTTTACTTATCTTGGCTTCATTTACCTTATATTCACTTTATTTTTTCACTTTTTTTCTAGAAAATGTAAAATCTTAGGTCTTTTATAGTATAAGAAATAAAAAGACATACTCTTTCTTTTTTAATATTATAAAGCTACAGCTCCACAGATATTTTGTGTTCTGTTTTGTTTGTATTCAGTTAGAAATATTTCTAATTACCCTTGTATTTTTTGACTCATGAGTTCCTTATAATGTGTTGTTTAATTTCCAAATATTTGCAGTTCTACTACATGGCTTATTGAAATTAATTAATAATTTAGTTCCACTAAGGTCAGTGAATATGTCCTCTGTATTTCCATTCCTTTGAAATTTATTGACTTTTTTTTTCTGTGCTAGTAATTGATCTGTCTTGGTGAATGTACCATATGCAACTGAAAAACATGTGCATTTTGGTATTGTGGCAGGTAATTTTCTACGTCTATCAATTAGATTAAGGTTGTTGATAGTTTTGTTCAAGTCTTTTTTTTTTATATATATCTAGCTGTTTGAACAATTGCTTAAAGTATTAAAATCTCTTTCTGATTGTGGAATTTTTTTGCTTCACTCTTTTAAATAGTCCATTTTTGCTTTATGTATTTAGGAATTCTGTCATTAGACACACATATACATTTTTAACAGTCTTCCAGACGAATCATCCCTTGTATTATTAAGAGACCTACATTCTGAACAGAATGAAGTCATAGTAATCAGGGCAGTGTGAACAATTGAGACCAATAATTGAGGCCATCTACCCCAAATGAGATTTTTGTAATGTTTTAGCATCATTATATATTTTGGTTTTGCTGATATGAACCAGACTACTAATATAATTAATCCACAGTATTTATTGAGCGTCTATTATGTGCTAAGATACTAAGTGATGAGGATGTATCAGTAAAGAAGTTTTGGAAAATGCCTGCTCCTGAACTTAAAATATAAATATATCCTAATTGATTTATAAATTGTATAGCAGTTGTTTAGTGGTATATAAAATCATCTATTACTATTTTGTATATATGTTTATATACATGTATATATAATAAGTATTATATACATATTATATATAATGCATGTGTATATATACATGATACATACATTATATGTATATAATATATATGTATATAATATAGGTATACAATAAATAACATGATATATATTATATGTATATAATATATGTGTATATATTATATACATGCATTATATATAATAAGTATTATATGTAATAAACAGATGAATACACATGTTTTGCTAAATTTATTGCTCATGAGTGTTTTGTCTCTTTTTCTATTACCTTGAATCCTGATTCACTTGTCTGGCTAGAGCCTTACAAAGATTTTTTTTTCTTAAAATACATGTTGTGGATAATGTATTTTAACAATCTTTACATAGTCACTTTTCTTTTCCCACTAAGGTTAATGCTATCTTGACTGGGTTTAAGATACTGGTTGAAGTCATTTCCTCTTCAATTCTGTAGTTCTCTATTCTGATTTCTATGAGAAGTCCATAAGAAATGAAAACACTAGTCAGATTTTTTTTGGCTTTTTGGTAAATATTTTTTATTGTTTTAAAGATTTTAGAATTTTATTCTTTGTTGTAATTCAGGAAATTTACCATCATAAGTCTAGATATTCACTCTTTCTTAGCAATCTTGCTTAGACTTAATGGGATCTCTCAGTATCCTGATTCAGATCTTAGGAAAAATTAATTCAGTTACATTATCATATACTATCTTTCTTCCATAAGTTAAAATGTTTATTTTGTGTGTTACTAGTATTTGTGTTAGGTCTACTGAATTGATGCTAAAAATATATCATTTTATTCTTCATCTCATTGAATTTTACTTTCTTATTTTAGCTGTTTCTTTTATTTCATAACCAAGTCCATTAATTCACATCTTTTCAAGTGACCAACCATACTCTCCTCCAACGTGTCTATTGACATTATATCAGGAAATTGTGTTTGTTTTGTGTCAAAGGTGCTTTATTTGGTATATACACTAGTTAAATTTTCCTGAGTGCTCTTATTACAGCCCGAGTTCTGAGTGTTGCATCCATCCTTCCTGCCTCTGACTGTTGGCTTTTCTTCAGTGTCATATTGTTTTCACTTGTTATTCACTGAGGCTGATCTTCTGAGATGCCTTAAGGGACTGTGTTGCCAAGGCTTCAGTAGACACAGCAGCCTCTGTCCCCAGAGGTCAGTAGAGAGCTGGAAGCATTGCAGTCAGTTCATACTGCATGTGTATATATACATGATACATACATTATATGTATGTAATATATGTATATATATACATATATACTTATATATAATATATATATAAGAGCCTTTCTTATATTCTTCTGCCATGAATCTATAATGGCACTAATTTCAAAGACTTTTCTGATTTTTTCTAGAAGTTTTCCTCTGTCTCCCAGGCTGGAGCGCAGTAGCACGATCTCGGCTCACTGCAAGCTCCACCTCCTGGGTTCACGCCATTCTCCCGCCTCAGCCTCCGGAGTAGCTGGGACTACAGGCGCCGGCCATCACGCCCGGCTAATTTTTTGTATTTTTAGTAGAGATAGGGTTTCACCCTATTAGCCAGGATTGTCTCGATCTCCTGACCTCGTCATCTGCCAGCCTCAGCCTCCCAAAGTGCTGGGATTACAGTCGTGAGCCACCGTGCCCAGCCTTCCAGAAGTCTTTATTACCTAGATACAGGTGTAGAGAAAAGAGGTGTTTGTACTTATTCTGAACCTGGATTTTGCCTTTGAGTTTGTTGGAGAGAGAGCAAGTTTGTGCAAATGAGGCTATCTATGTGGTTAAAAGTGAGAAAGATCATGGAACCAATACACAGAAGGAAGGAAGAAGTGAGATGTTTACTAGGGACAAAATAATAATATGCAATCAAAAAGCAGAAAAAAATGTAGTAGTTTGATGAGAGTCCAGAAAGGTTGTGATGTTTCACTTCTTTGTAAATATTTGTAGGAATAATACATATGTGTTCTCTCAGTGAATCAGTTCTGAAGGATGACAGGAAAGAGAACAAATGGCCCACGTGTCTTAGTTGGCAGTGGGTTCAGAGGAGTTTATTGCAAGGTAGTGATCCTGGAACAAGAAGAAGCAAAGAGAGCAATGGCATGCATTTCAAAGGATTATTTTTTTCTTTTGAAGTTGAAAGAAATCATTTTTAAAGGCAAATGTTGAAAAAGGGAGAAGGGAATGAAGTGTATGAGACCGTGCAGCCTGACAGCCTCCTCTGAAGGATGCACATTAAGTTATCATCTTAGGGGAAAGAAGGGTGTGAGCAAGAAGGGTGCAGGAGGCATTCAGCGAAGAGGACGCGTTTGCATAAGAGTTTCCTTTTTTCACATACTTGCATTGCATGGAGTAGGGTTTAAAATTTTGTGACGGAGAAGATATTAAGTCAAAGTTATATTGAGTCTCTAGCTTATGGTGTTACTAAGAAAATAAGAATTGCGTGTGACAGTGAGCTTATTTCCAGGTACAGACAAACCTCAGAGATACTGTGGGTTCAGTTCTAGACAACCACAATGCAGCAGGTATCACAATAAACTGAATCACACAGTTGTTTTGGTTTCTCAGCGCATATAAAAGTTACCTTTACTAGTACTGTTGCCTATTTAGTATGCAATAGCGTTATGCCTTAAAAATAAACACATACCTTAAATTAAAATACATTATTGCTAAAAAAAAAAAAAATGCAATGATCATTTGCATCTTCAGAATTGTAATCTTTTTGCTGGGGAAGGGTCTTGCCTCAATGTTGAGAGCCTTGCTCTGGATTAGGTTTTGACTTATGGGAATATTGTGGTTGGCTTGGTCTTGTATCCAGACCAATAAAACTTTTGTCATATCAGCAATGAGACTGTTTTCCTCTCTTATCGTTCCCGTGTTCACTGTTAGCAGCACTTTCACTTTTCATCAAGCACTTTTCCTTTGCATTCAACAACTTGGCTAACTCTTTGGTGCAAATGGCCTAGCTTTTGGTTTCTTTCACCTTTTGACATACCTTCCTCACTAAACTTGACAATTCTGACTTTTGATTTAAAGTGAAAGACGTGTGACTCTTTCATGTGAACACTTAATGGCTATTGTAAGGTTATTAATTAGCCTAATTTCAATATTGTTTTGTCTCAGAATAGGGAGCCCTAAGGAGAGGGAAAGAGATGTGAGGAATGGCCCGTTAGTGGGGAAGTCGGAACACGTAATATTTATCAATTACGTTTGCCATCTTACATAGACTCAATTCATGCTGCCCCAAAACGATTACAATGGTAATATCAAGAATCACTGATCAAAGATCATCAAAAGGCATCTGATAATAATAATAATAATAATAATAAAGGTAGAAATATTGTGAGAGTTACCAAAATGTGGCACACAGACTGAAAATAAGCACGTGATATTGGAAAAATGGTGCCCATAGACTTGTTCAATGAAGGGTTGCCACAATCCTTCCATTTGTAAAAAACACAGTATCTGCAAATAACAATAAAGTGAAGCCCAATAAAGCGAGTTATACCTGTATGTATTTGGCCATTTGTGTTTGTATGAAAGTGTCAGGACGTTCTAAGAAGAGTATGGGAGTAAGGGTCAGTCATTTCTATGGCTTCTAGTTTATTTTCTTAGAGCATACCTATTTCTCACTGAATTCCTGCTTATAATCTTCAAGGCTGTAGAGATCAGCTCATAAAGAAATGCACAAAGAGAGAAAAAATAGTTTCTGAGTATATTTCTAAAACGTTCACATTATGTAAAATGTAACATAGACTTCTTGGAAGGATTTTCTGCTGCCTAGAATACCCCTTAGTGAAATCCTCGTTTCTGCCTATTTCCAGAGGGAAGCAGTACTCACTGTAGTGGTTTGAATTATTTTAAACCACCCACCGCCGCCACCCCGCTACCCCTCCCACTGTGGGTAGAGAATGCTTCTCACACCCATTAAGGTTGGGCTTTGCCATGTGACTTGTTCTAGCTAGTGGACTTTTAGTAGATGTGATGTGAGCAGAAGCATTAGGTGTGTTTGCACTATTTGGCTTGACTTTTTTGCTTTCGTGATTTGTCACAGAAAAGCATGCCTCAAGCAGCTGTTGATCTTTTAGCCAAGCCTGCAATAAATGACCTTGAGCTTTACTCTGCTCCAAGACTTGCTGACCTCCAGTCTAAATCAGAGCTGTCCTTACTGACTCACAGATCCGCGAATAAAAAAGAAAATAGCAACTTGATATTTTAAGACATTGAGTTTTGGGGCAGTTTGTTACACAACAAGATATGATTAATAGAATGCAATTGTCAAGTAAGTTAAGTGCTGAATAGGTCACTTGTTACTTTATTTTCCACAGACCTCTTCTCTTTTCTTATTTTCCCTTCATTTCTACTTTTTGCTCTTCCGTATTCTCTTCTCTTTTCTTTCTCTTTCTCCTTCCTATCTTCCTCCCTCCCTCCCTTCCTTGCTTTCTTATTTAAATGCACATACTGATTATTTTTTAAGATTATCTATCAAAAATGTATACTATTCTCCTTTCAGTATTATCTGTTTGAAATATTATTTGTTTGTTTGAAACTCAGTAGCTTCTCTATCTCTTCTCCCTTAGTTTTTTTATTACTTTGCATCTCTGTCTTTTCAATGTATTTTTTCAATAAATTTATTTTTAATTGATAAATAATAACTATGTGTATTTACAGGGCAAAATGTGGTGTTTTGATCCATGTATGCATTGTAGAAAAATCGGAAGTGGTGAATTAACATATCCATCATCTTACCAACTTACTGTTTTATTTTGTGGTGAAAATGTTAAATATCTATTTTTATAACAATTTGGAACTATGATGTTACTATATTTTCTAATTATAAAATTAGGAATAATTATTTTAGACATTTGTAAGGTACACAAAATAGAAAGAATATTTAAGTTTATCTATAATTACACTTAGAGAAAGGGGGTTTTAATTTTTGGTTGTCATTCTCTAGTATATTATTTCAGGATATATTTCTTGTTTATAAAGTCATTGTTTATATGGAGCACAATTTGTTTTTAGCTCCTCCACATAGTTTTGCATTCTGATTTATAAATTAATATATTATAATTATTTTCAACCTTATAAAATTTTTAATTTTAAATTCTTTAGATTCTCTCACAAGCCCTCACCATTCTAGTGGCCCAATCATGAATATACAGCATATTCCTTTCACCCTTCATTCCATCATCTCTGCAATTTTACATTCACCACCAGTCTTTATTGATTGCTTAATAATGGCTGAAAAAATAGCACATATTTTTGCCATAATAGATAATTTGATCTCTACATACAACCCAAAAACCCACTATCCTTACCTTCGTTTTGTATGTGAGAAAACTGAGGTTGAGGAAATTGATTTTATTGTCCAAGATCTGGAGGTTCTTATGAGTCACTGTTGTACAAAGAAGCCAGATAGCTTGATGGTTTGCTCTTTTGCCATGCTGTAGCTGCCTCTACTTTGCATGCCTGTAAACTCACATCTAGTTAGAACTTTTGGTTCGGTTTCAGCCACAATCTTATTTGCCTGAACAACTCATCCATCACCGCCATTCAAGGCCCCCAGCCATGGACCCAACTGACCTACCAAGACTGCACACGGCATGAATGTTACCATCCGTATTAGGCTACCCAGTCTGAAACTGTGGTAATCACCTACTCTAAGTGAATGCAATGCCTTGGAGGAGTTAGGGATTCCTGAATTATATCTCATCTCAACTGTTTAAGACAACTGAACTCCTTAAGAATGTCTACTCTGGTCAAGTAGAAAGTATGTAGAGCTTAAACTCAAAAAGCCCTCAGAACTGATATAGAAGATTCTGTGGAAAAGAGTCCTGAGACTCAGAGAGCAAAGATGGCTGGGCCAATGTGATGCTGCAAGATAGTGGTAAAGATGGTTAGATATCTTTGCTTCTAGTGGACAGTACAACATTCTTTCCTCTGATAGTTGAAACATAATTTGGGGTTCTATTCTGCCTAGGGAGCTAGCTTATTGTGGATTTAACTTTTTGCTCTTGGCATTGTTCTTCATGTATCTTCCCCCATTAGAATTGTACAATAGATAGAACTTATTTCTCTCAACTGAGTCCAAACAATTAATCTCAAATGTGTTTTGATTGACAGATAAGAAATTTGAACCCTTGACTCACCAAAAATATTTGGTTACGTATTTTATGTAAGCTAGATTTATTTGTTGTTATAATAGATAGTTTTAAAAACCTAGATACACATCTGAGGTGGTGTTTAAAAATTCTTGTGTTTCAGCCTTATAGTACTGTTAAGATTCTACATTTCTATTCAGAAGACTTATGAGAGGGTTTCAATTCAAGACAGTTTAAAATTGTATTTAGTTAAAATTCTACCTCACTGTTAATTTCAAAGGAAGACAGAACATGCTTTCTAAGAATATCTTATCTACTAATCAATTCCTTTCCATTGCCAAATGTATAAAAATAAGGATGATATTTAAAATGAATGTGTATGCAATAATGCATAACAAGTAATGTGTAACAATCTGCAGAGATGCAGGTTACGTTTTGCCTCCCCTGCGATGGTAACCGTTGGCTTGCTGTGTGTGCTATTGTGAAGTTTAAGTGGACAGTAGTCTATAAAATAGCTAGTCTAGGGCAATGACCAGCCAGAGTCGATAATGAAAACAGCAATTCTTTTCTATTTCTTTTTCACTCATCTAAAAATCTCCTCTATTCATTAAGTGACAACTCTAACTCTTTTCAGATTGGGAAATACTTATAATGTTATTGAACGGATTTGTGAACAAGTAATGTCAACAGCTAATTCTTTGTCTATCTACAACCTGGGATAAAAAGAGTGGGATATGTAAAACAGATATTATCAGGGTGCCAACATTGCAGTGATGCTTCAAAACTATTAATTAAACAAGCTGATTTAATTCTTACCGTAAGCCAAGCTCTATGCAAGCGAACCCATACAGACACGTGGAGCTCCAAGGCAGGTAGGTCATGGTGACGACCGTGGAGCTGATCTTTAAGGATATTTCCTTTACCTTGTATATCCTCAAACATCTCCCCTGCGTCTATTTTTCACAAATGCTACCCTGAAAACTCATCAGTAGTATTTTCTCTATCAAAACTCAGACCTTCATGAGAGTTCATGTGGCCTCTTAGAGCTGTGTGGCTGGAGTCTTGAGATCTTAAGAGATGTGTGCATGTGTGTGTGTGTGTGTGGAATCACTTCATTTTTCCTGGTCCCTCTTGCATACAAGATGCTTTTCCATAACAACTTTTAAGGGGCATCTTGTAGGAAATAGTATTACCAAAGGTCCCCCACATAGTCTATTCATTATTAGGGACTACAACAGAAGGTGTGAGAGGTTGAGTGCCTCTATAATGGGCACCAGGGCTTTTTTAGAACCAAATGACAGAAATGAATTCACCTGCAATATTGCTCCCTTCCCTCAGCCCAGCCATCATGAACACAGCTCCCCTCTTTGGAAAAGATTAAAATCTATATAAGTGCCTCAATTTGCTGTCCTCTGAGTAACACTGAGCTGAGCGGGGCATCTGTCAGTTCCACCCTGCCTTTTCAGCACTGCCTTGGGCTGTAGAAATCCAGCATCCACCACAGAACACAGCTAAGCCTGTCAGCACATACACATCTTCTATAAGCCCCAGACTTGGATCTCTGTTTTGAGCTTATGGAATCACAAAGCTCGCTCTACGAGGTGAACGCTGATGGATAAACACTTCTATAAATTATCCAGGAGAAACTCCAATCCGTGGACGATCTCTTCTTATCTCTCATGCATTTATTTATGTCAATGCTGCAGAAGCAGAAGGCTGTATAATCAGACAGCATACTGGTTTTGGAAAGGTTAGTTCAAAAGTTAGCAGAAAACTCTTCTTCACCTGTGTTGTATCTTATTTGTTGAACGCTTCCAAAGATTTTTTTTAATCTCCAAGTTCAAAAATCGTATGGAGTGTTAGGAAGAGAGAAAGAAATTAAGAAAGAGCAAAACTAATGCTGTGTGTTAGCCTATTCTGACCGTCTCCACATCTTCTTGGTATGCAAGGGTGATGGGCAAATGTGATAAAATGACCCCAGGTGGCCCCCGCCAAGTATGTATACACACATACATACTTTATATAGTAATTTTTTGGGGGAGAGGGCTACCCCAATGTAGAGGTGGATAGATTCCTGAAGTGATGTCAGGGACATAAAATGAAGCTCCATGCTTATTTTCTTTTCGACTTTTTATTGATACCAAGATCTCTTTAGCAAGTGGCAAAGCCTTTTGTTCTCTTATTAGATAATGATAGTAACAAAGCAATAACAGCCACACTGACTTAAAATAAAATCATTGTTGTAGAAAATCATATTTATTGATATGATTTGGATGTTTGTCCCCTCCAAATCTTATGTTGCAGTTTGATACCAAATGTTGGAGGAAGAACCTGGAGGTGTTTGGGTCACAGGAGCAGATCCCTCAAAAATGGCTTGGTGCCCTCCCCATGGTAACAAATGTGTTCTTACTCTGTTAGCTTTCACGAGAGCTTGCACCTTCCCCTCCTCCCACCCTGCCCAGTCTCTTGCTCCCTCTCTCCCCATGTCACATGCCTGCTCCCCTGCTGCCTTCCGCCATGATTCTGCCTTCCTGAGACCTCACCAGAAGCCAAGCAGATGGCAGCATTATGCTTCCTATACCGCCTGCAGAAGCATGAGCCAAAATAAACCTCTTTTCTTTATAAATTACCCAGTCTCAGATGTTCCTTTATGACAATGCCAAATAGACTAACACATTCATCTTATTTTTTTCCCACATTATGTTTTAAATGAATGTTAGGTAATGTCTTAGTCAGTTGGGCTGTGATATGGTTTGGCTCTCTGGAATGATATCGTTTGGCTCTGCGTCCTCAACCAAATCTCATCTGGAAATGTAATCCCCACGTATTGGAGGAGGGGCCTCGTGGGAGGTGATTGAATCATGGGCACTGACTTCCCCCTTGCTGTTCTCATGATAGGGAGTGAGTTCTCATGAGATCCGATGGTTTAAAAGTGCGTGGCATTTCCTCCCTCTCTCCATCTATCTCCTACTTCACCACGGTAAGACGTGCTTGCTTCCTCTTTGCCGTCTGCGTGATTGTAAGTTTCCTGAGGATTCTCCTGTTAAGCCTGAAGAACTGTGAGTTAATTAAACCTCATTTCTTCATAAATTACCCAGAGACTGGGTAAAACTCCAGGTAACAGGCTGCTGACTTCTCATTGTATCCTCATTTATTGAAAGAGCAAGCTAGCTCTATAACCTCTTCTTATAAGGTCACTAATTCCATTCATGAGCGTTCCACATTTATGACCTAATTATGTCTCAAAGATCTTGGCCACAAATATCATCACATTGGGGATGATATTTTAGCATAGGAATTTTTGGGGAACACAAACATTCAGTCCACAATAGGTACCATGCTTTTTAAGTTGTATTTAACTTAAACCTTATGACAAGTATTTATATAAATAGTTTACATTAAATCAAATTAAATATCAAATAACAGTTATTTAACATTCAATTATAATTGTTAAATAATTTAAATAAAATTTAACTAAATTTTAATTGATTAAAATAATTTAATTGTAATTATAAATAATTAATAACTAAGATTTAATTTGATTTATTATAAACCTTACAATGCCATTTTTAGCATTTTAATTTAACTGTTGATAAAACTAATGCTGAGAAAGGCTAAGCTCATTGCCCAAATTAAAGTGCAAACACCTGTCTGTCTTACTCCAATATTGTTTTTATTTCATTATGATACCTTGCTCTCAACTATAGCCCGGGTATAAGCATGCTTTCTAGAGAGGAAAAGTAAAGCATACATATCAGACAGTATAGTCTGTTTTCACTTGATCTATTTGTTTAAAATATTTCCTTTGATTATTTTAGAATTCTAAATTTGTAGACTACAGAACCACTAGAACTTAGCTAAATTATACTACATAATCCCAACGAAATAATCTCCTCTTCAATGACTGGGTAAAGAAGCAAAGACAAACTACTCAGTTTTGCCATCAGCCAGCCATTTTTCCTCTCCTCTCTCTTGCCTGTAGAAATAAAGGCATTCTGAACTTGAGAAAATGATAACTTCCCTCTCTTTCTGAGATACATGCACAGGGAGCTTGAATGCAACTCTCAGTGCTCACACTCCTTAGTAACTGGCAGGGGTCAACGCCCCCATCCTTCTGGCCTCCAGCAGTGAGATCTTGGAGCCTCAGCTCTTGCAGCCTGAATCTCTCCATCTGCAGTCTATCTACATCCCCAACACAGCTGGGCTCTGCTAGGCAGGATTATTGCCAGTCATCTCCAACTCGCCAAACCTTCAGAAGGGCAGCTGGGACACAAGAACTTCCCTGGGAATTTCCTGGCTGCCAGCTCAGATACTGTATCCTTGTTTGCTGAGCTAAAACTAGTAAAGATTGGCAAAGATAAATTAGCAACAGATCCATGAGGATTCCATGTCTCATCCAAACATTTGCCCAACACTGATTCCAAGTAGCATTCAACTTTGTCTGTAACGAGCTAACAGATGTGGGCATTACCAGAGGAAGTTAATGTGGAATTTTTCACAGAGCTGGGATTGGATGAGTTTCTTCTCTAAACTTTTTTTTGGAGCAACATAATAGAAAATGTCATTCTAGGTTGATAGTCAACTCGAGAGAACATTGAACATTTTTTTTTTTTCCTTTTCCTTGGTTAATTTCTCAAGGCCAGATGGTTCGCTAGCCTGTATTTGCCTAGAACATACCTGGAGGCTAGCATGAGGCACAATGTTCTGTCATTTATAGCACAGGACTTTAGGAAAAGATATCTATTCCTGGTATGAAATCCATTACCTAGGGCTAATCAGACACTTAGCAAACTGCCACAGCTATAAAGTCTGGCTCTGGAGGAAAAGCTGAGCAGACAAATCTCACTGCATGAATGGGTGCCAAGCTTGTGTACATGTTTTAGGCATTGTAAGCATGGAGAAAGGACTTATACGTTGAATACCCTTATTTGGCTGGCACATCACACTCATTAAATTTTCAGATAAACCTATAAAGAGAACGATAATAACAGTTAAGAAAAATAGTGAACATTTATCGAGTAGTTAATATATGCCAGAAACTGTGCTTAAATATTGTATGTATTTGATTACATAATAAAATCTACCTATGGTGTAGGTATTATAGGGTCTGCTATACAAATGAAGAAACTGAGACTCAGCAAATCTGCATTATTTTAAAGTTCTCTCATACAGTAAATAATGAAACAGCCGTAACATTTAACTTGTAATAAAGTAGAATGGAAGAACCCAGGCTTCAGAGGCAGTTGGATGAAAGTTTGAACCCCTGCTCTGCTGACGTGTACTAACAGCTGCTTGACGAGCTGTTTAACCTCCCTGATTTTCAGTTGTGTCATTAGCTAAATGGATACTGAATGTACTTTCCAGGGATAAGGGAAGTAAAGTGCCCATCGCACACTAGGCATTCAATAACATGGTTGCTTTTTGTACTCTTTCTGTGACTATTCACTTGAGGCAGGGAGATAAGACCCTTTTTCAATATTTTTTGCCCCAGGAATGATTTAATTGAGATTGGTCTGAGGTCTAGGATTGGAGTGGCAGTTATGGTTGGGAGTGTAACAGATAGTTATAAGAAACGGAGCAGCAAGAAATGGAAGAATACAGAGAGGTTGGAATCCTCTTCTTTAATGGGTAATTAAATGTATTATTTTAGGGTTACCAAGGTGATGGCATGAATTCTCACTAGATCCTGCCCTTTGGGTAACTTAATCTAACAACAATTAAGATTTCCTGTTTCTTTTGTTACTATCATATAAGGGTAGATTGTTAGAATATACTTGATGTTTGGTGTGAAAGAAAAGAGAAGTTCAGGATGCTGAATTTTGAAGAGTGGAACTCCCTAGGGGGAAAATAGAAAGTCTTCAAAGGGAATAGTGATATATTATCTATGAGGTAAAAAGCTTTTGATAAAGTTGAGCATATTGCTCAGAACATAACATTCTCCATTTACTTGTCGAAGATATTTTATCTTCATAGAATTTCTTTGTTGGAAGAAATAATCTGGGTCCTTCTACTTTATTGCTCACTATGTGAGCAGAAATTATTAAAGTAAATAATCTTTCCCACTTGTAGACTAAGCTGTTTATGTAAATATTTTAACTCCAGATCCAGGTGATCTGTGCCATTGCCCAGGGCAGATGAGGAACTGAGGCTTGGCGAGATTATATGTGCTCCGCATGATCACACGATTAGGAGATGTTAGAGCACAAGCAACTGTATGTGGGACTCCAAGTCTAAACTAAATTGTTTGTATTTCCAGGTGGAAATATGTTCTTATGATAGCAAATGTATCATATATATGTACATATATATAGTATTTGAAATATTTACTAGTGTTTTTTATTTTATACACAGTTTATTATACTAACCATTAATATATAATACAATGAGCTAAACCCGTTTAACTGGTTTGACTCATACTCGTAAGCACTTTGCTAAAATACTGTCTGTGAGTACTGCATTAAGAACAAATTTGTGGGCCGGCTGTGTTGGCTCACTCCTGTGGTCCTAGCATTTTGGGAGGCTGAGGCAGGAAAGGTGCTCGAACTCAGGAGTTCAATATCAGCCTAGACAACATGGTGAGACCTCCTTCTCTATAGAGAATATAGAGATTGGCTGAGCATGGTAGTGCACGCTTGTGGTACCAGCTTAAGGGGCTGGCACGGGAGGATCGTTTGAGCCTGAAGGGGTGAAGCCTGCAGTGGGCTATGGTTGCGCCACTGCACTCCAGCCTGGGTGACGGAGCGAGACCCAATATCAAAACAAAACAAAACAAAAACAAAAACAAAAAAAACTGTGATCATAAAAAGTGCCGTAAACACCAATTTCAAACTATGCCACTCTTAAATTTTCAAACAGCTATGTGCCTAAAATACAAGATTAAGTTTAGAAAAACAATTTTCAGTTCTGTTTGTTGCTCACATGCTAATTAACTGTATAACTTCTCTTTGCCACGTGAAAGGTTAAGAAACTAAAGTTCATTTTCAAACGAAAAAAATACTTCCTCCCAAAATGCTGGAATTACAGGCCTGAGTCACCGTGCCCGGCAAATTTATTGCTTCTAATGTGGCTTTATCTTTATATTTATTTTACATTTGACTCTTGAACAACATGATTTTGAACCACACAGTTCACTTATGTGGGGATTTTTCTCCCGGGTAAATACAATTAACCTTCCATACTGGCAGGTTCTGCATTCCCAGCGAAATGCGTATTGAAACTGCTGTGTTCCCAGGCTCTGAAACTCATCCCTGTGGAGGGCTGGCATTTCATATCCAGAGGTTCAGAAGGGCTGACTGAGGGCCATGCGGATACATGAATTTTGGTAACTGCAAGTGGTCCTGGAGTCTCCCCACCTCACTCTGCTCTACCGCAGGACAACTGTATTTTTCTCTTGTTTCCTGCACTCTGCCGCCAAAAGTTGCCTCTCCTTATCTTCTTTTTGTCGCTTACTTTATTTATTCTTGAATATTATCCTCCGATAATGTAACTCGTCTGTAATATTTCTGAGGCCATAGAACAAACCATTCTGATACATGGCGGTCTCCTTCATTTCTTTGACTCCTATTTCCTCCATTATTTACATGCATAAGTTTTATGCTACAACGTTGGCCATTTCTTAGTTAGGGGTCATTTCCATTTGGGTCACTTCTGTTGAAGAATGCCCTGGTAAGTAAAATGAGGACAATTTATCATTTTAAGCTGAGCCTGTATACTTGAGTATTTTTGATAAAATATATTTTTTGTGTGTGTGTGCCTTGAGCACTGTCTACCCCTGCGATCCAGAATTTTGGTATTATGCACAGTGAAATCCCATAAATTATAAACTCTCTATGAACTCAAACTAGTTGTCTTTACATGGTGTGTTTCTTTTCACCGTGCCAAACTGCTGTATACATTGGTCACATTGTTGCTATGAATTTCTAGAATAACCATTATGCAAGGTTCATTCTACAGATTAGGATGCTGATAACGGCATCAATGGGATATGTAGGAAGAAGTTACGGAAACATATCAAAATGTCTTATCAAGTGGCACTTCTGTGGTGGAATTGAAAATGATACCCACAGCTGGGCGCAGTGCCTCACGCCTGTAATCCCATCACTTTGGGAGGCCGAGGCGGGCAGATCAAGAGGTCTAGAGATCGAGCCCATCCTGGCCAACATGGTGAAACCTAATCTCTACTAAAAATAAAAAAATTAGCTGGGCATGGTGATGTGTACCTGTAGTCCCAGCTACTCGGGAGGCTGAGGCAGGAGGATCGCTTGAACCTGGGAGGTGGAGGTTACAGTGAGCTGAGATTGTGCCACTGCACTCTAGCCTGGTGACAGAGTGAGCCTCCATCTCAAAAAACAAAAAAGAAAAGAAAAAGAAAGAAAATGGTACCCACAATGCATTAAAATGAAAACAATCTTTGGAAAGAGACATATATAGAAGGGGTTTGGTGAAATAGGGATTGATAGCGGTGCTGTAAATCTTTCATAGTTTCATGTGGTTAGAAGTTAGATGGCTGTGAGAGATTCAGCTGGGCAAATTGAAGCTGAATAGAAATTGCCTTGTGTTCACCTAGGTCAAATCCAAAACGGTTTCCTGGTCTTGTATATAGGGGTCTGTTACTGGATTACAGTGTTAACATGATCAACAACGGATAATTCCTTCACAACAATAGGAAATCTCTTATTAGGAGACAGCTGGTGTCTATGTTTCTGATAAGGATAAAAGGCAGAGGAGTACATGGTAATCATAGGTTATTAAAAATTCACATTGTTAGAGATTCCTGAGTCATTGCACATTTGGAAAGAATTAAAATAAAACGATTGTCACCTTGGAGTCCCAGTAGCTTGTCACTTCAGCCAGCTACTCTAGTATCAAATGTACACCTAACAGCTGCTTCTCTGGAACTGAAAAAAAAAAAAAAAAAGAAAGGAAGGAAGGAAGGGAGGGAGGGAGGGAGGAAGGAAGGAAGGAAAGAAAGCAAGAGAAAGAAAGAATGGTATGCATTCTTTACAATTTTTCAGTGACAATCTAGGGTTTTTCATTTACTGGGTAATATTTTTCACTCAAATATGTAAATGTTTGCAAATAACACCCTATGAATATATCTCACATTTACTATAGCATCACAATGTAATAAAAGCAATTTTTAAAAGCATATTTCATATGGTATCTTCATATGAAAAGTACTCCAGGGTAAAAGGCTATAAAATTACTTCGTGCCTTGATGTTGTTATTTTTTTCTTACTACTGCTAATTCTCAGTTTTTATCAAGAGTCTGTTTTCCTATAGCATATATTAAACATGTTTACAACACTTTGCATCTTTTAAACAACATCGGATTAAAGTACATAAATAAATATAGAATGAGGAGCACAGGTGTTTTCTGATTCAATTAGCGCTTCTTTATTCTAAACTGTTTTCTTGACTTGCAGTCTCTTTCTTAATTCAAAAGATGAAAATAAACAGTCGTTTGGCTATTAGGGGAGCCCATGGAGGGCTCATTAGCTGGGTTCTATTTGGGTTCTTTCACAAATCTGTCACTCAGGATTGAAGGTGAACCTGACGCCAGCAGCAAATGAGTGCACTGAGGGCTATGAAGTGGAATGACTGAGGGTACTTAAGAGGAATATGGGGGAATGAGATGAATTTAGGACTAATGAAATGCACTTTTAATATAAACAAAAAAAGAATAGGAAGTCAAATAGTGAGGCTGGTGTTTGGAAAGAGTGATTTAGTTTGATTCTCCCTCACATTTCCTTTACTTTCTTGACTGGAAAAAAGCATTTATCTAAACAAATAATGCTTTGGGACGTGTCTTGCCATCCCACCAACACCTAGATGTTTGTGCATGTCTGTATCATTTCAGGTAACTAATTAGACCTTGATTGTTTTACTTATCCCCTTCCCCCATTATGTGTGGCATATCTGGCAACCAGGGCTATCTCTCACTTAGATACATTGCACAACATTTACCCCAAAGTAAGTTATCAATTAATGCTTATTGTGTCAATGAACCAATCAACCAATTGGCGAATGAGTGAATGCACTCTCATACTTGAGACCTTTCCTTCCTTTTGGCATTCCTTTATTTTTATTCTACTCCTGGCTACATCTTATTAACACTTCAAGGAGCTGTTTAAAGGTTAACTTCACTATGAAACTTTTCAACCATTCTCCAGCAAGATAGAGATAATAGCTTCCTCTTGCCTCCTCAAAACACAAAAGTAACATTCAGTATGTGACAGTATTCTCATACCCATTATAGTCCAGTATAATGACACGTTAATGTACCTGTTCCTCAGGAAGATTATGGGATATTTGGAGCATGGAACTAAGTACTAATCATATTTTGGGACTTCTCTGTATTCTCCCCAACACTTGAGTTGGCACATAAGAGGTGTTACATAGACATTTGTTACATGAATGATTTGATCCTTAACTAGGGGTGGGACACAAAATATTCCAATCAAGGTTATTGCAAAATTCTCTTAACTCAGTGCTGATTTCCTCTTCAGATGGCATTGTTAGTTATGACAGGATCAGTCTTCTAGCCTCAGAAACCAACAAAACCCAAAACTTCTATTATATTTTATCCACTGCTGGATAAAATATAATAGTAAATTGAGATAATAAAGCAAGAAAGCTACAATAAAGATAAGCTATAATAAAGATAAAGCTATGATTAAGATAATATACTTATGAAAAATATATCTCTCATGTCAAGAAACATAACAATTACCTTCCTTGGAAAGCGGGTACCAAATAGTCAGCTCAGCTCTGCAACAGGAAATAGGGCGATGTGGCCCAGAATTCAATGACTGTGAAGGCCGCAGACAACTTGACACCCCCATGAAATCAGGAAGACAAGGGAAAAGAAGAGGAGAAAGTAATACATTTATAAAATAACAATAACAAATCATAACTATAAAATTACATATTCATTAGGTATAACATTCATAAACTATATTGCATACGTGAAACAATATATAGGTCATATAGAGATCACACTTTTTAAGATAAACGCTATAAAATGATCATAAAGCATTTTAATTTTTTTCAGAAAATGGGAATAAAATCTAGGTAGTGATATGTCCTTATGTGAGTTGAAACTTAAGAGAGATCATTAAAATAATAAAAATGCAAACCTTAACTGCCAAGCCAGTAGAGGAGATAATAAAGACACCAAGAACTGGTCTCTCCAACACCAGTAATATTTGTTTGACAGACGATCTAAAAATGCTACATCAGGGATATCAGCCGATTTCTTCCTTCCCTTTCTTCATTTATTACCCTAATCCAACCTACCATCACTTGTGACTGTTTTGACGGCCTCCCTTCACCTCCTTGATAAAGGAGGAACCGCATCCCTAAAGTGCACAATGGCCAAATCCACAGCACCTGACCCTGGATGTATGCAATTAACAGCACTTTGTTAGTCACATATAATCACAGCCTCAGGGAAGCGGATTGCATTCCATGCAGAGCAATGCAGTGGGAGACTCAGAAGCAGATAGAACCCGAAAAGATTGTCAGAGGGAGACATTGTAGTGACAAGAGGGTGAGGTAACCCTTGGTTTCTACAGGAGAATGTGATTGCTTTTTCTGAATAATTTCTCAGACTAGTAGAAACATGAAACACATTAGGTTGAGGACTAGTTTGGTGTAGCTGATCAAACTATTAAGGAAACTAGCTTTGGCATAATCTGGGGAAACTTTCCCTCTGGGTTGGGTAGCTGCAAGCGAGCAGGACTCAGGGCCCTCCGTAAATGAGAGGTATTTGTTCCAGGACTGCCCCCCACCTAAAAAAAAAAATCCAAAGGTGCTCAAATCTCTTATAGAGTATAATGTTTTCATATAAACTATGCTACGTAAATAGTTGTTATACTGTATTTTTTATATTTATATTTTTTTTTTCCTGAATATTTTCAGTCCGCTATTGACTGAATCTGCTGATGTGAAACTCACAGATACAGACGGGCAGCCTTTTGTAAGCAAAGATTCATGTCTACCCAGCTGGAGCTCCTGATCTACTCAGCCACAAATACTCGTGTTGTTTCCTCAAGCTCTGTCCATTGGGACTTCCAACCCCTTCGGGTGAGTGACTTTGTTTTCATGGTTGTAAGTTATACTTTTCCTAATGTTAAGGTTTATAAAAACCATTTGAGGTAACGTACAAAAATGAATACGTAAACACAAGAAAGAGGGAAGAAGAAAGGGTTTTTGATAAGGAGGAGAAAAATAAGCTGCAAAGAATCTGAGATGAGATATTTGATACAATTCATCGTGCTTTATGGTTCTAAGATTCCTGGCTGTCTATGAAAAAAAAATAACAACCAACACAACCACAACCAGAGAAACAAATTAATGTGCAAGGTTTTATTATCTGGAAAATGAAAGAAAACTGCTCATTTCATGCTAGAATTAGTTTATAATAGATGTTACAAGATATAAACCACTGTCTGCTTCTATAGGTTTATCAAAGTTGTAGAGATGTATATTTTTCAAATGACCTTTTTCTGTAGCAATGCTTTCTATAATAGAATGAATACATATTAAGAGTGTATTCTGTATCCGACACTGTGCTTTGAACTTGTTGTACATAATTTTATCTAATCCTCATCCCAATGCTGGTGAACTATATACTACTTTTGAAATGTTATAGTTGAGTTAATAAAGGCATACAGAGGTTATGTTAAATTCTCAAAATGAAAAACCTTGACAAATTGAGGTCAAGATGCAAATCCAGGGATACATGGCTCCTAAAAGAATAAAATTTAATATTAAATAATAATACAGTCATGTCTATTTAGAATTTAGGTAATGGCTTCCAGGCATGCCATTTTTATAATAATAGTGTCCAGGCATGTGGAATTAGAGCTTAAAAATGCACAGAAATGAGTTGTTAAATCCCGTTTTCTGACTTGTATGCAAGTAAACCCAAGTAGGCATTGAGTGAATTTAGAATACCAGCCGACCTACATTGTGAGAGTTGCAAGTGTGTGCTTGTCATGCTCATACATTACAGAATTACCATTATTAATGTGAGATTGATGGCCTCCTATATCCAGTTTGTTATCAAAACATAAAGCAGTGGGACTAGCTATGCCCGGTGCGTGCTAAGGGCCAGCCCACTTTCTGAGTTTTCTTTGGAAGTTTGAAAAGGTAAGGCAAGGATTTCCTTGCAAATGCTTAGGTTCTTCCCAATGCTTGAGCATTATTTATTTAAATTTTAAACAGTCTCATCTAAGTCTAAAACATGGGAAATAAAATTATAATAAGGTGGGAGTTAATTATATTTTGCTAAATATGATAACCTTCTGTGTTTAGTTTATCTGCGTTTCTAAAGCAGCGCCTAATGAACAGCATGAAGCATCACCAAGCCAGAAATTTAGTGCTCACATTGTGGGGAAGAGAACAGAATCTTTAATTTGTAGCAACAGAACTTGTTAGCAATTACAGAATTGAAGACACAGGAATATTTTGTGCTGTTGCAAACTAAAAATTATCAGTTTCAAGGACACATCCCTAAGCTGAAAGTCCCAATTTTGTGGGTATCTGAAAAACCACTATGAATGGTTATATGTGAATGACTAGTAAATATTATTCTAAAAATTAATGTTATTAGCAATCTCATCTAATTAAAAAGCCTCCCAAATAAAAGAAATGGATGTTTAGCTAGCTCCTGTATGCTGGCAAATAATTTGTTGTCTAGCGAAGTTGAACAATCAGACCTCACTATTGTTCTGGGTCAAGGAGGCAGGCCTCCCTCTTCTCTTATCATAACACACAAGCAGAAATGTTGCAGCACAGACTCAAAAGCAAAGGAAATAAAGGTACCATAAACTGAAGGATATGTGGATAAAATGCGTTTAGGGTCTTATTAAGTACCAGGGATCTTTGGGTCTATCTGGGCTTTTATTTTCCTGTTTTCCACGCTTTTATTATTATTATTTTTTCACCCTTTCTCTTTCTGCCTTGGACCTGTGTCTCACTAGCTGCTTGAGAAAGGAGTTGTGCATGGCACAATGTAAAGAAACCAGGGTCTTCGGATGACGCTGAGTTCTCATTTTGGAGGGCACTTTCTTTCTTTTCTTTTTTAATCGAAGTTGTATGTCTCAGTTACCTAGGACAGGAAAAATCGCAAAAATCAGGAATCAGATTTGTGTAACTGACTGGAACTGTTATTGCATCTTGTCTCCCAAGGAACTCAGTATGGAGAACTGTGTGCAGGATGATGAGAAATGACATTTCAAATGACCTTTAAGTCTACTTCCAACCTGTAAAGTGAGAGACACTGGCATAGTCATCAAATTGTGCTATTGCACAATTTTGCATAGGATTTTTAGACTCAGATGTATAATTTTTCATTTTCCATGTTACATTTCAAGGAAACATAACGCCTTGTTCAAGCCCGTCAAAAGCATTTTGGATCTGGGTTCTGTGGCATGGCATATGACCTAACAATCATAACTATACACCAGAGGTGAATTTGACAATATGTCACCGTGTAAAGTCCTCAACCAAGCTATTAGGGAGGAAAGAAAAAATTGAACAGATAAAGGACAGATACCTGTGGAATGTAAAACATTCCTTGTTCTCATTTGAAATGATCTGTGTTGGCTATATACCCAATTCTTTTGGATTCAGGATTAATGTAATTAGTTCTATTTTGGTATTTTGACATGTTTACAGCAAATGTATAGATAAGCATAGAGATATATTAGAATATTTAGATATTGGGATTTCCTCCCATGAGCATGTCATATCTTTACCTTTCAGTAGTTTTTATAATTTTCTATATTTTATAATTTTGTAACTTTTATTAGCACTACAATGAGTCTGTAGATTTAGAGAGAATAGGCATCTTTATAACCCTAAGATGTCCTATTCAAAAACATGGGCAATTTTAGACATAATTCCTAAAGAAACCTTATGTAGCTTGTTAATATTAGTTACCTAATATCAATGTAATATTAATGTATTACATTATACATAATGTACATAATACATTGATACGCACTGTATTAATCTAATATTAATGTAACATTAGGTACCTAATATTACTGTAATATTAGTGTAATATTAGGTACCTAATATTAGTAATATTAATAAATGTTAGGTAATATTAACTAATATTAGGTAATATGCTAATATTACTAAATATAGAGTACCTAATATTACTAATATTATGATAATATTAAGTACCTAATATTGGTGTACTATTAGGTACCCTATATTTCTGTCACTATCGAAAATATATGGTTTCAGATTACATATTCTCATTTTCAGTTAAAATGTGTAGATCTGAAATCAACTCATTAACAAACTTTTTGTTAAGCAACCTTGCCATAATCTACTCCTCATTATAATTTATCCCTAGGATATTTTAGAAATATTTTTTATGCACATCAGATAATCAAGTTACCACATTTTTATTTTCTACCTCTTTTGTTTTAAAAAAATTATTTGTGTTGAATTTTATTCAATGCCTTTTTGGCATATATTGAAATGTTAAAATTGTTTGCTTTTTAATATGTTAATGGATGAGGTACATTAATACATTTTCTAATGTTGGAACAAAAATTGCATTTCTGTAATAAATGTTTATTAGTAATTATGTTATCCATTTTATACATTGCTTAATTCTTTTTTTTAACATAAATAACCTCTGCATACTGCTAGCAACCTTTTTCCAAAAGTCAGTTTGTCTTCATAACAGCATTTCCTGGGATATTATTTGGTCTTGTTATAAATGCAAAAAATAGGCCGGGCGCGGTGGCTCAAGCCTGTAATCCCAGCACTTTGGGAGGCCGAGACGGGCGGATCACGAGGTCAGGAGATCGAGACCATCCTGGCTAACACGGTGAAACCCCGTCTCTACTAAAAATACAAAAAACTAGCCGGGCGAGGTGGCGGGCGCCTGTAGTCCCAGCTACTCCGGAGGCTGAGGCAGGAGAATGGCGTAAACCCGGGAGGCGGAGCTTGCAGTGAGCTGAGATCTGGCCACTGCACTCCAGCTCGGGCGACAGAGCAAGACTCCGTCTCAAAAAAAAAATAAAAATAAAAAAATAAAAAAATAAAAAAATAAATGCAAAAAATACAATGCATAATATTTTAGCCCCAAATCCACAACCCTTTTCCTTATTATAATAATGTAGTATAAAGCTCTCCTCTTTAGTTAAAAAAAACCCTCTCAATTTAGGGTACAAAAACATCTTTAAAAACTGTCTGTTGATAACCAAACAATTGATGTGGGTATTAAGAAGACATTTCTTTGTGTTTTTATTTGGGTTCTTCCTCAAAATTGCGCCTTTAGAGGATGGGGAGCCTGGCATATTTGATTTATTCACAGATTCAGATGTGTTTGGAGGGTGAATTTTCTGTTGTGAATTACTCCTCTGGGGATTAACTCTCCCATAATTTTGTGGTGTATTGCTCATGGCTGAGAAGCCTTTTGTGGCTTTGGAGAACACAGATGAGAGTAGCCCATACATATTTGTGTGATGCTGGCAAGTGCCGGGAACTGCCCACTACTATGAGATGAAATCTGATAGGTTGGGTTGATTTGGTTTGGTGTATTATAAGTGTATGCTCACTTTGTATATAGGGTTATCTTTTTTAAATCATATCACTTTTAACACCTCCTTTACTTTTTTTTTCCAAATATTTCTTTTACATTTTCCTGTTCTTTTAGTATACAGATATTGACAAAAATAAGTACTAATTATAAAATGAAATATAGAAACATGCAAGAGAAGAATCCATGGCTGGGAATTGACTCACAATAAGGATGATACTCTGATGCTATCTTAGCACCAAGGGTACATGACATCTGCATCACCTTTGTTGACATATGAGAGACTTTAGAAAACTTCGACATACCACTCTGTAGGACTAGTAATTGTGTTTGGAATATAGCTCAAAGACATTAATACACAGGTGTTGTTTAAAATTTTGTATTAATTTGGGGGAACATTGTTTACCATCTTTCTTATATAAACATAGACCATGAAACATTGTGTTGAAAAATGTACATTCTATGAATTTGGGGATTAAAAAATCATAGGCATTCTATTGGGATAATTTTATATAAGGGCAGTATATAATAGACTACACCTTTTTCTTTAGAGTTTTGCATCCATGTTTATGAAAGTAGTCTCTAAATTTTATTTATTATATGGTCCACATCTAGGTTTGATATCAAATTTCTTACAATCTTCACAGAATAATTTGTAGAATTATTTTTGTTCATCACTTTTCATTCATTTTAATTCTAAGTGGTTTCTGTAAGAATGGAATTAATTTATAATTAATATAATTTACCATTGATATTTGATGGAGCAAACCTGAAAAGACACCTGGACTTCGTTTCCTTTTTGTGGTGAGATATGTTAATGACATATTTACTGTCGTCTCAAATTAAACCAGGACAACCAAATAATTTAACCACAGTTATGATTTTTTGTTTGGTTGGTTGGGTTTTTAAAAGAAATCTTTTCCACATTGTGTCTACTAGTGTTTCGTTGAGTTTACTGAGTCTGAGAATTGTTTTCTATCTCTTTAGTTTTTCATCTTTTGTCTCAATTACCACTTCTGAAATTTCAATTATGCATTAGCCCTCTCTCATGTTACCCTTGTCTGTCTTTCTGTGCTACAGTTTGTGCAATTTTTGTCAGGTCCATTTCCCAGGCTACACATTTTCTTTTCAGCTATGTATAATTTGCTGCTTAACTCCTCCATGGAGTCCTGTATTTTTTCTCCTTTCATTTCTAAGATTTAAATTTGTTGTGAGTTTCATTCAAAATCTAATTGGTCATTTTTGATAGTATCTAGTTCTTTGGTGATACGTTTGATCTTTTCTTATAATTCTTTACACATCATTTGAATATAGTATTTTAAAAATCTGATAGAATTTAAAATTACTATTTTTTCTCTATTATCTTGCTTATGACTACTTCTTACTTATGTGTTTCCTGATTTTTTTATATTTAGGTCTAAATTAATTAATTTATGGCCATCTTTAAGTTGCCTTCTTCCTGAAAACTATTCATTTTGCATTATAAACATGTCTGTGGACACTAATAAACCAGGATCATTTAAAAATAGATCTAGTCTTACACTTTTTGGACCATATTGAAGTCTGAAGTCTGTTTGAGTTTTGATTACACTTTTCTAGCAGAAACTTTTTAGTTTTTTCTTCCAGACATAGCCATTTTGTAACGATAGGAGGATTAGATTCCTGTTTCCCATATGAGAGTGATATTTCTAAGCTCATACGTTTACTGACCGTGTGGTTCGTTGAGGTCCTGGCTTCAGGTGGTAGTGGTCTGATTTCCCACTTCACGTAGATACTCAGCTTTTTCTCTCATATTGTGCACAAGATGGATGAAACCCACTCACGTTGGTAAGGGTAGATCTTCGTTCAATTCACTGACCCAGAAAGCCCCTCATGAACATACTCAAGAATAATGTTTACCAGCTATCTTGCTATCCCTTAACTCAGTCAAGTTGACACCTAAAATTAAAATTTTTTCTAAAAAACATTTAGAAAAATGTTTTTTCTGTACACTCACACACTTACATATATGCATATATTGATATTATTAAATTTTTGACATTTAACCTATTAATGTAGTGAATGAGGTTTTTTTTGTTTTGTTTTGTTTTGTTTTGTTTGAGGCGGAGTCTCGCTCTGTCGCCCAGGCTGTATTGCAGTGGCGCAATCTCGGCTCACTGCAAGCTCCACCTCCTGAGTTCCCACCATTCTCCTGCCTCAGCCCCCTGAGTAGCTGGGATTACAGGTGCCTGCCACCACGCCCAGCTAAATTTTTATATTTTTAGTAGAGACAGGATTTCACTGTGTTAGCCAGGGTGGTCTCAATCTCCTGATCTCGTGATCTGCCTGCCTGGGCTTCCCAAATTGCTGGGATTACAGGCGTGAGCCTCCATGGACAGCCCATGATTTTTAATATATTTTACTTTGTGTTAAATCTTCCTTGCCTTTCTCATATAAATAATATGTGGTCACACATTTAAAAATTCAGTTTCCCAATATTGTTTTTACAATCTTTGTGTGTATATTAATGAAAATGCCTGGGAATTTTCTATTCTCAACCAATATTTTTCAGATTATGATATCAAGATGAATTCATCTTCTAAAGGACATAGATTTTTCTAACTTTCTTTTATGATAAGACGTAACTTCTTCTCTTGAAAGCATCTATTTTACCAAAAAAGTCATTATTATTTCTTATATTACATCTCTATTGTAGTTCACAGTTAAAGACAGCTGAAGTTTTTGCAGCAGCTGCCTCAAGAATGTCGGCTTCTTCTTGGGAGTTTACAAATACTAATTCATTATCCTTGAAGTGTGTAATGTTGATTTAGGGAACTAACTGTAAAATTTAGCAAACAAAAGCATATACATCACACTTTCAATGATGAATAATTAAAAATTAACTTACAAACAGACTAAGAAGTGTTCTATAAATATAAGAGCAATAGAAATATCAATTCTAAACTTATCACTCAGAAATAAGCATAAATAACATTCTAATTTATGATATTGGGCTATTCATATATATATGTATATACACATATGCGTGTGTGCATGTGTGTGTATATCTATATATGTACACACACACACTGGCACTTATAAACATATGTACACCTTTAGTTCTTGGTATTGACCTATACATTTTCATTTATTTTTGTGTATCTATGTTAATATATGCACATATTTAGTATTCAGTAGTGGTCTATACATTTTCATTTATTTTTGTGTATCTGTAAACACACACACATATGTGATCATACAGGACATATTTTGAATTCTACTGTTTAATATAAATGATATCTTTGTATATATAAATGTATATTTATACTATGATTTTATATTTTCTCAGTCTCTTATGATTATGTCATAATATAATTCATGTAATCTACCATTTGGACATTTATGCTGATTCCAATTTTACCTTGCTACTTTAACAGCATTATGATGGAAATACTTGTACAATATCTTCCTCTGCTTATCTGACAATTTCTTTAGAAAAAATGTATATAAGCTGAATTATTAGGTATTTACACCTTAGGGATATGGATTTTTAAGGTAAGCTTTTAAGTTATCCTTCAGAAGAATTTTATTATTGATTTGTAACTTTGATATGTAAAGGATAACAAACTTTCTTATTTTACATATGTAGCAATATTTTGCTTAGTTTTTCATTATTTTTCAGTTTGGCTGTTTTATTTATTTATTTAAAAAAATCACAAACACAAAGCCATAAAGCCTATCAGCTATTTCCTTCATGGTTTCTGCTTTTACTGATATGCTTTAAAAAACTTTTCATGGCCAGGCACAGTGACTCACACCTATAATCCCAGCACTCTGGGAGGCTGAGGTGAGTGCGTCACCTAAGGTCAGGAGTTTGAGACCAGCCTGGACAACATGGCAAAAACCCGTCTCTACTAAAAATACAGAAAATTAGCAGAGCTTGGTGGCGGGCTTCTGTAATCTCAGCAACTTGGGAGGCTGAGGCAGGAGAATCACTTGAACCCGGGAGGCAGAGGTTGCACTGAGTCAAGATCATGCCTTTGCACTCCAGCCTGGACAACAAGAGTAAAACTTCTTCTCAAACAAACAAACAAACAACAACAACAAAAAAAAACATTTTCGTATGTCAAGACTATAACAGGAATATTCATTATATTTTCATTTACTGCTTTTATACTTTTATTTTAAAATAAACTACATTGTGTTTATTTTAGCTTAAATATGAAATACATATCTGGCAAAATCAGTCATTTTTCTGCTAAACAGTGGGTGCTCCAGCATCATTTTTGAATTATTCATTGCTTGAATACCAATTTTAAACGACATTTAAAAACATTTCAGAATATAGTACAATGTCCTTTAAAGAATTTACTATGCTTTTCATTGATGTGCCTGTCTGTTCTCACATGGTCATGGGCCATATAAATTATTATGGCTGTTAAATATAATTTATTTTAGAAATAGTTTGGTATCCCAATTACTAGACTACATTGTGAATCATGATTAGAGATAAGATTACAGAGAAACATTGTCTCTCTCTACATAATTCAAATCTTTTATAACAATTGTGTATCATTCTAAAGAGCAGCATAGATGTTTCTATTTAAAAATATACAACAAAAGAAAAACATAGTTTGTCTATTTTCAAAACTACAGTTTGAGATTTGGTTAAGATTACATTGCACCTGCAGAGTAATTTCAAAAGAGCTAAAATATTAACAGTATTAAATCTTCTCATTTCTAGCCAGTCATTTGTCCTCTGAAAAATGAGTAATCAGACTGTTTCAGGGAAATGCAAAAATTGGAATTTGGTATGAATTTCTTTCATACAGTAAGTCATCACAAGGACAAAGATATTTTCTACATATATTTACTTATTTATCAACTCAGCCATGCCTATAGATATAGTAGTTGTCACTACAGAATATTATAATAGCATTATTAATTATAATTATAGCTGAAATATTTTTGATATTGCCTAATTCAGAGAGGGACATTTGATGTTTTAAATACTCATGGGATAAAGACTGGCTAAGAACTTTCAGTACATTTTCAGACACATACAAATTATGTATAATAATCAGACATAACTGATTATGTATCATCATTGTCCATCCCAGAGTGTCTATTATATCCCAAACATAGAGCAAGTGAAGGCAATGCAAAAATGCATAGATTAATATAATATGTGCTTCAATAACTATATTAGTCTGTATTCACACTGCTATAAAGAACTACCTGAGACTGGGTAATTTTTGAAGAAAAGAGGTTTAACTGACTCACAGTTCTGCAGGCTTAACAGGAAGCATAATTGGGAGGCCTCAGGAAACTTACAATCATAGTGGAAGGCAAAGGGGAGCCAAGGCACATCTTCCCATGGCAGAGCAGGAGAGAGAGAGAGTGAAAGAGGAAGTGTCACACTTTTAGAAAACTAGATATCCTGAGAACACACTCAGCATCACAAGAACAGCAAGGAGGAACAGCAAGGAGGAAGCCTACATCTAAGATTCAGTCACCTCCTACCAGGCCCCTCCCTTGACACATGGGGATTACAGTTGGAGACGAGATTTGGGTGGGGACACAAATCTAAACCATATCAGTAACTTACAGTGTATATCAAGGTAAACAAATCTACAATCCGTCGTTTTTCTTCCTCTGATACCTGTATTCCTATATGTTCAAAGTGGTAGCAGACTGTCCAGAAGAAGGTAGCTATTAGCATGTGAATCTAAGAAATATTCATACTATAATGTGTGAATTGTCAACTCTTTTACACTCCTGAATATAGTCCAATCACCCCTCCTCTCACATGAAGACAAAGAAAAAACATCTTTTACTAAACTAATCAATGATCTCAGTGTCCCTAGCTTCATTGAATATTGCTAGATATCTCCAACTATACCAGTGACTCCCTTGAACACCAGACCTCTGTATTCACCTAGCTATTCATTACTTCCACCTAGATGTATCAAAAACTCCTCAAAACTGACTGTCCAAACCCAAACTCACAGTATTTGTCTATTAACTTGATTTTCCATTGATGATGCTAGTATCAATAAAACATGTTTACATCATTTGTGGGCTTTTAAATGTAGGTATCAAGTTTGCCTTCTGAGTAAGCTTAAGATATAAGTATTAATTTAGTTAATCGATTTTTAGAGCTACTCTTCATTAATTATTAATCTTTGCTAAATGTCACAAAAGATAGTTCTCGATGCCTTAAGCTGGTGAGAAAAGCTAGTATGTAGAAATACACTGATGATCAACTAGCGTATGTGATGGTGTGGGAACACAGGGCAGAAGCTGTTTGTTATAACTGCTGTATAGAATTGCAGGACAGAATAACCCCCTCCCTTCCCCCAAGGTGATGACATTTAAACAAAATGGTTACAAATGGAAAACAAACAGCCAGATGTATTCCAAAAATGGCCTTCATCTCAGAGGGCACCAGGGAATATTCCAAGAATGAATGACTAGAAGACAAATATAAAGTCTATATGGCCAGTGATATATGAAAAAAATACTCGCGTCATTGGCTGAAAATCAGTATAAATGGTCCTAAAATGTTTAGAATTTATTCTGTAGGAAAAGGGAGAATGGAGATGATGTTTGTTGTTGATTTTATCTAGTGTGTTGATTTTATTATGGTAATAGTAGCTGGTCTTTATTGAGTGGTTGTTACGCAGCATTCTCTATATTAAGCACTTTATAGATACTATTTCAGAAAACAAGATTATGTTTCAGGGAGTATGTGACTTAATAGAGTTAACACAGTCCTTGAAAAGACAAAATTGAAAATTTATGATTTCTGACTACTTCTTCTACACTTTTCCACTTCCCCAAATCACCATTTAATTTATATTTTATAAATCCATCTAAATTCTGTGGAGATGCCTACTCCTGAGAGCAAGGACAGAGCACCCCAAGATATATCATGGATCACGTGAGGAACCAGGATTCAGGGATCTAGCACTGAAATCATCTAGCTAGTTCTGGTTAAAGCTCAAACACACAAAGAAAAGCATACATGACAAAGTACAAAGCCTAGCTCATTGTTTTGCCTAGTAGGGATAATATTTTTATTTGTAAAATTTTAAGGCTATAGGAATATAAAATTTAATACAGTTTCTTCTGAATGAAGATGTTACAGCCTGAACACTCAGCATAACGAACCCCCTGCATTCCCCAAGAGAATTCTTCCCATAGTTGTCTTCATTTTACACTGCACTGCTTCCAATCAAGAAAATGGTTTTAATTTAGAATCAAAATCCAGAGAAGTAAGAAAATTATAGCTGTTATAATATCATAATAGGCTCTAAAGGAAAGACAACAGTGAAACTGTTGCCTCCAGAGAATTCCACAGGGCATCATTGGATAAGCCAGAATTAGAATACAGTTATTAGATATTCATTTCCAACCACTGGATCACACAATTGCTTTTAGTTAGCGGTGCATTAGAATGGTCTCTAAAGAGTCTTAATATACTTACTTTTTATCTCATAAAAATGTAAATGCTTTTAGTTCATGATTTCCTCATTATATAGACAGGCTTTTGTTTAATTACAAAAATGATACCTAGTCAAAAAATAAAACAATGTAAAATTATGTAGAAGTAAAGACCACCTTTGTCTCTACATCAGTATTTATAAATATAATTTTAATTAATGTAATTAATGAATTTATGCCAAGTATATTTTTCTGTAATTTGCTTTGTTAACTTAGGACAATATCATAGTTATTTTTACATTTCAGTAGTAGATTTAATTTGTTCTTCTTTCAGCTCATAGAAACGTGTGGTAGGCATATAGCACGGTTTATTCAACCTTCACTTACAGATAGAAATTAGGTTTGTTTACAATGATTAGCTATTAACATTTTAACATATATGCATATCTCATACATATTATCAAATATATATATTTACAAATGCACCTCTATTTACATACATACATCTTAATAGTAATCCTTATCAAAATATGTATATGTGTGTGTGTGCCTATATGTGTACGTGTCTTTTACGTTTGATTTTTCCCTTAGATACCAAGAATGAAATGGATGGGTCAAAGGTTAGGTAGAATCTAAATTTTGATAAACGTGGTCAAATAATTTGCAAAATGGAGTATATAAACAGTGTCAACATTGTATTAGAATGCCAACTACCCACCCATTGCTAACAGTGATTGTTAATTCAATTCACTATTATGAATATAAAGGAAAATAATATATTATCTCATGATTGCTCATTACTTATCTAGGGAAAACTAGCTTATTGCTCTGTTTCCAAATATAGCAGCAGAGAATATAAAACTGTTTTTTGAGTCTATGAACTAAGTATATTGTGATGTCTTTTCCTTTCTGTAGTCCTGCTGAGAGAAATAATAATAATGACAATAATAAGAATAAGTGGCTGGGCACGGTGGCTCATGCCTGTGATCCCACCACTTTGGGAGGCCGAGGCAGGTGGATCACAAGGTCAAAAGATCCAGGACATCCTGGCTAACACGGTGAAACCCTTTCTCTACTAAAAAAAAAATTACAAAAATTTAGCTGTGCATGGTGGCACAAGCCTGTAGTCCCAGCTACTCGAGAGACTGAGGCAGGAGAATCGCTTGAACCTGGGAGGCGGAGGTTGCAGTGAGCCAAGATCACACCACTGCACCCCAGCCTGGGTGATAGAGTGAGACTCTGTCTCACAAAAAGTAAAATTAAAAAAAAAAAAAAAGTGATAATTTTCAAATTTATATTTATCGTACAGTTTACAAGCCCTTGAATGTATCTGCTTCTTTGCATCCTCATAGCATCCATGTTCGGTTTTCATGGCTGTGATTATTATTATATTTCCGCAAAAATGGAAAAGAAACTGAAAGTCAGAAAACATAACTTTACCAAGGTCATACAAAATCAAATGAGATGTGTGAAATTGCTTTTAAAATTGTAAAGATCATTGTATAAATTAAGAAATGGATCTGGGGGGGGGCGCACCCAAGAGGGCTGAATAGGAACAGCTGCAGCCTCCAGCTCCCAGTGTGAGCGACACAGAAGATGGGTGATTTCTGCATTTTCAATTGAAGTACTGGGTTCATCTCACTGGGGCATGCCAGACACTTGGCACTGGTCCGTGGGTGCAGCCGGACCTGCGAGAGCTGAAGCAGGGCAAGGCAACGCCTCACCCGGGAAGCGCAAGGGGGAAGGGAATTCCTTTTCCCAGCCAAAGGAAATTGCCACACACAACACCTGGAAATTCGGGTAACTTCCACCCTAATACTGCACTTTACCAAGGGTCTTAGCAAACTGCACACCAGCAGATTATATCCCACACCTGGCCCAGAGGGTCCCATGGCCACGGAGACTCCCTCATTGCTAGCACAGCAGTCTGAGATCTAACTTCAAGGTGGCAGCGAGGCTGGGGGAGGGGCGCCCGCCACTGCTGAGGCTTGAGTAGGTAAACAAAGCCGCCAGGAAGCTGGAATTGGGTGGAGCCCACCACAGCTCAAGGCGGCCAACCTGCCTCTGTAGACTCCTACTCTGGGGATAGGGCATAGCTAAACAAAAAGCAACAGAAGCCTCGGCAGAGGTAAATGCCCCTGTCTGACAGCTTTGAAGAGAGCAGTGGATCTCCCAGCACAGAGGTTGAGATTTGAGAATGGACAGACTGCCTGCTCAAGTGGGTCCCTGACACCTGAGTAGCCTAACTGGGAGACATCCCCCACTAGGTGCAGACCAACACCTCACACCTCACACGGTGGGGTACACCCCGAGACAAAAATTCCAGAGCAAGAATCAGACAGCAACACTCGCTGTTCAGCTATATTCTATCTTCTGCAGCCTCCGCTCCTGATATCCAGGCAAACAGGGTCTGGAGTGGACCTCAAGCAAATTCCAACAGACCTACAGCGGAGGGTCCTGACTGTTAGAAGGAAAACTAACAAACAGAAAGGACACCTGCACCAAAACCCCATCAGTACATCACCAGCATCAAAGACCAAAGGCAGATAAAACCACAAAGATAGGGAAAAAGCAGTGCCGAAAAGCTGGAAATTCAAAAAGTCAGAGCACATCTCCCCCTCCAAAGGAATGCAGCTCATCGCCAGCAACGGAACAAAGCTGGACAGACAATGACTTTGACGAGTTGAGAGAAGAAGGCTTTAGTCCATCAGACTTCTCAGAGCTAAAGGAGGAGCTACATAACCAGCGCAAAGAAACTAAAAACCTTGAAAAAAGAATGGATGAATGGATAACTAGAATAATCAATGCAGAGAAGGCCTTAAAAGAAGTGATAGAGATGAAAACCATAACACGAGAATTACGTGACAAATGCACAAGCTTCAGTAACCAACTCGATCAACTGGAAGAAAGAGTATCAGCAAATGAAGATGAACTGAATGAAATGAAGCCAGAAGAGAAGTGTAGAGAAAAAAGAGTAAAAAAAAAAATGAACAAAGCCTCCAAGAAATATGAGATTACGTGAAAAGACCAAATCTACGTCTGACTGGTGTGCCTGAAAGTGACGGGGAAAATGGAAACAAGTTGGAAAACACTCTGCAGGATATCATCCAGGAGAATTTCCCCAACCTAGTAAAGCAGGCCAACATTCAAATTCAGGAAATACAGAGAACGCCACAAAGATACTCCTTGAGAAGAGCAACTCCAAGACATATAATTGTAAGATTCCCCAAAGTTGAAGGAAAAAATGTTAAGGGCAGCCAGAGAGAAAGGTCGGGTCACACACAAAGGGAAGCCCTTCACACTAACAGCAGATCTCTCGGCAGAAACCCTACAAGCCAGAAGAGAGTGGGGGCCAATATTCAACATTCTTAAAGAAAAGAATTTTAAACCCAGAATTTCATATCCAGCCAAACTAAGTTTCATAAGTGAAGGAGAAATAAAATCCTTTACAGACAAACAAATGCTTAGAGATTTTGTCACCACCAGATCTGCCATACAAGAGATCCTGAAGGAAGCACTAAACAAGGAAAGGAACAACAGGTACCAGCCATTGCAAAAACATTCAAAATGTAAAGTCCATCAGTGCTAGGAAGAAACTGCATCAACTAGCGAGCAAAATAACCGACTAATATCATAATGACATGATCAAGTTCACACATAGCAATATTAACCTTAAATGTAAATGGACTAAATGCTCCAATTAAAAGACACAGACTGGCAAATTGGATAGAGAGTCAAGACCTGTCAGTTTGCTGTATTCAGGAGACCCATCTCACATGCAGAGACACACATAGGCTCAAAATAAAGGGGTGGAGGAAGATCTACCAAGCAAATGGAAAACAAAAAAAAAAGGTAGGGGTTGCAGTCCTAATCTCTGATAAAACAGACTTGAAACCATCAAAGATCAAAAGAGACAAAGAAGGCCATTACATAATGGTAAAGGGATCAATTCATCAGGAAGAGCTAACTATCCTAAATATATATGCACCCAATACAGGAGCACCCAGATTCATAAAGCAAGTCCTTAGAGACTTACAAAGAGACTTAGACTCCCATACAATAATAATGGGAGACTTTAACACCCCACTGTCAACATTAGACAGATCAACGAGACAGAAAGTTAACAAGGATGTCCAGGAATTGAACTCATCTCTGCACCAAGCAGACCTAATAGACATCTACAGAACTCTCCACTCCAAATCAACAGCATATACATTCTTCTCAGAACCACATCACACTTATTCCAAAATTGACCATATAGTTGGAAGTAAAGCACTTCTCAGCAAATGTAAAAGAACAGAAATTATAAAAAACTGTCTCTCAGACCACAGTGCAATGAAACTAGAATGTAGGACTAAGAAACTCAATCAAAACCACTCAACTACATGGAAACTGAACAACCTGCTCCCGAATGACTACTGGGTACATAGCAAAATGAAGGCAGAAATAAAGATGTTCTTTGAAACCAATGAGAACAAAGGTACAACATACCAGAATCTCTGGGACACATTTAAAGCAGTGTGTAGAGGGAAATTTATAGCACTAAATGCCCACAAGAGAAAGCAGGAAAGATCTAGAATTGACACCCTAATATAACAATTAAAAGAACTAGAGAAGCAAGAGCAAACACATTCAAAAGCTAGCAGAAGGCAAGAAATAACTAACATCAGAGCAGTACTGAAGGAGATAGAGACACAAAAAACTCTCCAAAAAATCAATGAATCCAGGAGCTGGTTTTTTGAAAAGATCAACAAAATTGATAGACCGTTAGCAAGACTAATAAAGAAGAAAAGAGAGAAGAATCAAATAGACGCAATAAAAATGGTAAAGGGGATATCACCACCGACCCCACAGAAATACAAACTACCATCAGAGAATACTATAAACACCTCTACTCAAATAAACTAGATAACCTAGAAGAAATTGATAATTTCCTGGACACTTACACTCTCCCATGACTAAACCAGGAAAAAGTTGAATTCCTGAATAGACCAATAGTAGACTCTGAAATTGAGGCAATAATTAATAGCCTACCAACCAAAAAAAGTCCAGGACTAGACAGGTTCACAGCTGAAATCTGCCAGAGGTACAAGGAGGAGTTGGTACCATTCCTTCTGAAACTATTCCCTAACTCATTTTACGCAGCCAACATCATCCTGATACCAAAGCCTGACAGAGATACAACAAAAAATAGAATTTTAGATCAATATCCCTGATGAACATCAATGCAAAAATCCTCAATAAAATACTGGCAAACTGAATCTAGCAGCACATCAGAAAGCCTATCCACTATGATCAAGTGGGCTTCATCCCTGGGATGCAAAGCTGGTTCAACATGTGCAAATCAATAAACGTAATCCAGCATATAAACAGAATCAAAGACAAAAACCACATGATTATCTCAATAGATGCAGAAAAGGCCTTTGACAAAATTCAAGAGCCCTTCGTGCTAAAAACTCTCAATAAATTTGGTATTGATGGAACGTATCTCAAAATAATAAGAGCTGTTTGTGACAAATGCACAGCCAATATCATACTGAATGGGCAAAAACTGGAAAAATTCCCTTTGAAAACTGGCACAAGACAGGGATGCCCTCTCTCATCACTCCTATTAAACATTGTGTTGGAAGTTCTTCCCAGGGCAATCAGGCAGGAGAAACAAATAAAGGGTATTCAGTTAGGAAAAGAAGAAGTCAAATTGTCCCTGTTTGCAGTTGACATGATTGTATATTTAGAAAACCCCATTGTCTCAGCCCAAAATCTCCTTAAGCTGATACGCAACTTCAGCAAAGTCTCAGGATACAAAATCAATGTGCAGAAATCACAAGCATTCTTATACACCAGTAACAGACAAACAGAGAGCCAACTCATGAATAAACTTCCATTTACAATAGCTTCAAAGATAATAAAATACCTAGGAATCCAATTTACAAGGGATGTAAAGGACCTCTTCAAGGAGAACTACAAACCACTGCTCAGTGAAATAAAAGAGGACACAAACAAATGGAAGAACATACCATGCTCATGGATAGGAATAATCAATATCGTGAAAATGGCCATACTGCCCAAGGTTATTTATAGATTCAATGCCATCCCCATTAAGCTACCAATGACTTTCCTCACAGAATTTGAAAAAACTGCTTTAAAGTTCATATGGAACCAAAAAAGACCCCGCATTGCCAAGACAATCCTAAGCCAAAAGAACAAAGCTGGAGGCATCACGCTACCTGACTTCAAACTATACTACAAGGCTACAGTAACCAAAACAGCATGATACTTGTACCAAAACAGAGATATAGACCAATGGAACAGAACAGAGTCCTCAGAAATAATACCACACATCTACAGCCATCTGATGTTTGACAAACCTGAGAGAAACAAGAATTGGGGAAAGGATTCCCTATTTAATAAATGGTGCTGGGAAAATTGGCTAGCCATAAGTAGAAAGCTGAAACTGGATCCTTCCCTTACTCCTTATATGAAAATTAATTCAAGATGGATTAGAGACTGAAATGTTAGACCTAATACCATAAAAACCCTAGAAGAAAACCTAGGAAATAACATTCAGGACATAGGCATGGGCAAGGACTTCATGTCTAAAACACCAAAAGAAATGGCAACAAAAGCCAAAATTGACATTCGGATCTAATTAAACTAAAGAGCTTCTGCACCGCAAAAGAAACTACCATCAGAGTGATCAGGCAACCAACAGAATGGGAGAAAATTTTTGCAATCTCCTCTTCTGACAAAGGGCTAATATCCAGAACCTATAAAGAACTCAATCATATTTACAAGAAAAGAACAAACAACTCCATCAAAATGTGAGCAAAGGATATGAACAGATACTTCTCAAAAGAAGACATTCATACAGCCAACAGACACATGAGAAGATGCTCATCATCACTCACCATCAGAGAAATGCAAATCAAAACCACAATGCGATACCATCTCACAGCAGTTAGAATGGCAATCATTAAAAAATCAGGAAACAACAGGTGCTGGAGAGGATGTGGAGAAATAGGAACACTTTTACACTGTTGATGGGACTGTAAACTAGTTCAAGCATTGTGGAAAACAGTGGCGATTCCTCAAGGATCTAGAAGTAGAAATTCCATTTGACTCAGCCATCCCATCACTGGGATATACCCCAAGGATTATAAGTCATGCTGCTATAAAGACACATGCACACGTATGTTTATTGCAGCACTATTCACAATAGCAAAGACTTGGAATCAACCCAAATGTCCATCAGTGACAGACTGGATTAAGAAAATGTGGCACATATACACCATGGAATAGTATGCAGCCATAAAAAAGGATGAGTTCGTGTCCTTTGTAGGGACATGGATGTAGCTGGAAACCATCATTCCCAGCACACTATTGCAAGAACAGAAAACCAAAGACCGATGTTCTCACTCATAGGTGGGAATTGAACAATGAGATCACTTGGACACAGGAAGAGGAACATCACACACTGGGTCCTATTGTGGGGGGAATGGGGGGAGGGATAGCATTAGGAAATATACCTAATGTAAATGACAAGTTAAAGGGTGCAGCACACCAACAAGGCACATGTATACATATGTAACAAACCTGCACATTGTGCACATGTACCCTAGAACTTAAAGTATAATTAAAAAAAAAAAAGAAATCGAAATTTAAGGATGAGAAACTACTTGTCTTACTGAATAAAATAACATGCATGTTTCTTGGCTGGAAAGGTAGGGTCTACTGGAGAATTAAAATTGACGTGCTTGGAAAACTCTTTCCCTGTATTTATATAGTATCCTGAAACAGGTGCACATCAGGATACAGCTGCCATCTCCTGCCTAGCAAAATCTTTACCAAAATTTGGCCTTTGTAAGACATGGGCATAAATTTTTTATAGGCTACGGCAAGGGACCTGTAGTAAGAATTCTTCAAACAGTCCTGGCAGCATCAGGTTATATAAAGCAGTGAAAAATAAAAGATGTAAACATGAGTGAGCAAGGGGAGCATGTAATTTATACTCAGAAAGGACTGTTTTACATCTTGCATTATTATTATTTTTTTCTCTGAAGCAGATAATTAATTTTCACTTCAGGAGATAGGTGGTGCCCCTCAGCTTATGTTTAAAACAAAAGTAAATACATACAACAAGCATGCATAATGCATGCACACAGTCACAAAGATAAACACATTCACATGTAAACATACAAGCACACACTGTAATGCATACTTCCACAATGGAAATGGAACAGAGATAAATTGGATAGACTTAAATAACTAGTATATACATTAAGCAGACATGTACTCACAACTAAGCATTTGCATGAATACATAGAACCATACACAACACATAAAATTGTATATACACAAACATGATAAATATGTTTAAAGAGTCCATGCATGCATAGATGTGTATGTAAAAATATTAATGCACAGAAAGAAATAAAATTGCCTACTTGTTCAGACATTACAAAGGTTTTAAGGGCAGTACTAGTAAACTCCAGCAAAGGTATTACAAAAACAATAACAACAAATTACACGCTAATACCCCTCAAAGAATACAAACACAAAATTTTAAAAATTTAGCAATCTATCAACATCCTATAAAGATAATATGTCATGAAAATGTTGGGCTTATCCCAGAGATTTACAAATTTACAAAAAATTTATAAATTTGTGAAACTTTGTTTTTTATTTAACAAAATTTATTATTTCTAAACAGATAGATTAGAGCCTTATATAATATTATTAGTCAGTATTTGCCAAGCCCTAACATACACCACACACTACAGTAAATTCTATAAATACAAAATTGAATAGGTTATAATAATTGCTTCTGTGGAGGTCCTGGGATATTAATGTAACATGCAGTTATAGACCAATATGGCAAGTGCTTCGTAGCACTGTTTTTAGAAAGAATGGGTGCTTTGCAAAGGAGCTCCTTGATTGGCCTCTAAAGAAGATTAGCTCTGGAGAGCAACCTCAAGCAAGTGACACCTGAGGTGCACCTCAAAATACAAGGAAACAATCAATTAAAAAAAAAGAAGAGTAGGAGGAATATTTTAGGTATTGACAACAGCATGAGTAAAACCACAAACTTAAATACAACATGAACATGAGAATTCAATAACTTTGTAATTCAGCATAAAAGACAGTGGAAATTCAGCCTAAGAGACTGGTAGGGGACATGTAATTAAAATCTTTGATTGTCTTTTTTATTTTTTGCTGTAGCTACAGCAACGTCTTAAACAGGAAAGTGACTTAAACAGATTCAATTTCATACTTTGCTATCTGAGAGGGAATGAAATTCAGTTGTGTGGTTTAAGAAATGAGACATTTAAAAATATAAAAATGTCTAGGCCAGATGATGAACGCATGTTTTAGAGCAATGTTAATAGAAAAGGAAAGAATGAATTTCATTTTTAAATATTGAAGATTCAGAAATTGGCAAAAGTTAATGATTCTTTGAATGAGAATGTGAGAAGGTTAGTTTCTACTGTTATTCTCATGTTTGAAGCTCAGGGGAGAGGTCTGGAGTGAAATATGTAATAATGAGTTAACAGTTAATGTCAGGGGTATATGTGATTTTAGATGATGCATAATCAGATAAGATGGGTTGTAAGGATCACTGCAGTTTATGTGATGGACAAAGGAAGAGTATCTTTCAAAGATGCACAAATAGCATGAGATAGGTAGGGAGAACTAAAAATGTGTTATGCTAGAATCTAACAGAGTTAGCAATTTAAGTGAGAAGAGAGTGGCCACATCATCAAAAGCCACAGAGATCTATGAAAAATGAAAACATAAATTAAGCATTAATTGGTATCTTTAGTGAATGTAGTTTAAATAAGGTGGTGAGGGTAAGTCAGATGGAAGAGAATTTCATCAGAATGTGAATTGAAAAAGTGCAAACATTGCTGAAGAACACACAGGTAGGAAGGCTGAACAAAAAGAGAAAGTTAATTTCACTGGTGACTAGAATTTGACTTTTGAATGAAACATATTGAGCAAATTTAGGATAACTTCAAGAAATTTGAAGACAAAAATAAGTTCTAGTGAAAAATGTGTATTGATTTTATTATGTAATACATATTTTTCTAAACACTTTAAATGAATGGATTCTGTTGTCTCTATTTTGCAGATGAAAACATTGAGGCATAGAAGGAAAAATAATTTTCCCCAGGTTACTCTTTTAATACATGATAGAGCAAGGGTTTCAGCAGTTGGGCCTCCTCAGTCAGTAGTACTTTAAAATACTAAACTAAGGAGGCCGTGGAAGTGATAGTGTTGGAAATAAAGGTGAAAATAAAGAAGTAAGACTGAGAAATGATGGCGTGAAGTATACAAATGGAGCTTTTGATTGTGTGGATGAGGAGAAATAATTCATCTGAGCCTTGAAGGAAAATAAAAATGGGTGAGATTCAAGAAACATTTATGCTAGAAACTGAAAGTTAAGCCATATCATGCTTGAAAGCCTCATACTTTTGGAGAAGAACGAAGAAGTTGGTTTAATGTACCCTTATCTACTCATGTGCATTCTAAAAATGAGCAAACAAACAAAAAACAAAAATAAATAACAGAAAGAAACCCTTCCTTCTGCCTTTAGCCAAAACTTCTACTTACTCTTTAAATTTAATTATCTTCCATTCTTTCAGAGACTTGAACTCCTACTCCTCTATCTTCAACTTCTCCCAAAAGATTTGAAACTTCTTTTCCATGAGGCTTCCAGTTAGTATTCTTTCATATCAATATTTTTGGAGACAAATATACATCCGTGAAACCATCAACGCGATGTTTGCCATAAACCTATTCATCACCTCCAAGATTTTTACCTCCTTCCTCACTCCTATTCCTCCCTCCCTCCCTCCCTTCCTTCTTTCCTTCTTTCCTTCTTTTTTCCTTCCTTCTCCCTCCATCTCTCTCTTTCTCTTCTTCCTTCCTTTCTTCCTTCCTTCCTCATTTCCTTCTTTTTCCTTCCTTCTTTCTCCATCTCTTTCTTTCTCTCCGTCCTTCCTTCCCTCCTTTCCTTTTTATTTTTCCTTCTTATTCCTCTTCTCCTTTTTCTTCCTTCTCCCTAATCTCTTCTTTCTTTTTCCTTCTTCTTCCTTCTTCCCTCTATTCTTCCCGCATTTTTTTAAGTCAGGAACTTGCTTGGTTGCCCAGACTGGAGTGCATTGGCATGATTATAGTTCACACCAGCCTCTAATTACTGGGCTAAAGCTATCCTCCCATCTCAGCCTCCTGAGTAGCTATAACTACAGGTATGTGCCATTATGCCTAGCTAATTTTTTTTATAGACAAGGGGTCTCAATATTTTGACTTCTTATTCTTGTTTGTAATAAGAATACAATATAATATCCACTCTCTTAGCAAACATGTATACAGTATACTATTGTTAACTATAGGCACTATACCATGTATGCGATCTCTAGGACTTATTCATCTCATGAAACTAAAACTTTTTACCCCCTAACTAATGTTTCTTTATTTTCTCCTCTCCCCCAGGCCCTGACAACCACCACTCCTCTTTCTGCTTCTATGAGTTTGTCTGCTTTAAATTTGTCAAATAAGTATTAATAGTGTCATGTAGTATGTGTCCTTTTGTATGTAGCTTATTTCTCTTAGTATAATGTCCTTCAGGCTTATTCATGCAGTCACATATTGCAGGATTTACTTCTTTTTAAAAGATGATTAATATTCCATTGTATGTGCATACCACATTTTCTTTACATATTTGTCTATCAATGGACATTTAATTGCTTCCATATCTTGAACGTTGTAAATAATGATTCAATGCACATGGGGGTGCAGATGTGTCTTTGAAATCCTGATTTTAGTTCCTGTGGATATATCCCCAAAAGTAGAGAGCCTGAAAAAACTGAAAAGAATGGATCAGTCATCAAAAATCTTCTAACAAAGAGAAGTCCAAGACCAGATGGCTTCACGGCGAATTCTCCCAAAGATTGAAAGAACGAATACCAATGCAAAATGTACTCTTCAAAAAAATATAAGCAGGAACACTTCTGAACTCTTTTTATGAGGCCAGTGTCACCCTAATACCAAAGTCATAGAGAGACACCATAAGAAAAGAAAACCACAGATCAATATCCCTGATAATCATAACTTTAATAATTCTTCACAAAATATTAGCAAACTGAATTCAACAGCATATTAAAAGATCGTAATCATAACGAAGTAGGATTTATCCATGTGATTCAAGGATGTTTCAGCCTACACACATCAATCAGTGTCATACACAACATTAGGAAAATGCAAGGTGAAAACCATAAGATCATATTACTTGATGTAGAAAAAAGCGTTTGAGAAATTCAGCATCCTGTAATAATAACATCTTCAAGAAATTTTTTTTCAAACACTTATGTGGCAAGACAAAATATTTCCTTAATTTGCAGTTGAATTATTACTAGTTCATGAGAATCATCATGTTTTGTTTTCCTGTATCATCCACTATTTCCCTGTGGTAACACATTCTATATTTAAATGACATATTGAGTATATTTTCTCTTCCATATTATGTACATTTCTTGAAGGATCATTTCTGTTTTCTTTGAAATCAGGGTGTTGAGCACAGACTTTAGTATCTAATGGAGACTCAGTAAATTTTGTTTTATGAGCACATTATAAATGAATGAATGAAAGGGTAAAGGTGTGACTGCTTTGTAATGAATGTATGTTATTTTCGCGATTGCTGCTTATGTAATTTAATGTTAGAAAAGTGTCTTTAAAAACTTGAACATAAAATATTTTTAAGGGTTTTTATAGTGTGAATCCCATATCTAATGTCATTTTTATCTACAGATTATGTCACAACCCCTATTACACTTATATTAAAGTTTAAAATTTTTGTGTGGGTGATAAGACCCCCATAATTTGTCCTTAGCCTACTTCTGCAACTCTATCTCCTAATAGTCTTCCCTGTAGTCATCCTGCTCTAGGCATACTGGCTTGATTCTTGCTCCTTAAACATAGCAAAATCTTTTCCATTTCTGGCCTTTTGCACTTCACGTTCAACTTTACTGCATCCTACTTTTTTAAGAAGATCACATGATTTGCTCCTTTATATCAGTTCAGTCTCCTTCTAACTGCTTAGAGTAAAAGAGTTCTTGGATGGGTGCTGTGGCTCACCCTCTAATCCCAGCACTTTGGGAGGCTGAGGTGGGTGGATCATGAGCTCAGGAGATCGAGCCCATCCTGGCCAACATTGTGAAACTTCATCTCTACTAAAAATACAAAAATTAGCTGGATATGGTAGCACACACCTGTAGTCCAAGCTACTCGGGAGACTGAGGTAGGAGAATCACTTGAACCCAGGAGGTGGAGGTTGCAGTGGGTCGATATTGTGACACTGCACTCCAGCCTGAGCAACAGAGTGACACTCTGTCTCAATAAAAAAAAAAAAAAGATTGAGTTCGTGATGGCATAACACATGGTCTGTTCTGGAGCATGTTCCATGTGCCTGTGAGAGAGAATCTTCATTCTGCTGTTGTTTTGCATAGTTTTCACATCTATCTATCTATCTATCCATCTATCTATCAATCATCTATCATTTATTTATCTATATATCTGTCTACCCCCCACCACACACACATACACACACAGAATATTTGGCTTATGTTATTGTGAAGCCTTTTTTTTTTTTTTTGCTAATATTCTATCCAGTTATTTTTATTATTGGAAGTGGGTTTCGCATTTTTAAACTTTTCTTATTTAATTATCTATTTTTCCCTTCGTTTCTACCCACTTTCTCTTATATATATAGTGACACTCTTTTTGGGTTAATATATGTTATAATTGTTCTATCTTTTTGATGAATTTACCTTTTATCATTACATGTGATCTATTTTTGTCTCATTTTAAAATTTTGTTTCAAAATTTATTTGCTCTGTTATTAGCATAGCTACTTTAGTTCTTTTTGGTGGCTGTTTGCAGTAATTACATTTTAAACCATTCAATCTATTTGTGTGTTTGGATTTAAAATGAGCCTCTTAAAAGACAGCGTGTTAAATCATTTAAAAAATACATTCTCCTCATCTCTGCATTTTAATTGCAGAGTTTAATCTGTTACAATATAATGTTATTACTGGTAAAAGAGGATTGATTTTGGTCATTTTGTTACTTGTTTTTTATATATATTATATGTTTTTCTTCTTTCTTAACTCCATTCTGCATCTTGTTTTTTAAAAATGGCAAATAGTTTATTTCTAAATATTTTTGACATATATTTCCCCAACTTTTTGAGGAATAATTGGCAAATAAAATCATATATATTTAAGGTGTACAACATGATAATTTGATAAATGTTTTATAAAATGCATCATTATGAAATGTGCATGTATTGTGAAATGAAACTATTGTGAAATGGTTACTATTATCAAACCAATTAACGTATCCACCACCTCCCATAGTTACCTTTCTTGTATGTGGTGAGAACATTTAAAATCTCTTCTTGTAGCAAATTTCAAGTATATGATACATCTTATTAGCTATTGTCGCCCTACTATACATTCGATATCTGGAACTTATTTATCCCTCATAATATCCTTCCTTATCAAACCTGCTGTTGAACTCCTCCAGTAATTTTTAAATTTCAACTATTGTGCTCTTCAATCTCAGAACTTCTATTTGTTTATTGTTATAATTTCTATCTCTTCATGGACATTTTCTATTAGGTGAAGTATTGTTCTGGTTTCCTTTAGTTGTTTGAACATGATAAAGTAGTTGGTTTTAAGTCTTTCTAGTAAATCACATGTCTGATCTTTCTCTGGGACAGTTTCTATCTATTTTATATTTCCGTTTTTCTCGGACTTGCTTTCTTGTTTCTTTGTATTCCTCATATTTTTTGTTGAAACCTGGAAATTTTGAAAGGTAAAATGTGGCTGTCCTAGAGATTAGATTATCTCTATTCCCAAAGAATTTTACTTTTTTGTTATTGTTTAGTGACTTTCTAAAATAATTTTGTAAAGTCTGTATTCTTTGTCTTATATGGTCGCCGATATCTTTGTTCTCTTGGCTTGGTGGTCAGCTAGTGATATGAGAAGAATTTCTAAATATCATTCTATCACATTTTGTTTCATATATTTTGGGGCTCTGTTGTTAGGTGCATATATATTTATAATTGTTATATTATATTGATGAATTGATCCCTTTACCATCATATAATGTTCTTCTTGGCATCTTCTAACAATTTTTTGCTTAGCAATTTAAGTATCTTTTGGATATTGGTATAGCCACTTCAATTTTTATCTGGTTACTGCATGCATATAACACATCTATCCTTTTCACTTTTAACTGTTTTTGTCTTTGGATCTCAAGTGAATCCCCTATAGACAGTGTATAGTTGGATTATTATTTTAAAATTCATTCTGCAAATCTCTGCCATTTAATTAAAGACCACAACTCACTTATATTTAATATAATTACCTATAAAAACACTCCAACTATCCAGTCTTTCCTCCCACATGTTTTCATTAGTCTATTGTCTGTTATAACTATTATTTCTTGCTCTATAGGGAAGCAACTAATACATTTGCCTTTGAATATTTATTTTATTTTTATTTATTTATTTTTTCTTATTATACTTTAAATACTGTGACACATGTGCAGAACATGCAGGTTTTTTACATAGGCGTACATGTGCCATGGTGGTTTGCTGCGCCCATCAACCCATCACCTACATTAAGTATTGCTCCTAATGGTATGCCTCACTTAGCCGCTCACCCCCTGACAGGTCCTGGTATGTGATGCTTCCCTCCCTGTGTCCATGTGTTCTCATTGTTCAACTTCCATTTATGAATGAGAACATGTGATGTTTGGTTTTCTGTTTCTGTGTTAGTTTGCTGAGAATGATGGTTACCAGCTTCATCCTTGTGCCTCCAAAGGATATGAACCCATCTTTTTTATGGCTGCATAGTATTCTATGGTGTATATGTGCCATGTTTTCTTTGTCCAGTCTATCATTGATGGGCATTTGAGTTGCTTCCAAGTCTTTGTTATTGTGAATAGTGTTGCAATAAACATATGTGTGCATCCTTTGGGTATATACTCAGTAATGGGATTGCTGGGTCAAATGGTATTGCTGGTTCTAAATCCTTGAGAATCACCATACTGTCTTCCACAATGGTTGAACTAATTTACACTCCCACCAACAGTGTAAAAGCATTCCTGTTTCTCCACATTCTCTCCAGCATCTGTTGTTTTCTGACTTTTTAATGTTCGCCATTCTAACTGTCATGAGATGGTATCTCACTGAGGTTTCGATTTGCATTTCTCTAATGACCAGTGATAATGAGCTTTTTTCATATGCTTGTCGGTCACATAAATGTCTTCTTTTGAGAAATGTCTGTTTATATCCTTTGCCCACTTTTTAATGGGGTTGTTTGTTCTTTTCTTGTAAATTTGTTTAAGTTCTTTTTAGATTCTGGATATTAACCCTTTGTCAGTTGGATAGATTGCAAAAATATTCTCCCATTGTGTAGGCTGCCTGTTTGCTCTGAGGATAGTTTCTTTGTGCAGAAGCTCTTTAGTTTAATTAGATCCCATTTGTCAATTTTGGCTTTTGTTGCCATTGCTTTTGGTGTTTTAACCATGAAGTCACTTCCCATGCCTATGTCCTGAATGGTATTGCCTAGGTTTTCTTCTAGGGTTTTTATGGTTTTAGATCTTACTTTTAAGTCTTTAATCCATCTTGAGTTAACTTTTTTATAAAGTGTAAAGAAGGGGTTCAGTTTCAACTTTCTGCATATAGCTAGCCAGTTTTCCCAACACCATTTATTAAATAGGGAATCCTTTCCCCATTGCTTGTTTTTGTCAGGTTTGTCAAAGATCAGATGGTTGTAGATGTGTGGCATTATTTCTGAGGGCTCTGTTCTGTTCGATAGGTGTATATATCTGTTTTGGTACCAGTGTAACATGGTGTTTTGGTTACTGTAGCCTTGCAGTATAGTTTAAATTCAGGTGGCACGATGCCTCCACCTTTGTTCCTTTTGCCTAGGATTGTCTTGGCTATATGGGCTCTTTTTTTGGTACCATATGAAATTTAGAGTAATTTTTTTTCAATTCCATGAAGAAAGTCAATGGTAGCTTGCTGGGGATACCATTGAATCTATAAATTACTTTCAGCAGTATGGCCACTTTCACAATATTGATTCTTCCTATCCATTAGCATGGAATGTTTTTCCATTTGTTTGTGTCCTATCTTATTTCCTTAAGCAGTGGTTTGTAATTTTCCTTGAAGAGGTCCTTCACATCCCTTGTAAGTTATATTCCTAGGTGTATTATTCTCTTTGTAGCAGCTGTGAATGAGAGTTCACTCATGATTTGGCTCTCTGTTTGTTATTGGTGTATAGGAATGCTTGTGATTTTTCCATGTTGGTTTTGTATCCTGACACTTTGCTGAATTTGCTTATCAGCTTAAGGAGATTTGGGGCTGAGACAGTGGAGTTTTCTAAATATAGAATCATGCCATCTGCAAACAGAGACAATTTGACTTCCTCTCTTCCTATTCAAATACGCTTTATTTCATTCTCTTGCTTGATTATCCTAGCCAGAACTTTCAATACTATGTTGAATAGGAGTGTTGAGAGAGGACATCCTTGTCTTCTGTAGATTTTCAAAAGGAACGCTTCCAGCTTTTGCCCATTCAGTCTGATATTGGCTGTGGGTTTTTCATAAGTAGTTCTTAGTATTTTGAGATAATAAGAGCTAAGTTCCATCAATACCTAGTTTATTGAGAGTTTTTAGCATGAAGGGTATTGAATTTTATCGAAGGCCTTTTCTGCATCTATTGAGATAATCATGTGGTTTTTGTCATTGGTTCTGTTTAGGTGATGGATTACGTTTATTAACTTGCATATGTTGAACCAGCCTTGCATCCCAGGGTTGAAGATCATGGTGGATAAACTTTCTGATGTGCTGCTGGATTGGGTTTGCCAGTATTTTATTGAGGATTTTCACACTGATATTCATCAGGGATATTGGCCTGAATTTGTGTGTGTGTGTCTGCCAGGATGATGCCAGCCTCATAAAATGAGTTAGGAAGGAGTCTCTCTTTTTCTTGTCTTCTATTAGCTTTTTAAATGATTTGCTCTTGCTTCTCTAATTCTTTTAATTGTGATGTTAGGGTGTTGATTTTAGATCTTTCCTGCTTTCTCTTATGGTCATTCAGTGCTGTAAATTTCCCTCTAAATACTGCTTTACATGTGTCTCAGAGATTCTGGTACGTTGTGCGTTTGTTCTCATTGGTTTAAAGTAACTTACTTATTTCTGCCTTAATTTAATTATTTACCCAGTAGTCATTCAGGAACAGGTTGTTCAGTTTCCATGTAGTTGTGTGTTTAGAGTGAGGTTTTTTTTTGTTTTTTTTTGTTTGTTTGTTTTGAGATGGAGTCTCGCACTGTTGCCCAGGCTGGAGTCCAGTGGTGTGATCTTGGCTCACTGCAAGCTCCACCTCTAGGGTTAACGCCATTCTCCTGCCTCAGCCTCTCTGAGTAGCTGGGACTAGAGGCGCTCACCACCACGCCTGCCTAATTTTTTTTTTTTATTTTTAGTACAGACGGGGTTTCACTGTGGTCTCGATCTCCTGACCTCGTGATCCACCCACCTTGGCCTCCCAAAGTGCTGGGATTGCAAGCGTGAGCCACTGTGCCCGGCCTTGAGTCAGTTTCTTAATCCTGAGTTCTAATTTGATTGCACTGTGGTCTGAGAGTGTGTTTGTTATGACTTTGGTTCTTTTGCATTTGCTGAGGAGTGTTTTACTTTTTAAAAAATTATGTGGTCAATTTTAGAATAAGTGTGATATATTGCTGAGAAGAATGTATATTCCATTGATTTGGGGGCAGGTAGAGTTCTGTAGATGTCTGTTAGGTCAGCTTTTGGTCAAGAGCTGAGTTCGAGTTCTGAATATCCTTGTTAATTTTCTGTCTCGTTGATCTGTCTAATATTGACAGTGGGGTGTAAAAGCCTACCACTCTTATTGTGTGGGAGTCTAAGTGTCTTTGTAGGTCTCTAAGAACTTGCTATATGAGTCTGGGTACTCCTGTATTGGGTGCATATCTATTTAGGATAGTTAGTTCTTCTTGTTGCATTGATCCCTTTACCATTATGTAATTCCCTTCTGTGTCTCTTTTGATCTTTGCTGGTTTAAAGTCTGTTTTATCAGAGGCTAGGGTTACAACCTCTGTTTTTTTTTTTTTTTTTTTTTTTTTTTTTTTTTTTTTTTTTTTTTTTTCATTTTCTTGCTAAATATTCCTCTATCCCTTTTTATTAAGCCTATGTGTATCTTTGCACATGAGATGGGTCTGCTGAATACAGCACATAGAAGGATCTTGACTCTATCCAATTTGCCAGTCTGCGTCATTTGATTGGCACATTTACTTCATTTACATTTAAGGTTAATATGATTAGATGGATTATATGTGAATTTGATCCCATTATTATGATGCTAGCTGGTTGTTTTGACCATTAGTTAATACAGTTTCTTCATAATGTCAATGGTCTTTACAATTTGGTATGTCTTTGCAGTGGCTAGTACCAGTTTTTCCTTTCCATGTTTAGTGCTTCCTTCAGGAACTATTGTAAGGCAGGCCTAGTGGTAACAAAATCTCTCAGCATTTGCTTGTCTGTAAAAAAAAATTTTTTTCCTTCATTATGTAGCTTAGTTTGGCTGGATTTGAAATTCTGGGTTGAAAATTCTTTTCTTTAAGAATGTTGAATATTGGCCCCCACTCTCTTTTGGCTTTAGGGTTTCTGCCGAGAGATCTGCTGATAGTCTAATGGTCTTCCCTTTGTGAGTAACCCGACCTTTCTCTCTGTCTGCCTTAACATTTTTTCCATCATTTCAACCTTGGTGAATCTGACAATTATGTGTCTTGGGGTTACTCTTCTCAAGGAGTATCTTTGTGGTGTTCTCCGTATTTTCTGAATTTGAATGTTGGCCTATCTTGCTAGGTTGGAGAAGTTCTCCTGGGTAATATCCTGAAGAGTGTTTTCCAACTTGGTTCTAATCTCCCCATCACTTTCAGGTACACCAAACAAATGTAGGTTTGGTCTTTTCACATAGTCCCATATTTCTTAGAAGCTTTGTTCATTCCTTTTCATTCCTTTTTCTCTAATCTTGTGTTCATGCTTTACTCCATTAAGTTGATCTTCAATCTCTGATATGCTTTCTTCTGCTTGATAGATTTGGCTATTGATACTTGTGTATGCTTCACAAAGTTCTCGTGCTGTATTTTTATCCCGTCATGTAATTTATGTTCTTCTCTAAACTGGTTATTCTAGTTACCAATTCCTTTAACCTTTTTTCAAGGTTTTTGCTTCCTTGCATTGGATTAGAACATGCTCCTTTAGTTGGAAGGAGTTTGTTATCATCTACCTTCTGAAGCCTACTTCTGTCAAGGAATCAAACTCATTCTCCATCCAGTTTTGTTACCTTGCTGGCAAGGAGTTGTGATCCTTTGGAATAGAAGAGGCATTCTGGTTTTTGAAATTTTCAACCTTTTTTGCGCTGGTTTTTCCTAATCTTCATGGATTTATCTATCTTTGGTCTTTGATGTGATGACCTTCGGATGGGGTTTCTGTGTGGACATCCTTTTTGTTGGTGTTGATGGTATTCCTTTCTGTTTGTTAGCTTTCCTCCTAACAGTCAGGTCCCTCTGCTGCAGGTCTGCTGGAGTTTGCTGGAGGTCTACTCCAGACCGTGTTTGCCTGGCTATCATCAGTGGAAGTTGCCGAACAGCAAAGATTGCTGCCTGTTCTTCCTTTGGAAGCTTTGTCCCAGATGGGCACCTGCCAGATGGCAGTTGGAGCTCTCCTGTATGAGGTGTCTGTCAACCCCTGCTGGGAGGTGTCTCCCAGTTAGCAGGCAGAGGGGTCAGGGACCCACTTGAGGAGGCAGTCTGTCCCTTAGCAGAGCTGCAGCGCTGTGCTGGGAGATCTGCTGCTGTCTTCAGAGCTGCAGGCTGCCCCTTCCCCAAGATGCTTTGTCCCAGGGAGATGAGAGTTTTATCTATAAGCCCCTGACCAGGGCTGCTACCTTTCTTTCAGAGATGCCTGGCCCAGAGAGGAGGAATCTAGAGAGGCAGTCTGGCTACCACGGCTTTGCTGAGCTGCAGTGGGCACCGCCCAGTTAGAACTTCCTGCAGGCTTTGTTTGCACTGTGAGGGGAAAACTGGCTACTCAAGCCTCAGTAATAGTGGATGCCCCTCCCTGTGCACATAGCTCAAATGTTCCAGGTCGACTTCAGACTGCTGTGCTGGCAGTGAGAATTTCAAGTCAGTGGAGCTTAGCTTGCTGGTCTCTGTGGGGGTGGGATTCACTGAACGAGACCACTTGACTCCCTGGCTTCAGCTCCCTGTCCCAGGGAGTGAACGGTTCTGTCTAGTTGCCATTCCACTCACCACTGGGGTATGAAAAAAACTCCTACAGCTAGCTCAGTGTCTGCCCAAAAGGCTGCCCAGTTTTCTGCTTGAAACCCATGGTTCTGGTAGCATAGGCACCCGAGGGAATCTCCTGGTCTGTAGGTTGTGGTTGTGAAGACCATGGAAAAAACGTAGTATCTAGGCCAGAGTGCACAGTTCCTCAGGGCACAGTCCCTCATGGCTTCCCTTGGCTAGGGGAGACAGTTCCCCAAACCCCTTGTGCTTCCCAGGTAAGGCGACTCCCCACTCTGCTTCAGCTCACCCTCCACGGGCTGCACCCACTGTCTAACCAGTTCCAATGAGATGAGCCTGGTACTTCATTTGGAAATCCAGAAATCGCCCACCTTCTGTGTTGATCTTGCTGGGAGCTGCAACCGGAGCTGTTCTGACTGGGCCATCTTGCCTGCCCTGCCACCTTTGAATATTTTAAACAAATCCTTCTTGGAAAGCTGCCTCAACCCTGGGAGAATCTTGAGGTATGGAAGAAAATGGCAAGGCTTTTGTATGAGTCATTCAGAAATCTACCAAACAGGTAAAACAAAAAACCCCAATTTTTTTTTAAAGTAAGCTGTGTCTTGCTCACTCTAGTATCAGGTACCTTTACTGAGTATATGGACTATTGTCTTCAAGTCCTCTTGAGAGGGATTCAGAAAAGGTATGAGGATAAGTTAAAATGCTACACAGCTATTTTACCAATTGTTTTTCTATATCAAGTATTCCCTTGGTTTGTTGAAGCTTTTCATTAGTTTTCAGAGTTCTGAAAAAGTTGCTTCTGATAGTTTTACCACTTTATGTATTGTTTTCTTAGGAAAAATATATGTTCAATGTTCGCTATACTGCCACAGTCACTGGGCATGACCTCTTAAAAAAAGTCATAAACAAATTATAAACCACTGGGATAAAATTGTTTGCTAATGTCAAATGGCAAGGTAAAGTCAAAGCTGAAATTAAAACTCAACTTCTTAGTCTATTGCCCTTCAGTCACAGTCAACTGCCTTTCAAAGAATGATCCCTAAATAAATGACCTTAATAATCATAATAATGACGCTCCATGAAACTTCAACAATCTACAAAATCACTCCCATCTAAAACTTTACTGGGCAATAGAGTTGCAACTAACCACATGTGGATATGTAAATTTATATTAGTTTAATTTAAAAGAAATTTTAATTACAGGCCTTCACTTATACTAACCACATTACAAATATCCTAGATATCAAGAGCTATGTAGGATAGTGAATATCCTACTGGACAGCACAGATATTGAACATTTACTTTATTATGAACATTTATTTTGGAGAGCACTAATCTAGAATATTTATTTCTAAGTCACTGTTATGCTTCACAGGTTGAGAAATATAAAGTAAGAAGACACTTAGAGGTCAATTCTTTCATTTTAAAAAGGTAAAACCAGAGTGAATAAAATTACTTCCCCACACCAAATTACTTACCTGCTAGAGCCAGGATAGAATGTATTTCTTCAGCAGCCGGGCGCGGTGGCTCAAGCCTGTAATCCCAGCACTTTGGGAGGCCGAGACGGGCGGATCACGAGGTCAGGAGATCGAGACCATCCTGGCTAACAGGGTGAAACCCCGTCTCTACTAAAAAATACACAAAAACTAGCCGGGCGAGGTGGCGGGCGCCTGTAGTCCCAGCTCCTCGGGAGGCTGAGGCAGGAGAATGGCATAAACCCGGGAGGCGGAGCTTGCAGTGAGCTGAGATCACACCACTGCACTCCAGCCTGGGTGACAGAGCGAGACTCCGTCTCAAAAAAAAAAAGAATGTATTTCTTCAGCATTGCCGGTCAACTTCTGAAGATTCTTTGTCTGCATAAACAATTGTATTGTTTCTTTGCAAAACCGCAACAGTATTTTGTTTAATGCCTTGTTTTGGCCTTGCCAGTTAGCTTTTCCTGTGATTTAGGAGATAATGGAATGAATAGACTGCTAACTCAATATTAGTTACATTCTGATAAATTAATAGGAGTAGTATGTTTCCTGCTTCACGTAGGACTGACCGTTGGTGAAGAGTCACAGTGGCGAGAGCAGCTCTTTTGATTGATGAAAAGTTTGAGATCTCTAAATCAGTTGCTTATTATTTTACAGTTAGTTACCCTCTAGGAATTCAAAAATTCTTACTGACAACATGAGCACTGATGTTTCAAACATTATTTTACAACTCCCAGGAGCAGGTTTTAATTTATCAAGATGTGATCGTTTAATACTATATAGAAACAACAAATAACAATAATGTATTTCACTCTGATGCCTGTGGGGATGTCTGCATTTGTGTATTCAGATAAAGCTATAAATATAATTGAATTGAAGAGATAAAGCAAGACTCATCAGGGGTCGGTAGCAGATTTGTCTCCTTCCTATAAGTGATTAGGAGGGGAAATATTTTCCCACAGTAGGGAAGCTTGTTAATTTGCATAACAAAGGACAGCCTTTGGAATCAGATGCTGGCTTCAATCTTTGCCTTGTCTTTTACCATCAGCCTAACCTAGAACAAGCTAGCTATTTTCTCTGTGGATTAAATGAGATAATGTTTTTTTACAGTTTATTAGAACAAGTTAGGACATTCGAATTTTCAAGAGTATATTGCAAAGGACATATAATTTTTAGGACATTCTTTTTCTACAGAATTATTTAAATTGTGGACACTTTTATTTTCTGGAATTCTTATCTAATTTCTGATACATATTTAAGTGTATTTGAAATATGCTTCCTATTTACACAAAAAGAGGAACTGGGTAGTCAGAGAGCTACAGAAAGATGAGTAATATTATGTTTACTTATTTCTAACCTGAATTTATCAACCATCTCTAAAACACATGAAGATTTCCTAATATGCTGGAATTCTGAATTGATTCATTCACACATATCTAATTCTATTTGTATCCACACATTGATTCATTCATTGATAATGGACACTTCATTTCCTTTTCTCCTCGATTGACACTGGTAATGTTCCTATTCCATTTCTTCCTCCACATCTTTAAGTCAGACACAAGAATTTTGATAAATTGTATATTAAATGCACTATTTTTAAAAGAAGGTACGTTATGCTACTAGTTGAAATTTAAAGAATATATGACTTGGCTCCTAAAAACATAAAATATATGACAGCAGGAAGAAACAATGCTAAAAGGAATGTCATAGATCAGTTTATCTCTTGTCAATCAGTTAAAATGATGATAATCCACTAATCTTCACATTGGTTGTCATAAGAACTTATGACATATTTAACACATACCACAAAGATGGTACATAATGTACTAGAATGTAAAGTCTTAATGATATGCATTCACTTTCTTTCTGGAATAAACTCATATATATTCCAAAGTTACTGGTAGACAAAAATTATAAAAAGACACAGAGAGGGCTTCTATTTCTGGTTTTATAGATCAAGAACTACAGACCTGGAATAACCCTGAAAGTGCAGTTGCTTTAAGAAAGATTTTGGCTGCGAGTTAAGAAAAAATAGGCATGTATCATAGGTTTCACTGGAAAATTAATTAATTTGCCTTTTACAGTAATTTTAAAACTATTATTAATCATGAGGTTCTTCATTGTCTCAGGATTATCTCACAGAAAAATTTACTCTAAAAATAGTGAAGGAAATACCAAGTGTTATTATTTATATTTTCACTTCTTGGATCTGTTTTTTAGAGTTCTTCCCCCCAACCCTTTTTGCTTGTTTTTCATTGATTAGTAAAAGTCAGTCAGAATCCGGAACCACAACTCATCAGTCAAAATAGCAATTTACTCCAGCATTTCTTTATGTTGTAGCTTCAGCCTTGAAACTTCCTTTATTAATCATCTCAGCGTCTCTAAGTTCAAATTTTTAAGGCCCAGTACAAAAGCCACATATTTCGTTGACCTAAAAACATTTTACCTAAGCAAATCAAAATAATTCCTTCCTTTAAAGCTCCCCCCACCACACACACACACAGACACACACACACACACACGTACACATACACACACATATACATGTTTATATTAATACATCAATCATATTTTCACCATTATTATACTCACCTCCATCTTATATAGATTGAATCATTCTTGAAGAAAAGTAGTAGTAGTATTATTTTTTTTAATCTCTGAATCGTTTTCTAGGACCTTGCCACTGGAAAGTGCTCAATGATTATTTACTGATTTAAATATTTGAACTGGAAGGACTATGTTGCTTTTTTGGATTTGTAGCAATTTGTCTCAATTAACTTCAGGGTTATCCCGCTCACTAGTGACTCTTTTTCATCAGATACATGAAGACGTTCTTCTCCAAAAATGTATATAGATAGCTAAAGCACAGAGCTAAAAATGTCCCTGGGAAAGTTATTGGCCAGCCTAAGCATTTAATATCTTTGCAGTGATTTTTAGGCATGGAATTATTGTGAATCAGAAATTGACTAGACTTTGATGAAAGGTGTCCGTCAGCTGTAAAATTATTTGGCAACTGGAGGCTTTTGTATTCATCTTTTTAACAAGTATTTGTCGTGCAAATATTATGTGCCAGATTCTGTGCTAAATCTTTGACATACAAAGGTGAGCAAGCATGCCAGCCTAGGCAACATAGTGAGACCCCATCTCTACAAAAAAATTTAAAAAGTAGCCAGGTGCAGTGGCACATGCCTGTAGTCCCAGTTACTCGGGAGGCTGAGGTGGGAGGATTGTTTGAGTCTAGGGGGTTGAGGCTGCAGTGAGCTATGATAATACCACTGCACTCCCAGCCTGTGCAATATAGCCAGACTGTGACTCCAGAAAAAAAACAAGGTGAATCAGTGTGTGTTTTCTTCCTTCATGAGCCTACATTGAAGTGAAGTGACAGACTGTGAGGAAATAAAACAAATCAATGACTGAATTATATATTTTCAAGAAGATAGAATTGTGCTACAGATAAACAAGTGAAGGGATAAAATAGGTGGATTGATCCAGGGTCAAACTACCAAATAGATATATGTGTATATACATATATATAACTACACAAAACACACACATATATATGTGTGTGAGTGTGTGTGTGTGTATTCATTCAGCCTGATTTCTGAGGAGTGGATATGCAGCCACCATTGCATTTGAATACACATGGAAAAATCTCTGGGGTCTGAGAGTCCTAAAGGAATTCAGGAAAGCTAGAGGGTGGTGAACAAGAGAGAAAATTAACCTCTGTTATTGAGTGGGCCTCATATCATCATTTGAAGGCTTGAATAAAATAAAAGGTGAACTCTCCCCAGAATAAAATAGCGTTCTCCTGGCGGATGGCTTTTGAACTTGAACTCTGACTCTTCTTGGTTATCTAGGCTTCCGACTCAAGCTGGGACACCAGGTCCACTTTGTTCTATAAGTGCATGACAGCCTTTGAATTCTAACTGGTAAAGAGAATGCAGATACCGCACTTGTCAGAGTCCATAATTGTGTGAAAGAGATATAAAATATTTATATACATAATTTTTATCTATATCTTACATAGCGTGTGTGTGTGTACATACATATATATGTTACTGGTTCTGTTTCTCTGACAAACTTGATTTATTCATCCATCAACACTTCTCCACACCAAAGTGCAGCTTGTTTGGTGGTTCATCTGGTTAATCCACCATCTGGGGCCACTCAAAGGCAATTTCTATTGTCTATTTAATGTCCTCTGTGTATGGGTTGCATTTACCTGTGTGTTTTGTTTAATCTCTCATTTTTAAAGAACTGGACATTTCAAATACTGAATTACCCTTTTATTTCTATATCTTGTTCTCTGTCCTTAGTTTTCACTCCTGAAACATACTCTCTGCCTGATACATTATCTTGTGATAAGAATGTAAAAATTAACAAAAAAGTATCCCTAATTTCATTATACATGTTTTGAATAACTGTTATGATTATTTCTGTGAACTTAGCATGAAGTATAATGCTCTGATATAGATGAATAATGTTTATATTGTATGAGATCAAGCATACCAATTAGGTACTAAAATATCCCCTGAAGGATATAGTACATGTAAATATACATATAATATGTATATAAAATCTATATAAAATATAACTTATTACAAACATGTACCATATGTATGTATTTGGTAATTTTATACATATATATTTAGTAAATGTGAATATATATATAAATATATACATTATATTAAATATATAATACATGTTATTAAATATATGTTATATAATATGTAATATAAACATACCGAATATATAAATAAGTATAAATATTTGATAAATACGTATGGTAAATGTAATAAGTCATATTTATATATAGATAGATATAAATATTTATGTATTTTATAAATATTTGTAGTAAGTAATATTTATAGATGTAGATTTTGAAACAGTTTACTGAACCGCAGCTATTAATCAGTGATAATTATATTCAACTTCATATTTCTTGATTTTTGAAAAAAATCTAATTCACTCCATTGGCAGTTGATACTTTAGAAAATAAAATAATCAAATAGTTACATTAATGCCCTTCCATGTCTTTTTTCTTAATTTCTACTTTTCTTGAGAAAGATCTAAACCTGAGAGTTCAACATTCCAGTATTTTTATTATACGATATTTTCATATGGCCAAGAAAAGTGACCATGTGGTACAAGACATAAAATGCAATAAAATGAAATAGGGGCCCTAAATAATTGAGACCAGAACTACATAAACAGCCTTTCTATTAGAAACTAGAGATTTTCATGTGGTTTTCCCAAAAGAAGGTCAACAAGAGACTCAGAAAGTGCAATTATTCTGTGCTACTCAGTTTTTCTCATCTAAACACTTGCTCTCACTTCTTTACCGTATAAAATATGGCATTATTTTAGTGCACTAGCTATGCATGGCTCTTCAAATGTAAATAATGTCTTGCTTTGGACTAAGGGACTGATTGAACCAGCAGTTAGTTGGTGACACAAATACAGCCTTACTTTCTTATCTTTTCATATGTGCGACTTAAATTTTCATCCAATCAAAATAATTGTGCTTCTCTACTCTCATCCTGCTGCTTCTGTATCTAGGTCTACATATGAATTCACTATCAACCTATAATGTTTTGCTATTACTCTTTTTTTTTTTAATAAACATCTTCATCTTCTCAGAAGGTCAATATAAAATGGGATTTCTGCTAAGTCTTCCCTGGCCTACTCCTTGACAAAGTTTGTTTTCCCAATTGTAGACCTCTTATAGCTCTTTGTAACACTTGAGGTTAGTAAGAATGGAACTGTTGGTGTCAAGAAAGACCTGACTGACTTCATAGCCTGTATTTCAAAAAAGATCTCTTGGAGAGGTCATTTTATGCAGGAAAATGTTTGATATATTTGTCATGAAGTAAACAGGCTCAGAATGCTTTAAGAAAATGAAATGCTATCATTAAAAAACAATTTATTAGTATAGAGTGGAAGTTAAACATTTTTGGCCAATAGAACTCAGATTTTGCCTCTGAAAAGCATACAGAATTATCATCCAAGAATGGTTTTGTGAAAGCTAACTAGCAATACTGTCTAGAGAAGCATGCAATTCGAAAAAGGAAAGTAGCAAAGATGAAAAGCAAAAACAAAATTAAATTTTTCAAGAAAGCTCTTGATATGAATTAAAGACCGCATGAGTTCACCACACTAGAGAGAGGGATTTTAGACATGAAGAAACATGATTACAAATGAAGTTGAATGGAAACAAAGACCCTCTTTATTTGATTTGCTGTCATTTGACTACTTTATCTCTCTTTGTCTCTTACTTTTTTTTCCTGAAAAATATGGCTGATACAGTACAAGTAGGTCAATGACATGTTGCCAAAAGAAAACACCCTTGTTTGTTAAAGAAACTAGGGATTCAATGATTGAAAGAGTAACAAGAGGAGAGTGAACTAAACAATCTTTATTATTATAGCTGCCTATGGAAGGGTATTTTTCATTTTCTGTTATTTCTCTGATCTTTGAAGAGGGAAGACAGAAAGTTAAGAATCAGCCTTTGGGGAATGGGAAAGTTTTCCAAAAACCAATGACTTAACTTTCCTCATTAGGCCAAAAGCTTCTTGGTCAGTGCGTGACAGAAATAGACCAGGTCAGGATTAGTAGCTACAGCACATTTAATAAAGAAATTTCTATTAACAACAGCAACAACAAAAATATGTGCCTTGGTGATAGGAATCACTTAATAAGTATTTGTGAAAATTAATTTGTCTGAATTTTCATTTTTCGTAAAACATGACAAACTAGTGCAACAATCAGCTAAATAATTATTTGGATATTTAAGATATTTCCAGTGGAAAATATTATTAATGTAGTAAGTCTTCATATAAATTTGTAGTGACAGTTTTATAAGATAATGTATGTAACTGTATTGAATACAGAATCAAAGGTCCTAGAAAGTAGAAATTCAGGCAGCAGAATGGCCAATCTTATACCACAGGTATTCACAGAAGCTGCTATCCATAGAAAGAACAATAGAGTTAAGGATGAAGAAGCCAGGGTGAATTTTGAATCTTTCGGGGGGTTCCATTATGTATGTGCCATTGTAGAACTCTTCTCGTCTTCTTATGCACATCTATGAGTACATAGCATATAGCTGTTCCAATGCTGCATTTAAAGAAACAGTATTTACAGTAAGCTAAAGAGTAGAAAAGATTGAGCATCAAAAGTAAAAGGGTTTTCCTTTGTTTTGTTTTCAGACAATTTACAAACTATTTTCAATCATTGATTAGATCAACTGAGGTCAGGAGTTCAAGACCAGCCTGGCCAATATGGCGAAACCCCGTCTATACTAAAAACACCAAAATTAGCTGGGTGTCATGACAGATGCCTGTAATCCCTGCTAACTGGGAGGCTGAGGCAGGAGAATCACTTGAACCTTGAAGGAGGAGGTTGCAGTGAGCCGAGATCACGTCATTGCACTCCTGCCTAGCTGACAGAGGGAGAATCCATGTCAAAACACACACACACACACACACACACACACACACACACACACACACAAATAAACATTACATAAACACATAAATTCACATAAAGTCATCCTTGAAATAAAAATAATTAAAAAATAAACACTTTGTATCACCTAAAATACAATTAAATGACAAACTGTAGCAGCAGATACATCTTTAAGTAACTCAGAAATAATAAAATATTCACTAATGAAAGCCAGCAAGTAAGGTATACATTGAAATGTAGGAGGAAGATTAAAACTATGCAAGTTACTTTAAAAAAAAAAAAAACATAAACTTTATAAAAGTTGGCAATGTGAAAGGAAAGTGATGAAAAAACATGAATTTGAACTTTTGAAATTCCTTCCACTGAATTTTAGTTTTTCTTCTTACAGGTAAATTCAAATAAATTCAAAATGTAATTATTTTAATTAAAATAGTATATATAATAAAATACAATTTAAAATATCTTCAATTTCTTCATTTTTTCTTTCTATCAATTACTTCATTTTTATATTTCTACATTTAATTATACATAGTGAGTTCTTGGTATAAAATTATAAAATTTACCAAATGTTAATGATAGTTGCTACTTACTGGTGTAAGGTTATCTGTTATATTTTCCTTTTTCTTTTTATGAACATATTTCATTTGAACAGCAGATACATATATATGTATATATATATTTCTCTATTTCCCATTAAATAAGCATTTTTGGAATGAAAGTTTACTTTTTTTTTTTGATATGACATTGAAACTTATTTTAGGTAATTCCTCTCCTTCATATTAGACAAAATGATCTTCTTAATTAGTCCTCCTATTAACAGAATTTGAAACCTGCTCAAAACTGTTTTATAAGATGTTATAAGCCACTAAATTATGAAACACTTACGCTGCCAAGTTCCTGGAGAGAATAGAAGCCTCAAGAAATAAGAATTACATTTGCCATCACTTTTATTCTAGAGGCATTTGTCAACTAACAAGGAGTTAGTCAAACAGAAAATAATATCCATACTGAAGCATAGAGGCATTACTGTTGCAATTGCAGAAAAAATTATCAGGATACATATGAAACAGTTAAAAGGTGAAGTTTGTACATACTGCATTTTCTGGAAGGAAAGGGGAGAGGAGAATGAGGAAGAAAGATTTGAAGACATAATGCCTGAGAATTCCCTCATACTTGTGAAAGTCATAAACTTAAGAGTTTCAAACAATGCAATGAACCACAAGCCACATAAATACAAATAAAAACATACTAAGACACACAATGGAAAAACAGCTTTAAAAAGATAGGAAATCTTAAAAGGATATTTAAAACTATGTAAAAAATAGGATATTTCATCTACAAAGAATAAATTGCTTGGCAACAGACTTCTTGGTAGAATCAATGGAATCCTTTAAAAAAAAATTATATGAAGTGATAGTAGAATACTTTTCAACCAAAGATTTTATACAAAGCTAAATTATACTGCAGGAATGAATTCATTTTCAGAAAGCAAAAAAACACATCTCAAACAGACTTTATCACCAATAAACAATTACTGAGGTATGATCTCAGACAGAAAGTTAATGCCAAAAGGAAGAGTCGCATGTAAGAAAAATTGAAGAGCAAGAGAAGGATGAATAAATGCGCTGGCTTCTCCCAAAGACTGATTTTTAAGAGACAAGAACAGAAGCTGTACAGCTTTGATATCCTCGATTCTAATGTATCTTCTGTCACTTTCTATTGATTAAACAAGGCACTAAGGCCAGCCAAGATTCAAGAAGAGAAGAAAAACTCTACCTGTCAGTGGGGAAATGGCATCAATATATTGGCAGGAAAACCATTAAAAAGATGGCTGTCATCTTTCAGAGGAGTTGTCACATGCTCTGTAGCCAAACTTATTCATTTTCAAGTCTTCAGTTATCAATGAAAGTATCACCATTACCTTATTTGAATATCATTGTAATCAAATTAATTATTAATTATATCTCCAAGACTGAATGCTGCCTTGATCCTAGCACTGGAGATTAAGATTTGCCGTTATAGACCTGAGAAGTGTCTTCAGTGTATAAAATCCTACCAGCATCCATATATCCAACTGAACTAAAAAAACAGTGTGTACATTTGTCTGCTGAAAATTGCCTACTGAAAGTCAACAACCCCTGAATCAGTATAGTGTGTAGCACAGGTTCTAGAGTTATACTGAGTTTCAATTCCTGTTCTGCCACTTACTAACTCTTGATATTGGGTGAATTCGTAGACCCCTAAGTGCTCAATTTCTTTACTGATATCCTAGAAACATAGTACATAGTATTATACATAGTACTTACATCATAGGGCAGATATAGGTAATTTAGTACAGGTTAAGAGCTTAGAAAGGTAATTGGTATACAGTAAACCCCTCCATAAATGTTAGTAACTATTATTATGTACAAAACTGAAATTTTCATCTTTCATTTTCATCAGTTAATGTCATTACCATTAATTCTTTTGCTCCTGCTAAAGACTTGAAGTCCCTTGCATGATCCCTGAAATCCAAATCATCCATCTTAGTGATTTGTTTTCAGAATTGCTTCTGAAATCTGCTATTTTTTTCACTCCTTCAGATTCAATTCTGATCCAAAAGTTGTTCATAGTATACAAAGATTATTACAATAAATCTCCCTTTCTATCTTGTTATTACCGTAACAGTCATTCCAGAGAACAAATATAATCACATCATCCCTTGATTAAACCATGTTTTTGAAAAAAAACTTACTGAAAACGTTTCGTGCTTTATGATAACTAAGACTCTTCATAGATTTGAGCCCAACCAGCTGCAGAATCTGATTACACATCACTCTTTCCCATACAATTTTCAATTTAGATTACTAGCTCAAAATATGACCATGGCTAATTATTAGAATCCAGTGCTTAGGATTGCTTCTTTAATCCCTTCTTTTCTTGTATTATTCATTTTCCTTTCTTTTATTATTACTATTAATATTATTTTTGAGACGGAGTTTCACTCTTGTTGTCCAGGCTAGAGTGCAATGGCGCAATCTCGGCTCACTGCAACCTCCGCCTTCCGGGTTCAAGCAATCCTCCTGTCTCATCCTCCAGAGTAGCTGGGACTACAGGTGTTCCTACCAAAAATACACTGAATCACTGAATTAAGATCTCCAGGAAGAGTCTGAAAAATACCTTGGTATTTCTAATGATCAACCAGTTTGGGGAACCACAATTCCTATATATCAGTTCCTAGGATATACCTAAGAACTCTTCTTTTGTCAGGTATTAACAGAGACAATAAGGTAAAACAATACTGTTGCTAAATAAGTTTGGGAACTCCTCTTCCAGCCACACAGAATTACAGGGCATCTGTCTTCCCATTTTTCAATAACAGAATACATTCTTTAATCTTCTTTGTTCTTAGAATATCACGTGTATGCCCTTATACCTTCACGTTAGTTTCCATTATACATAGTTGTTCCACGGTGAGCAGGCATGCACAATGCTACCCTCAAAGGCCAAGAGAGCTGAGATGCCTAAGAAAGAAGTTGACAAATCCCGTTTGTCAGAAAGAAACATTTAATAGAGACTTAGGAACAGAAGCCATGTCCTGGCAGCCTCGAGAGGAGATGGTGGATCCTAGCACTGTTATCCTCAGACCCAAAGCTTATTCCTTCCACAGGGAAGGAATGTGTGGGACTGTCAACCCTTCAGGGAAAAGCAAGAATTTACCTACAGACAGGATTTATGGTAAGTACAGGAAAATAGAAATCTTAAAGGCATTCCCAGAGATGAGGTTAATCAGAAGTCATCGTGGCAGATAAGCAGGCAAGATGCAGGTGCTTTATCCTCTACAGTAGTTACTTATTATAACTCCCTGTTATTCCTGGTACACTGTGAGCATGAGGGAAAAAAAAACCACGCGTGGCAATACTTATCTACCACCCACATCCACAGCATTTCCTAGTCCGATGCTGTTGAATAAATGTTCATGAAGTGAATTTTTTAAAAAATTGTAGTCAAGACTGTTAATGAGCTGAAGAAACTGAGGATCATTCTTTATGGCAGGGACACATCCTCCAATGAGTCTCCATTTGTCCCTGTTAAAACCTTAAAGTATTACCCCTTTCTGTTGGACCTCCACTTGGTTTAAAGACAAAACATCTGAATGGGTGTTAATGGCGTCTGCACCTCACCCTGGTCTGCATGTTCATCAATACACTTAAGGAGTATATTTGATATCTGAAACGTATCATCTGGATACAACACCTTTGATTAAATAAATTAATCTGATCTCCTTATGTCAGAATTTCTAACTCATTTCAGTGGGGACCTGGAGATTTTCATAATTTAATTTTTATTGTTTTCACTTCTTTTTAAAGTAAAAACTAGCATTATATTAAATTTAATTTAAACTTACTGTAAGAGAGGTGGGAAAAATATAAATTAATAAAAAATAATTTTAGGAAACATTTTTTCAAGATTAAAGTTTTGTATTGAGTGTAAATTTTTTAGCTATATGAGGAAAGATTTTCTCCAAAATTTAATTTTAAAAACATTTCAATTAAAAAAATTAAACATCACCTTAACTTTATATAAGAATAAACTCTTTGTGGGGGCTGCGATAAATCTAAGGAATTATTTTAATATAATAATACTGCTCGCTCTCTCTTCTATTTTCCAAGTTGCCTTTTTCATTTGCAACATTATCTCTAAAATTTCCATTAGTCTTGTGAGTCTTATGACTCATCTTAATATAGTTTAATGACTATGTACTTTGTAGCAAATTAAACCTGATTAAATGAGAATTTTAGGATGAAAATAATATTTCCATTTAAATTTAGCAGTTCTGATTTTTACATATCCTTTAATTTCATTTTAAAAGCTTCATATTTTAGTTCATTGTATCCCATTTCAATGTGGAACTATGCATATTAAAAATAGAAGTATCATTTCAGAAACTAAAAAAATAGATATGTGACTTTAGCAGGGACAAATATTTTTGGCATTGTGCACTGTTGGACTGCATCAATGACTCATTAAAGTTCATTAAAATGATGCTGGATGTGTAATGGACTATTTGAATGTTCCTGTTTGAGATAGAATAAAAATATACAAATTTTGTTCTTTTCTTTCGGACAAATTATGTACAAGTGAGATGTTTTTCCTTGACATTTATCAGTCTTTATTAGTTGAGTAATAAAATCTCAGTTTTTGCTTATGCTGATTAATCAATTAAACAGAAAAAAAATTTTAGAATCCGCTATAAATATCTAATTGTTTAAAACTCAAAATGCAGGAGTTTTATGCTACTTTAACCTATAGAATCCTTATTTTTGTTCATTGATAAATAGAAACATAATTTTTAGTAAAGAAAATATTAAATGTATTGTATATATTAATTTCCAAATCTCTTGTATATTTTAAAACATATTTTACAAAATAATTTTGAAAAATACATTAATATAGAATGACTTTTTAAAAATTATAAAATAGAATTATAATAAAGCAACTAAAAATTCCCCATGTTGGAACTGAAATCTAATATAAATGATGAAGATATTTTATAGATTTATTTTGAATTTCTTCTATGTGTTTTTTATGTCTTCATTTATTATGTCTGCTTTTTATTTAGCAATTTACTTATTAACGCTTTGTTTATGTTTTATGGGGTATTCTTCATTTCTTGTTTGAAAAGATTGGTTGCGCTGGTGTTGATTAACATAGTGCCAAAATGATTTCCATGCTTTGTTATACATAGTACTTGGTTATAACAAAGTATACATAATCTATACAGATTAGACTTATTGTATTTGTCTTCTCCTTACTTTGGGATCATAAGCGTCATCAGGTACTGAGGACAGGTTCTATACAAAGAACAGATGCTGTTATGATGCATTTTACAGTGATGAGTATACATATGCTTACTGAATTATCATATTTTGAAATGAAACACATTGGCTCTTATTTCATTCTGAAGTTTACTTAAGCAGATTGCATCTTGATTCCTGGTATCATTGCTTGAAGAAGAGGCCTATACGATTTCTTATTTGTCTTTTTAATAAAACGTTCTTCCTTTAGATAACTGCTTCAAATAAAACAAATTGTAACATCAGGAATTGTCTAGGATTGTCTGTATATTCACTATGTAATTGAATAGTGAAGAAGAGGAAGAGGAAAAGGAGGAGGAAGAAGAGAACGAGGAAAAGAGGAGAAGTCAGTCTTGTTGCTTAGTCCCACTTGTGAAATGAAGGTGAAGAGAGTGAGAGGTCTACCTCTAGTGCAAACGTCTTCATAATTATATATTTATTTATTTATTGAGACAGAGTCTCGTTCTGTCGCCCAGGCTGGAGTGCAGTGGCACGATCTCAGCTCACTGCAACCTCCGCCTACTGGGTTCAAATGATTCTCCCGCCTCAGCCTCCCAAGTAGGTGGGACTATAGGTGCCCGTACTTTGTACTTTTAGAAGAGATGGGATTTCATTGTGTTAGCTAGGATGGTCTCGAACTCCTGACCTTGTGATCCGCCCACCTCATCCTCCCTAGGTGCTGGGATTACAGGCGTGAGCCACAGCGCCCAGACAGTATGTATATATTTTCAGGTTGTGCTTCCTTGTTGACATGGATTCTTCACCAGAGCTCCGTGACTGCAATAAAAGGCTGGAGATCTTGCTAGGATGAGCAGTGATCAAAAGTGGAAGTAACTAAGATATGGATTAATTAAAATGTAAGAGCCTTGAAACATAATAAGATAGCTACTGCTGATTGTTTTCCAGGAGACACAGGACATTCTGTAATGGGGGTGCTGGTTGTGTCTTACTCTTCAGAAGCTAGCTCAGAAACATAAAGGAATCATTTGCAGTTTCTTTTATATGGTTTCAGGATAGATCTGAGAAGTCAGGGGAATAAAGCTGAAGTTACAATTGCCTGACCACTGGCTTCAAAGTCACCCAGTGCTAATTTTTACTCCAATTGTGTCACTTACTAGTTGGGTGAATTTAGGCCATCTGCTTCATACTTATAATTGAGTTTAATTTTCTTCATCTGTCAAATGCAGATTGAATTCTTCATATCACATGTTGTTTCAAGCCATTTTATGTATTATCAAATTTACTCAAGCTAATGAGATAAATAGACTTGCCCGATTTTATAGTCAGAATATAATTTGGACACAATTAAATGTTTTCAGAGCCTCCATACTTAAATTCTAAGTTACATTAAATTTTAAACAATGACTTACACAAAATGCCCTGGTATATCATACTCATTCCTTAGAGTAGGACTTTTTGGGAGGGGAAAGATAACCACGACCATTTGAGTATAAAATCCCATTTTCAAGTTATTTTATCAAAAATAAAACATATGAAATATGTTTTCACCAAATATCTGACTTCTGCTTAACATGAAAGTCTTTTTTTCCTGATAAATCAAGAAAAATTAAATTTATTTTCACAACTACAGAATACATGAGAACTGAACTGAAAGAAGTATTTAGGCCTAAGTACTCCAACAAAGTGGAACTCACATGAAAACATTTTCTATCTCCTCTTTCTGTCATTTTTTATGGACATTTGACATCTTTCCTAAGGAAGGAAAAGGTCTGAATTATTGTCAAAATAAGTCAAGTCTTTTCTACTAATTTTTCAAATTGTCATACAGTAAAATTGACTTTCAGTGTACAGTTCTATGAATTCTAACACATGTAGAGATTTATAAAACCACCGCCATCATCAGGGTCCAGAAAAATTCCATCACACCAAAAACTCTCCTATGCTGTTATCTTTTTGTTGGCTTTTCCTCTTCTGCATATGCACAAACACACAAATACACACATCCACACACAGGCATATATATACTCATATCTATTAATGTGCATACACAAAACATCCCTATAGCTTTCTTATTCTTATAGATTTAACATTTTGAAAGTATCATATAAATGAAATAGAAGAGTATGTTTCAATAAATTTTTTAGAAGAATAACTTTAAAATTTTTTAAAATAGCTCCTGATTCAGTATCCATACACATATGTAACTAAAATAATGGAATATTTTATCTACCCTTCTTTTTTTTTTTTTTTTTTTTTGAGATGGAGTCTTGCTCTGTCACCCAGGCTGGAGTGCAGTGGCTGGATCTCAGCTGGGTTCACGCCATTCTCCTGCCTCAGCCTCCCGAGTAGCTGGGACCACAGGCGCCGGCCACCTCGCCCGGCTAATGTTTTTGTATTTTTAGTAGAGACGGGGTTTCACCATGTTAGCCAGGATGGTCTCGATCTCCTGACCTCGTGATCCGCCCGTCTCGGCCTCCCAAAGTGCTGGGATTACAGGCTTGAGCCACCGCGCCCGGCCTTATCTACCCTTCTAATTGCTTCTATATCACTAGGAAAATTTCCTTAAGAAAACAAACAGTTGTCGTGACCTTCGAAATTAAATGTTATCCACTAATTAATCAAAGTCTGACAATTAATAGTACTATTTTGAAAGTTTTCTGATATTTCATATATCTTCTGACAGGAAATTGTATAGACCCTGACTCTCTCCAAATATAAAATCAGTAACTAGAATATTTTTCTGAATCTGGTAACAGAAAACTTTGGCTATTGTGAACCATAACATGTTTGATATCACAATACATCAAAGGCTTGTTTTTGTTGATGAAATATATTTTTTAAATACATATGGTCTATTAAGTGCTGTGTGAATTGGGTCTCATTCTGGCGATCACAAAGGCAAGTCAAGTAGTCTAAGTATTATGACGTAGAAGAAAACCATGAAGCTCAGAATCTGAGAATCAAAACACCTGAGCTTTACTCCAGATTTGACATTATTGGGAGGTAGAGACTCCTCTTAATGTAGGTGAAAGAAAACAAAGAAAAAATTCCTTAGACAACATGGAAGGAATTAATAGTTCCCATATTTGATATTTGCAGTCTAATGATAGACTGACTCCCTGCAAAGTTTATTGAGGTGCTCGAATACTGCCACAGGATTTACTTGGGCGACTTTTTCTGGTTTGGCTTCATTCTCAGGCAGGCTCTGCCTATGTTGTGACAGAAATGACCACTAACATTGTTAGGCTTATAAAATCTTAGCAGCTTAGAAAACATCATGAAAGCATGTATTAGGTTGGTGTGAAAGTAATGGCAAAACCGTGATTACTTTTGCACCAACCTAATATCCATTTCCTTAAGAAGTGCAACAAATTTCTGAGGATGGCATTAATATAATAATTTGGCCATTTGAATTTTTTTGATCTATTCATTATGAATCTGATTAGCCATACCTGGGTTTAGCAGCTGACATTATCTCAAGCAGAAATACATAGAGAGAAATTTGTGGTTCCTCAAAGAAAAATCAGAGTGCTCTGATTAAAAGAAGGATTAATAAATGATAGACAGGAAAAAAAAAACAGATACATTTTGTAAATGCAAACTAGATATATAAATTTAGGTTATTCACCTTCTATTTAGAGTAAGAGTATATCCTTTCTAAAGACAAAGATCTAAAATTCAAAGTCCAAATTAGTAAAATTATTTAGACATTATTAGGGCAATATTTTAGCTTTCAATGGCTTTGTGACACATTCTATAATATGTGTGATCAGTTTGGCCTATTTTAGGTAAAAAATATCACTAATATCCTAAATACTTATTTTATTACTTGTATAGTATTTTGATGGGGTTTCCAAAAGACCCATTTGCTATTCTTACTGAAACTTGCAACACACATGCCATCTGACTTAAGTAAAATATTTAAATAAATAATTTCATTACTTTAAGATTTTCTTTATTTAGAAAAAATAAAGAACTGTACCACACTAGAGTTAACAGAAACCCTGAAATCATGCTGGCCACATTCTGAAAAGGTTAATAGCAATGTTCCACATTGCTTAAGTATTGTATCTGCAGTTAGTCTGATTTTTATTTTATAGCCAAAACAGTATGACCAGCACACATGTCCATCAGATGATAAACGGATAAGTAATGCGTGATGTATCTATCTGATAGAACATAATTTACCAATGAAAAGAAATAAAATGATACACAGTACTATATAGATTAACCTTGAACATGTTATTGTAAATGAAAAAATCCAGACACAAAAAACTATGTATTGTATGATACTATTTATATGAAATATCCAGAATAGGCAAATCTGTAAAGCCAAAATTAGATCAATGGTGACCTAGTGATATGGTGATGTAAAGTGACTGCTAATGGTACAGGTATTCTTTTTGTTGTAAAATTAGATTACAACATAATCTAAAAGTGGTTACACAACTTTATGAATCTACTAAAAGGCATTAAGTTGTATAATTTACATAAGTGAAATTGATAGTATGTGAACTAAGTCTCAATAGAGCTACAAAAATCCATGTTACAGGGGCTGGTGGGTGAGGGGAGGGAACTTAGAGCATGGGTCAGTAGGTGCAGCAAACCACCATGGCACACGTATACCTGTGTAACAAACCTGCACGTTCTGCACTTGTATACCATTTTTTTCTTGTTTTGTTTCATTTTTTAGATTAAGTGAAAAACAAAACAAAACAAAGCAACCACAACAGAAAATCCATGTTACACGTTGTTTAACTGTCATATTTACATGTAGTGTCTTACTTGTCTGGTTTATTAAATTATGATTGTACAATCATAAGGTTTTCTATGGAATGCAAGTTAGGAAGCTTTGCTCAACTTCCAGCTAATAGTGCTGGAATGTTGGGGTTATAAAAATTGCTTGAGCTCTGGATTTTGAAGACTTGGGTCAGATTCCATCCTTTGCCACATAGCTGTTGAAAATACTGTATATAACTATAATGGTCCTTATTTTACTGTTTTGAAAGTGTACATAATAACAGCATCAAACTTAAGTTTATCTTTAGCATCAAATGAAACATGAATGTAAAGCCTTACATGGTTTGCTTATGACAAATACTCAGCAAGTACCAGCTAAAACTTGATGACATTTCAACATCTGTGAACCAAAGATGATTAACATTCATTTCTCTAACGTTCAGGTTTTAATCTTGTTTTGGTTTTTGCATGATTGTAAATCAATATAACTATAAAACTGGAAGTAATATGGATCTTAGGGAATAAGGTAAAACCAAGACAATTTGGGGGAGAAGTTGACTGTGAGAGGATAATCATTTGGTCATGAGGGAATAAAGTCACTTAATATCTCTCAGAATAAGAACATGAAGACTGAAAAGGTGCAGGGAAGAAAATTTTTGATTATATTTTTCAATTAGATATAGATCATCTTTTCTCATATATGTCAGTGTTCTTTTTCCTCCATCTTAATTTGGAAAGCCAATTTGAAATATTCTGCTCATTTTCACATGAACAACCAGCACATGCAAACGTTGAAGGGAAATGTTTCATTCACATCCAAACATTTAAGGGAAAATGATTAGATTTTCTTGTATTTTAAACCACTTCCTCCTATTAATAGTATTCACTTTGCATCCAGAAAACTGAGGATTCCGTGTGTATTCAACTTATGTATTCAGCTCTAATTTTCTCCAGGGTTTAAAATGAATGTTATTAACAGATCCAATTAAAATGATAAAGTTCACCAATGTTTAAATTAGAGCTAGCTGAATACATATTCCCTTCAGCATTTCAACAAAGTTTCAGGTAAACAGGCAGACTCCAAGGAGAGATTATAATTAAAATACTTATTTTTCCTACCTGGATATATGTTAGGTTTCTTTTTCTGTAATACATGTTTAAACATATTGATATTTTTTAAAACATTACGGTAGTATGTAGCATTAACCCCACCCGAAGGACACGGAAAGTGATGTGGCATCGGAATGAGGTTCACTGTCTGCTTTCAGGAAGAGAGAAACTCTGCTTCTTCACCTAGACTTCTACAGCAACAGTGTGTAAAACACTTCTTGAATCCTTTAACTGGATTGTAATTTTTTTTCTTTAAGCTACCAAAAGCATAAACTTTTTAATTCTTATGCCTTAAGACTAAATTTTATTACTAAACTCTTTACTCTCTTTTTAAAAACTTTCTTCTTATTTAAACCCTTTACTCAACTTCCCAGGACTTACAATACGTTTATCTTTATACACACCACTGTAACTTTTGGGGTTTCCACATGACTCAGTGTCACCATTAATTGGGAACCAGTATACCCAACTACTTCACAGATTCTTTGCATATAAGGGGATTTATTGGATTTATTAATCAATTCCATAGGGAATAGAATAAACTAGAAAACAAATGTACATTTTTAGCATTTGCAAATGGAAAAATGTTTCAGAATGCACTACGTTAGGCTGTGGTGTCTGCTGTGTAGTTCTGACTTCCTACAACAGACTGAGGTTTCATTGAGCTTCTACCAACCTATTTCACTGCTAAGAAAAGGACATGTTGATCCTCATCCACTCGAATCCGTGGCTAAAAGCTAACCTAACGATGTGTCTTCTGTCATTAAGTTTCCTTCCTCCAGATGGGAAACCTAGCAAACCAGAGCAGAGCAGTAAGTGGTCCTTTATCTCAAAAGAATAACAAGAATATTCAGGAATCGTGATATACAATGAATCCGATGAGGCTCCTCTGCATAAGTATGCTTCCAGTAGGTAATAATTCATCTTTTTCCTGTGAATATACCAGCCACACTGATTTTTAAACATTATTATTTGTCTGTGTTGCTTTCTTCATGCTTTTTGCCTTTTGCATACTTATTTCTATCTAGTTATTTTCCAACACAAGAGTCTCATAAAATTTTCCCATTCAACACGATTAGAAATTATTGTTCTTTCTTCCGAGCTATTTGTTTATTTTTGCACAGCAATTGTTGAGGATAATTTGTTTTGTCCTAATTGCTTTTTGTCTATTCTTTTAGAAAACGATATGTTCCTTGGAAACAGGAACTACATGTTATTTATTTTTTTATCTTAAAGGGCTAGCAAAGTTCCTAGTATACAATAGATGGTTTAAAAATGATTGCTGAATCAATATAACTGCTAACTCAAGTAAATACATGAGAACCGGATGAGTATATTACTCATTTTTGGAGCTGATCTGAATGATTTCTATCATTCAAAAAAGGAAACCACAGCAAAAGAAAAAAAAAAAAAAAAAGAAGAAGAAGAAGAAAACTAAAATGGATTAAGGTGGGGCTAAGATTTCAAAAGAAAACTTTATACATTGCTGTGTGAAACACAAATGGTAAAACTACATAGAGAAACAGTCTAGGTTCTTACAAAGTTAAACAACACTATTTATACAACCCAAATATCTAACTCAGGTATTTATATAGGAGAAATGAAAACAAATAGCCACACAACAACCTTTATATGAATGTTCATGGAATATTTTAATAAGAGCTGTATTGAGATGGAAATATATATATATGTATATATATATAACAGCACAACTCATGTATTTGAAGTACACAATTCAATGCTATTTTATTCACAGAATTATGCAACCACCACCACAATAAGTTTTAGATCATTTTTGCTACCCCAAAAAGGAGCTCTATACACTTTAGAAGTCACTCTCTACCTCTAAATATCTCCCTCTCTACCAACCAAGCTCTGGATAACAATTAATACATTTTCTGTGTCAATAGATGTGGCTACATTGGACATTTCATGTGAATGGAACAATATCATATATGGTCCTTTATGATGGTTATCTTGCACATAGCATATTTTCAAGTTTCATATATACTGTCACATGTATCAGTATCTTATTCCTTGTATTTCAGAATAATATTTCACTTTGGTGATATACCACACTTCACTTCTATTGTTCAGCTGATGAATATTTGGGTTGTTTCCTTTTTTTTTTTTTTTTTTTTTTTTTTTGGTGAAATAGGGTCTTGCTTTGTCACCCAGGCTGGAATGCAGTGGCTGGATCACGGCTCACTGCAGCTTCCACCTCCTGGTGCAAGTGACCCTCCTGCCTCAGCCCCCACCAAATAGCTGGGACCACAGGCACGAGCCACCATGACTTGCTAATTTTTCTATCTTTAGTAGAGATGGAGTTTTGCCGTGTTGCCCAGGTTGGTTTTGAAATTCTGAGCTGAAGCTATCTGCTCTTCTGCCACCGTAACTGCTGGGATTACAGGCATGAGCCACCATGTCTGGCTCTGTTTCAAATGTTTTAATGTGATAAATAATGTCACTCTGAACATTCGTGTACAAGTGTTTGTGCAAATGTTTTATCTTGAATATAAATTTAGGAGTGGAATTGCTGGATCATATGGTAACTATTTACTTAAGCTTTTGAGGGATTTTCAGACATTTTCTCAATGTAGCTGCACAATTTTACATTTGCACCAGCAGTGGATGAGAGTTCTAATTTCTCTGAACCATTGCAAATTCATGTTATTGTCTATCATTTTTATCATAACCATCCTACAGGTATAAAGTAGAATCTCAGTGTGGTTTTGACTTACATTCCCCATTGGATAATGATTATCTTTTCATTTGCATATTTTGTTAGGAGAAATGCCTATTCAGATCTTTTGCCCAATTTTTAATTGTGTTATCTGACTTCTATTATTGAGTCATAAGAGATATTTTTAATATCCTGGACAAGTCTTTTATGAAACATAGGATTTGATAACAATTTCTTCCTTTCGGTGACTTCGTTTTTCACTGTCTTGATTGTGTTCTTTGAGGCAGAAAAGCTTTTAATGTTGATGAAGTCCAGTTAATCTTTTTCATATATATGTGTGTATATGACCAAAAATATAAAGATTAATTGGACTTAAATAAGCCGTATATATGACTTGTTTTTATACATAAACCATATATAAATATATATAGTATACAGATATATATAGTATATATAGTATGCAGTATAAAAAGTTTAGTAATAAATATATATTTATACATATACCAGCATATTTGAGGTCATAAATATTTATTACTAAGAATTGTATAGTATTAGTTCTAATGAGCTCCTCAATCCATTTGAGCTAATTTTTGTGCATGGTGTAAAGTAGGCATTCCACTTCACTCTTCTGCATGTAGATATCAAGCTGCCACAGAACAATTTTTTGAGAAGGGTTTTGTTTCCCTATTGAATTTTCTTGGCATGTTTGTTGAGTTCAGTTGGCCACCAATGTATGGGACTATTTCTATACTATCAACTCTATCCCATTGATCTATATTAGTATAATTACGTAATTACCACATTGTCTTTATTATTGTGTATTTGTAGCAAGTTTTTACAGTGGGGCAAAATGAATCCTCCAACTGTTCTCTTTAAAGATAGTTTTGTCTACTCTGAGTCCCTGAGTTTCCATATGAATTTTAAGATCAGTGTGTTAATTTCTGCAGTAGTTGATTTAGGATTTTGATAGAGATTTCATTAAACCAATAGATCTATTTTAGGAGTATTGCCATCTTAATAAATTAAGTCCTCTAATTGATGATCATGGATGTCTTTCAACTTATTTATGTTTTTTAAAATTGTTTGTGAGATTTTAGCATATGTGTTGCACTACCTTCTGTTACAGTTTTATTTCTATATATTTTATTCTTGTTATTAAAATGCAAATATTTTCTTCATTTTATTTTGAATTGTTTATTGCAATTGTATGAAAATGCACTTGATTTTTGTGTATTGATCCTGTATCCTACAACTTCACCCATGTTTATTAGTACTAATAGTTTTTTTGTGGAATCCTAATGATTTTATGTGTATAATATCATGCCTTCTGCAAATAGTGGTGTTTCTTACTTCTTTTTGCCTAGGTTGAGTTTTTTATTTCCCCCAGCTTACTTTTCTTTACTAAAATGTTTAAAACAATTATAGATAAAATATTATTGTGTTGGGCCGGGCGTGGTGGCTCACGCCTGTAATCCCAGCACCTTGGGAGGCCAAGGCAGGAGGATCACGAGGTCAGGAGATCGAGACCATCCTGGCTACGGTGAAACCCTGTCTCTACTAAAAATACAAAAAATTAGCCAGGTGTGTTGGCAGGCACCTGTAGTCCAGCTACTTGAAAGGCTGAGGCAGGAGAATGGCATGAACCTGGGAGGCGGATCTTGCAGTGAGCTGAGATCACACCACTGCACTCTAGCCTAGGCAATAAAGCGAGACACCATTTCAAAAAAAAAGAAAAAGAAAACTGTGATGTTCTAAAAAAAAGTTCCAGGCTTTCAAAATTAACTACAGTTTTAGCTCTGAGTCTTTCAAAGATGGTTTTATTAGGTAGAAAAACTTCCTTTTCATACCTACATTGTGTAATTTTTTTTGTCATGAGGCAATGTTGGATTTTGTCAAATGCCCTTTATGAATGTATTGAGATAATCTTTTTATTTACTATATTGATAGTATGTATTATAAATTTAATTTTTCATTATTTTTAATCTCCGTGGGTACATAGTAGGTCTATATATTTATGAGATACATGAGATGTTTTGATACAGACATGCGATGTGAAAGAAGCACATCATGGAGAATGAACTGTACATTCCCTAGGAATTATTCTTTGATTTAAAAACAATCTAATTGTACTCTAAATTATTTTTAAATGTACATTCATGTTATTATTAACTAGAGTCACCCTGTTGTGCCATCAAATTGTAGGTCTTATTCATTCTTTCTATTTTTGTCTTATATTTATTCATTTTCAGTTGTTTAATGAGCTTTGAATTCTAGAGATAAATATCATTTGGTCATGTTGTACAATACTTTTTATATGTTGCTATATTCAATTTGCAAATATTACCTGTGGATTTATGTGCCTAAAATATCTTCATAAGACATATTGGTCTGTAGTTTTCTTGTGATATTGTTGTCTGGTTCTGTTATCAGAGTAACATTGACTTTGTAGGGATTCTTTGTTGCTTCTCCTCTATTTCTATCAAGACTTTGTGAAAGATTAGTGTTATTGCTTCCTTAAATATTTGATAGAACTCACAGATGAAGCCAGGTAGTCCTGAGCTTTGCTTTGCTGGAAGTTTTAAAATTACAAATTCAATTGTTTTGCTTGTTTTAAATGTGTTGATTCTTTTTGTTTGTATGTGAGTTATTCTCAGTAGTTTGTGTATTACCAGGAACTAATTTCATTTAAGATAACCAATGTATTTACTTATGATTTTTCATATTGTAGTATTTTCAAAGAATTTTCTTCTATCAATATGAATGTTCCTTCTTTAATTTTGATTTTATTCATTTGAAATTTCTTTGTTTTTTTCCCTCCATCATCTGAGCTAAAACTTTGTCAATTTTATTGATCTTTTCAAATAATCTTTCTTTGGTTTCTTAGATACCCTCAATTTTTTCTGTTCCCTATTTTATTAATATCCAACTTAGATGTTATCATTTATTTGTTCTATTTTCTTAGTTTTAGTTTCCTTTTTTTTATTCAGTCATGTAAGATGGAAGGATACCCTAGTTATTTGAGATTTATTATCCTTTTAAATATAGGCATTTACAACTATAAATTTCCCTCTAAGTTCTGCTTCGTTCAATGAGTTTTAGTATATTGTGTTTTTTCTTTTTCTTTCTTTTTTTTTTTTTTTTTTTTTTTTGAGACAGAGTCTCGCTGTGTCGCCTGGGCTGGAGTGCAGTGGCCGGATCTCAGCTCACTGCAAGCTCTGCTGCCTCCCGGATTCATGCCATTCTCTCGCCTCAGCCTCCCAAGTAGCTGGGACTATAGGCGCCCGCCACCTCGCCCGGCTAGTTTTTTGTATTTTTTAGTAGAGATGGGGTTTCACCGTGTTAGCCAGGATGGTCTCAATCTCCTGACCTCGTGATCCGCACATCTCGGCCTCCCAAAGTGCTGGGATTACAGGCTTGAGCCACCGAGCCCGGCCGTATATTGTGTTTTTCTTTTCATTCATGCCAAACATCTTCAAATTTATCTTATGATTTCTCCTTTTACTCATTATTTAAGCATGTGTTGAGATCATCCCAAATTTCTCCTGGTTATTAATTTGGAATTTTATTCTACTGTGGTCCAGTAACTTTCTTTATATAATTTCAATCATTTTAAAGTTTTTAAGGGTTGTTTGTTGCCCTAAGATATTATCTGCCTTGTTGGATGTTTATTTCGCATGTACTTGTAAAGAATATTTATTCTGCTGTTTTATGGTACAGTGATCTATACATGTTTATTAAGGTTAGTCTATAGTGTTCATATCTATTATTTTTCACATCTTTATTTTGTGATCATTTGCCTAATTGTTTCATGCATTTGGAAAGTGGAGTATTTATGTTCCAATTATTGTTAAATTGCCTACTTCTCCCTTCAATTTTGTCATTTTATGCTTTATGTATTTTAGGGCTTTTTTGTTAGATGCATACATGTTTATAGTTTATTTTTGCTGAAGAACTGCTTTTTTATCATTACAAAATTTCTCTCTTTAACTCTAGTACTTTTTTATTTTCTGCTCTATTTGTTTTTCTATTAGTAGAGTCACTTCAGTACTTTGCATTTTATATATACATATATAAAAATATATTTTTTACCTTTTTGCTGTCAATCTATTTGTACCTTTAAATTTATGGTTTTTCTACTGTGAACTGCATGTAGTTGGCTTTTGTTTATTACTTCAGTGTGAGAACCTCTGTTTTTGATTGTTAAATCAAGTCGCATTTTATGCTATTTTCCATATTGTTGGCTGTGTGTGTGTGTGTGTGTACATATTTTTTTCTATATGTCTCGTGTCCTTTGCTCCTCTATGCCTCCTTCCCTGATTTCTTCCACAATAAGTAAATATTTTCTAGTGTAACATATTTTTTTTCTAAATTTTTCACACAATTGCTGGGTGTTTTTTTTTGTTTTGTTTTTTGTTTTTTTACAGTTGTTTTAGGGCTTACCTTATACACGTTAACTTATCCAGAATGTGCTTTAAATGTACAGATTTATTTCCTGTGAAATGTAAACACCTATTTCTATATAGTTATGGTTCCTTCCTCCCTATTTTTTTGCTCTAATTTAAAAATATATACTTTATACATATTAAATCTAATACATCATAATAAATACTTTATATAGTTTTATATCTTTTAAAGAAGTTGAGAGAAAATCAATTATATATTTCCTATTTATAAAGTATGTTATATTAATTATATTTACATTTCTGGTTCTTCATTTATCTCTGTTAGTTTGATTTATCATCACTTCCTTTCTCCACTGCATTTCCTTTTATTTTCCAGTGACATTTTTGTCTTCACTGTAGCTCTACTTCCATTCACTTCATTGTGCTGTTGCTGTCAAATTTATTACATTTCTATATGTTATAGTCACAACAATAAATTGTGTACATATTATTTTACGTAGTAACTTTTTAAAACAGTTAAAAAGGGAGAGGAAATATGCATTTAGACTGTCATTTCTGATTACATAATTAACATTATCCGTGTTTTGTGTTTTTTCGTGTGTATTGAATTGCCGTAATTACTGTTTGAGGTCATACGCTTTCTACTTAAAGAGATTTTTCAGTATTTCTTTTAAGAGTGGTCTGCTAGCAATGGATTATCTCATTTTCATTTGTCCATTAATATTTCTATTTGGTCTTCTTTTGGGAAGTTAGTTTTGCTGGATATGAGAATACTTGGTTGACAGTTCTGACAGTTTTTATTTTTTATTTTTCCCAGCACTTTGAATATGTCATACTACTGCTTTCTGGCCTGCATTTGTTTGTTTGTTTGTTTGTTTGTTTGTTTGTTTTTTTAATTCCAGGGTACATGTGAAGGATATACAGGTATATTACATAGGTAAATATGTGCACTGGGGGTTTGCTGCACCTATCAATCTATCACCTAGGTATTAAACCCAGTATGCATTAGCTCTTTTCCCTAATGCTCTCCCCAACCCCACCCTCCCCTCACAGGCCCCAATGTTTGTTGTTCCCTTCCCTGTGTCCATGTGTTCTCATTGTTTAGCTCTCACTTGTAAGTGAGGTCATGCGGTATTTGGTTTTCTGTTTCTACATTAGTTTGGTGAGGGTAATGACCCTGCAAAGGACGTTGATCTAATTCCTTTCTATGGCTGCGTAGTGTTCCATGGTGTATATGCACCACATTTTCTTTATCCAGTCTATCATTGATGGGCATTTGGGTTGATTCCATGCCTTTGCTATTGTGAATATTGCTGCAATGAACATATGCATGCATTTGTCTTTATAATAGAATGATTTCTATTCCTTTGGGTATATACCCAGTAATGGGATTACTGAGTCAAATGGTATTTCCAGCTCTAAATCTTTGAGGAACCACCATGCCATCTTCCACAATGGTTGAACTAATCTGCATTCCCACCAACAGTGAAAAAGTATTTCTGTTTATCCACAACTTCTCATTTCTCTAACAACAAGTGATGTTGAGTTTTTTTTTTTTTTTTCATATGTTTGTTGGTTGTATAAATGTCTTCTTTTGAGAAGTGTCTGTTCATGTCCTTTACTCCCTTTTTAATTGGGTTGTTCATTTTATTTTCTTGTAAATTTGCTTGTTTCTTCTAGATTCTGGATATTAGACCTTTGTCAAATAGATCTGCAAAAAATATCTCCCATTCTGTAGGTTGTCTATTTCCTCTGATGATAGTTTCTTTTGATGTGCAGAAGCTCTTTAGCTTAATTAGATCCCATTTGTTGGTATTTGCTTTTGTTGCATTTGCTTTCAGAGATTTCATCACAATATCTTTGACCATGCCTATGTCCTGGATGGTATTGCCTAGGTTTTCTTCTAGGGCTTTTAGAGTTTTGGTTTTTAAATTTAAGTCTCTAATCCATCTTGAGTTAATTTCTGTATAAGGTATAAGGAAGCGTTCTTGTTTCAATTTTCTGCATATTGCTAGCCAGTTCTCTCAGCACAATTTGTTAAATAGGGAATCCTTTCCCCATTGCTTGTTTTTGTCAGGTTTGTCAAAGATCAGATGGTTGTACATGCGTAGTTTTATTTCTGAGTTCTCTACTTTGTTCCATTGGTCTATGGGTCTATTTTTGTACCAGTACCATGCTGTTTTGGTTACTGTAGTCTTGTAGTGTGGTTTGAAGTATGATCGTGTGATATCTCCAGCTTTGTTCTTTTTGCTTAGGATTGTCCTGTCTATACGAGCTCTTTTTTTGGTTCAATATGAATTTTAAAATAGTTTTCTTCCTAATTCTGTGAAGAATGCCAATGGTAGTTTAATGGGAATAGCATTGAATCTATACATTGCTTTGCAAAGTATGTCTGGCCTGCATTTTTTTCTTATGAGAAGTCAGCATTTAATCTGGTTGAGATTCCCTTATACATGACAGTTCATCTATTTCTCTTATTTCAAGATTTTCCCTGTATTTTTGGCTTTCAGCATTTTTACTATGATGCATCTGCTTAAAGATCTCTTTTTCTTTAACCTCTTTGGATTTTGCTGAGCTTCTTAGATATATAGGTTAATTTTTTTAAGTTAAATTTGAGAAATATTTAGACACTCTATGTATGTATATATACATACATATGTAGTGTGTGTATATAATCTCCGTATATATTTTATATATATATATATATCTCCATGCATACATATACACACACACACAGACACGGAGATATATATATATATATCTCCGTATATAATATATACGGAGATTATATACACACACTACATATGTATGTATATATACTCTCTTGCCTTCTATTTTTGTACTCCCATTATACTTATGTTAGTGAAGTCGTAAGGTTAATTGTGTTTCACCTTTCTCTGATGATACATTCATTTTCCTTCATTCTTTTTTTTTTTTTTTTTTTCTGCTCTTTGGGTAGCATGATCTTTTCTATCTGTCTTCAAGTTCACTAATTCTTTTTTCTACCAATTCAATCTGTTGTTGAATCCCCCTAGTGAGTTTTTCATTTTAGGTATTGTATTTTTAAATTCCACAATTTCCACTTTATTCTTGTTTAAAATAATTTGTCTTTTTATTTATGATTCCTGTTTGGTTTGACATTGTTGTTAAACCTTCCTTTACTTGTCATATATGTATATGTGTGTGTATATATATATATATATATATATATATATATATATATATATATTTCTTGAACAGATTTGTAATATTGACATTGAAAAAAATTTTACATCTGAAATCTAGGCCCTGTCACAGGCAGTTTGGGTTGTCTGTTTTATTTTGTTTTTCTCTGTGTATTAGTGAGAATTTTCTGCTTCTTTTTAGATCTTGCATACTTTATTGAAATCTGGACATTATAAAAAAATTTTTTCTCTTCCATCTACCACTGTTATTTACTTGCATATTTATTTAGTGTCCTGGTTGTACTATTTTGGTAAAGTCTATTTCTCTTATAACATGAAGCCTTCGGTGTCACTGCTCAAGTCGGCAGAGCTCTGGGTATGTGTATAGTCACCCTGGGGCAATAATGGTTTTATAGAGCTTTTTCTCTTTCATTTTTGCTCTCTAGTTAACCATTTGTCTCAGTTGCTGCTTTTTTCTGTCTTGTTTTGCCCTGGTAAAACTATTATTTCCACAGAGCTGGAAAGGGGGTGGAGGATTTATTTGACAAGATTTCAGTGAAAACGCCTTAGACTCCCACTGTTCTTATCCAAGTTTTAATAGTTTTGCTTGCATAAGTGCTTCTCAATTTGTCTACCCTTTTGTTCAATTATCAATTTCAGACATGGTTGTTTTTTAAATAATTGTGTGCACTTTTAATATTGTTACGTAGGAAATTTGCTGTACTCCTTATCACACCATTCCAGAAACTCCAGCCCCCAAAGTGACATTTTTTTAGAACATATTCTTTAATCATAATCCAGTATATAGTCCTTACATATCTTGTTTCCTTTGATCAACATTATGTTTAAAAACTTCATATGTATTTTTAGTATGTGACTGTAGTTTTGCTCTACATAAGATTTATGAAAATTTTACATAATCTAATATTATTTCAATATTGGTTTTTGATAACTACCTTATATGGTATCATCTAAAATAGGTGTAGGCTTTGGAGTTACCATGTATATAATAGCAGTTAATCTTGGTAACTTAAGGAGAAAATGTAAAGTGTTATTTCACCTTTATCTGCAATCATTTAGTTAAAAATAATATTAGGCAAGTAGGCAAAATGTTAATAGCTGTTAATATTTGGTGGTAGTACATGGTATTTGCGTTATTAGTTTTTAACCATATTTTAAATTTAAATCTGTTGCAATTATTTATATAATTAAAACAATCATAGAAAAAATATACTAAATATAAATAGCATGCTGTTATTTAAAGATATAAACACTTAATTTCCTAGGACTCATGAACTATAACCTCCTCAACTTCATATTTTTCTAAGGACTCAAAAGTTTATAGCTTCTTTCCATGTTTTTTCAGTTTCCCACACAAGGTGCACAAGTATGAGTACAGACATACACATACACCTACACATGTGCACATAGTCCTTTGAAAACATGATCAAATAACTAATACTCCTATTACATTTTAATGAGACTGCTAGACACTTCTGACATAAATGAAATATGGAGTAGGTCTGACATTTTAGAATATGTATTAAATAACAACCTCATAGGATAGAAACATGGATCTTATTTGCCTTGTCTCTAGGAAATTAATCACAAATAATTACTGGGGGTTTTTGCAAAAATACAAGAATTATCTCTTTTTGTTTCTTACATATACTAGTTGAATACAAAAATATGCAATTTTTCAAATACATAATTTCAGTATGATTTATAAATCTCTTTTTCTCAACTTTCTTTTTTCTGGGCTCTAATATTTTCTGCATTTTTAGTGAGCAAAATTCTGGTCACTCAACCCAAGTTAGGTGACAGTGGCCATAAGCTAGGTTTTCTGTCAGGGTATTTTTCCAAAGTAGCTAGGAATGAAATCTAAAGTTGAGGATAAAACTATGTCAGGCTAGACCACACTGAAGACAATAAACTCAGTTTGATACAGAACTATGGAATTCAAGTAGATTATAACATGTACATTAGAGTCACACATTCAGTCAACGTGAACAAGCATGCAATGTAATGCTTATTCTACTCAGCATTTTAGTTTGTGCTTTGTTATCAACTCCTCTGAGAAATCTTACCAAACACTTCCTAGACTACCTTGATTTATACTCTTACTTTCTGTTATATGTGCTGTGGTTTGGTGGTTTGTCCTCTCCAAACCTTATGTTGAAATTCAACCTCTAGTGTAGCAGTGGAAAGTGGAGCCTGGTGGGAGGTGTTTGGGTCCTTGGGGCGGATCCCTCATAAATAGATGAATGCCGTCCTTCAGCGGGGAGTTTTCACCCTATTAGTTTGACACCCCACCCCCTCAAGTGTAATCTTTGCACGCAGTGCTGCCTCTTTTTCCACTTTCCACCATCAATTGTAGCAGCCCTGAGATCCTTAACAGATGGAGATGCACAGTTTATAACTTTACAGCACCAGAATTGTGAACCTTATAAACCTGTTTTCTTTGTAAACTACCCAATCTCAGGCATTCTGTTACAGAAACACTAAATGGAGTAAGACATCGTGCTGGCTTCCTACATCTCTTCTATCACAACCTTTATCATATTATATATATATTTTTTAATATTTTCTTTTGAATATTATCTCTGTGAGGTGTGGCCAATGCATTTTCCAAGGATAGGTTAGTGTTTGCCACCTAGTCACTTTCGTAGGCACTGTGGAAACAAAATCCAATAAAACTTTCTCTTAAGGATGTGACAGAAAGGTGTGTATGAGTATTTGTGTGTTTTTAAAAACACTCTTGAGTGTATTATCATAATAACTCTTGGAAAATTTAGTTCAATTGAGTACAGTTGTGAAGTGAACTATGGTTGATTGTCTGCAAAGATGGATGCCAACAATTCCCCTCATCCCTTTAACTCTTCTCCTAAAAAGTTGAATCTATTCCTCCACCACTTTGATCTGGTCTTATAATGTGTGACTGACAGAATGAGGCAGACTTGATTTAGTGCAAGTTCTAGGCGTAGCCTGGAAGAATCCTGGAGGCTTCTACTATTTTTCTTTGCCTGAATCACCAAAGAATCTCTGACTGCATGGAGAGAGAAGTCTGGCCACTCTGAGGCATTTACCTCACCAGAGCCAAGGTGCCAATGAAGGGAGTAAAGACATGTTGGATCCTTTAGCTGTAGTCAAACTTCCCCAAGCAACATTGGGGAATTGACCAGAGACAATTTTTCCCCTTTGAGCCTGGCTCAATATGCTCTCATAAGTAAGTAAGTAGTTATTATTTTTATCTCTAAGCTCTGTAGTGGTTTCTTACACAGCAATAGATTTCTGAACCAGAAACTTACAGAAAGGAGGGTTTAGTTCCGTGGGGAGGTGTAAATGTAGAGAAAAGAAGGCAGGAATAAAATAAGTGTAGAAGATAAAATCAACAATGAGGATAAAAATGACAAAAATGGGAAAATCCAATAACTTACTGATTTCACATGATCAAATGAATGGTAATTGCATTAGCTGAGATGTAAAAGAATTGTTTAAAAGCATTTAATTATCAACAATATACTTTCCAAACAAGTTTGTTAAAATGTACTTCATTTAAAATGAATTTCATTCATTTAAATTGTACAATATCGTTTTTCTACATTCACAGAGTTGTGCAACTATCACCATAATCAAAGTTGATAACATTTTCATCACCCCCAGAAGAAACCCTATACCATGTGTAATCACCTTCTAATCTCACACATCAAATCTTATGCAGCCAATAATCTGTTTCTATCAATTTTCCCATTCTGAGCATTTCATATAAATGAATTTATACAATATGTGCTTTTCTGCAAGTGGTTCCTTTCATTAGCCTAGTGTTTATGAGGCTGATCTATGTTGTAGCATGAATTAGTACTATATTCATTTTCATTGCTGAATAATATATGATTGTTTGGATGTGCTACATTTTATTTTTCCATCTATCAGGTGGTAGATCATTCGGTTGAGTTTTTTAGCTGTTGTGAGTAATGCTGCTAGGAACACTATTGTGTATGTCTTCATGGGTATATACATTTCTCTTGGGTATATACCTAAGAGTGGAATTGCTGAGTTATATGTTAACTCTATGTGTAAACCTTTGAAGCACTGATACGCCATTTTTCATTGCAACCAAAAATATATATAAGTGAAAGTTCCAGTTTGTTCACAGTATCAACAACACTTACTTTTTATTGTCTCTCTTTTGATTACAGTTGTGCTAGTGATATGAAGAGTTATCTGACTGTGGTTTTATTTGCAAACCCCTAATAACTTATGATGCTGAGCATCCTACTATATGTCTATTGGACACTTGTTTATTTCTTTGGAAAATGTCAATACACATTCTTTACCCATTTTGAAATTGGGCATCTATCTTCCTGTTGTTGGTATGTGCATGTGGATACTTTCGTGAAAGGCCATAACTCTAAATAATTAATAAGTGGATTATCAATGCTTAATTGTCCAGTTGAAATTCTTTTACTTTTGGATTAATTTCATCTTGTAATAGATACCCATTTTTTCTTTCATCTTAGAAACCTCATAAAGTTTTACTATTGTCACTATTTAATTAGAACATTTGAATGGAATAACATTCACCAATCTTGAAATGTGACAAACAAATTCAGAAAAAGTCAATTAGACATTTACATGCTAGATATGTAAACACCGGATTCAAAGACTTGATGCAACTCTTGTACACAAAAGAAAAACAAAGGAACAACATCAAATTTTTCATGAAAATTTTACATCATTTTATCAGCTATTTTGTAATCTATTTCTGCAAAGTGATTATAATATTAGTTTCCAATTATAAGTAAGATATTGAAAACACATTTTGCAGTATTTCTATTTAAACAAAAATGCATCTCAATTAAGACATATTATATTCAATACATAGATGACAGATATCATGGTGCAGAGGGATTGACTTATGTGGTAAATAATGCATTTTTAATATAAAAAGGTGCTCTGGATCACCAAAATTATTGGTAACAAATAATACAATGGCACCTTTTCAACAAAAAGATAAAATATGTTCATATTGTTGTCTGCATTTTCACACATGGCTGATGTGTTTTGAACATTCTTGTTTACCAAGTCATTTCAATACCTATCGTACAGCAACAATATGATATCCGTGCTATTTATACTACAACCATTTTACAGATTAAAAACATAAAAACATGAGATTAAGTAATTTGTTCAACATACTGTTATTAACTACTAGAAACCAAATTCAAACCCAGGACACAGAGCTTCAAAGCCTTCACTGTTTATCCCTGTGCGATACTGCGTATTTCTCATAGAATCAGGTCAGAGCTATCTGTTAATTTCTTTCTTTGTACTGCCTTTCTCGGGGCATTGTCCAGATATAAGCTTTTTGCATGTCACCATCACTGATATATGCATTGGTATTTCTATATTGTTTTCTGACTCATTTCAATACAACAGATGCTTCTGCATATATTAAATGGAGGTACTAAAAGATTGGTGTAAACTGGAGAATTTGTTGCCTCTCCAGGTGACTCCACTACACAGCCACAGTTGAGACATAATGGTCTAGAAGAGAGGATAATATTGCTATGCAAAATGATGTAAAACACAAACCTCTGAAACTGTAATAACTTTGAAATTTACAATCTGAAAAGTGCTATTGTTTCATAAACAACTGAAATATACCATAAATAAATGTAAGTACTAGACTATTATCACCGGGTATTAACTCACCTGAATTGCATGAAACAGTAAAATTTCAGGTGAAAAATTCTAAGATACATGATATTTTCTTTTTATTATTTATTTATTTATGTATGTATGTATGTATGTATGTATGTATGTATGTATGTATTTATTTTGAGAGAGTCTCGCCCTGTCACCCAGGCCGGAGTGCAGTGGTGTGATTTTGACTGATTGCAACCTCCGCCTCCCAGGTTCAAGCGTTTCTACTGCCTCAGCCTCCCAAGTTTATGGGATTACGTGCGTGCAACATGACACCTGGCTAATTTTTGTGTTTTTAGTAGGACAGGGTTTCACCATGTTGCCCAGGCTGATCTCAAACTCCTTACCTCAAGTGATCCACCTGCCTCAGCCTCCCACAGCGCTGTGATTACAGGTGTGAGCCACCGCACCCAGCATTTTTCTTTTTAGTGTTTCAGACCTCTCTCTGATGACTGATCCCTTTGATGTCTGGACTTCTGCCCCACTTATAGGAGAGAGGGTCTTTTTTATTAATGCCAGCACCCAAATCAGTAGTCTGAAGATGTGTCAGATGTAATAGATCAAAGCAAAGAGAAGATCATCAGGCTTCATCACTAATGAAACACTCAGTATTAGAATGAGTACTGAGGGTTAAATATTAAACCAATGTTTTTAAATTTTCAGGTATTAAGACTCTGCTCATTCCTTTTAAAAAATTTATTCTTTGGAAGTATATCCTTACTAATAATGGCCAGGGTTGAGACATTTCCCAGGTAAATAGTCTCTTCCCGGGCTCAAAGGATTAAGTGACCTTAAAAATTATAATTTAGGCCGTGTGCGGTGGCTTACGCCTGTAATCCCAGCACTTTGGGAGGCCGAGATGGGCGGATCACGAGGTCAGGAGATTGAGACCATCCTGGCTCACACTATGAAACCCCGTCTCTACTAAAAATACAAAAAATTAGCCGGGTGCAGTGGCGGGTGCCTGTAGTCCCAGCTACACGGGAGGCTGAGGCAGGAGAATGGCGTGAACCCGGGGGGCGGAGCTTGCAGTGAGTGGAGATCGTGCCACTGCACTCCAGCCTGGGCGACAGGGCGAGACTCCGTCTCAAAAAAAAAAAAAAAATTATAATTTAGTGGATTGACTAGTAGGCGAGTGTTCTGTCAGGTAAGGGAAACCATTCATCTCTTCTAAAATATAAGCAGGTATGTAGTATTCTACTGTATCTATATATGAGGCAATCCTTGAAAACAATCTCAGTTAGTGTAATAATCTGTTTTACTACCATGTACTCACCCTTTTCCCTAAAGCAGAGTTCTATTTGGATAAACATATTTTAAAAACCACTGTTTGAAAAAGTCAGGGGACACTGTATTATTTCAGTCCAAATATTTTATCATAAAACTTTGCTGACATTGCAAAGTAAGTATACTTGTGCTGAAGACAACAAGGGTGTTATTAGGTTTTTGGACAGCTCATGGCTCAGTCCTCTAGATTCTACTTACAGTGACAGCCTTGGGGAAAGAAGATCAGGGAACTACTTGGCTTACTAGAGAGAGAATGATCCCCTTCTCTGTCCAACACTGTAGATGGACAGAGAAAAAATAGATATCAAAAATTGATAATGCCAATTTTCCATAATTATATATTATTTTTTCTTTTTAAAATTAATATTTTAATTAAATCATAGTTATATACATTTATGGCATAGAATATATTTTGATATATGTATACAATGTGAAATGATTTTAATCTAATTAACATATCCATAACTTCATCTAGTTATCATTTTTTTCTGGTAAGACATTAAGGAATCTAAAAATGTAGAACTCATGTAAGTAGAGAGTAGAATGATGACTGTCAGGGATTGGGTGTGGGAGAAGAGGGAATGGGGGAATGTGATCAAAGGGTGCAAGTATCAGTTAGACAGGAAGAATACATTTTTGAGTTCTATTCTACAACATGGAGAATATTGCTCATAAAAATATACCATATATTATTCTTTGTATATCTACAGATTATGTAGTTGTGTGATACTGTATGAAGGGACTTCAAAAACTTCATAGAATTGAATCTGAAAATACAAACTTCATTTCTCAATATAAGCTGCATCAAGTTCAAGACACTTGTAAATGATGATACCAGGCATTTAGTCCATTGCTAAAGAACTTAGGGTTCTGGGAATTAAACCAAGTCAATGCAATCTTTTTTACGTTGTTAATTAAAGAAAAATGGGTTCCCTTTAACAATTGTTTTAAGATTAGGAAACAAAAATAAGTCACAAGGAGCCAAATCACGACTATAAGCTGGATATCTAATGATTTCTTATCAAAACTCTCACAAAACTGCATTTGTTTGATGACAGAAATGAGCAAAAGCACTATAGTGGTGGAGAAAGACTCAATGGTGAAGCATTCCTGGGTGTTTTTCTGCCAAAGCTTGGGGTAACTTTCTCAGCACCCTCTCATAATAATCAGATGTTAACATTATTTGGCCCACCAGCTATTCAACACCAAAATGCCTGGAGCATCTCAAAGAACGGTTGCCATGCCCTGTGCTCTTGGCTGGTCTGCTTTTGCTTTGATTGGACCACTTTCGCCACTGGGTAGCCATTGCTTCGCCTGTGCGGTGCTTTCAGGGTCCTGCTGGTAGAGTCACATTTCACCTCCTGTTATAATTCTTTGAAGACATGTGTTAGGAAACAAGGAAGGGAATAATAGACACAGGGTCCTTGAGGGCGGAGGGTGGGAAGAGGGTGAAGACAAAAAACCACCTATCTGGTACCATGCTTTTTACCCGGGTGACAAAATAATCTGTACACCAAACCCCCACAACACGAAATTTACCCGTGTAACAAACCTGCACATGTACCCCTCGAACCTAAAATTGAGTTGGAAATTTGAAAGAAAAAAAATGCTTCAGGATCTTGATTTCACTTATGTAAAATTTTCACTAAAAGCTCTGCTCTCATCTGAAGCTAATCTGGAACCAATAGTTTTGGAACCCACTGAGTGGGAAGTGTGCTCCACTTTAATTTTTGTAGTCAGAATTGTGTAAGCTGAACCAATTCAGATGTCTACAGTGTTGGCCATTGTTTCTGCTATTAATTGTCAACCCTCTTCAATTGGGGCACAAACAAGATTAACTTTTTCTTTGCAAATCGATGTCAATGGTCTGTCATTTCAGGCTTTATCTTTAAAATTGTCTTGTTCCTTATTAGAACAAGTTATCCATGTAACAAAACTGCTGATTTATTTGCTGCATCAGCCTCATAAACTTTTCATAGAGCATCAATAATTTTAACACTCTTTCACCCACGCCTGCCCATGAATTTGATATTTGTTCTTGTGTCAATGTTAGCAGAATTCATGTTGGTTTTATAGGGGCTCTTTCCAAACTTATATCTTATCCTTCTTAATGCCTCAAACTAGATCCTTCAGACATGTTTTAACAAGTCAGTATGAGTTTATAATGGTGCAAAAATATTAAAATCCACACATAGTTGTTATGATAATATGTATTTCCCATGAACTTTTTGAAGATTCTTCCTTTGTGTTTATATATATGTACAAATGTGAGAAGAAACTTTCTAGGGCTAGAAGATAAACCACAGCAGAGAAATAGGTCGAAAAATTTAAAATTCCTGGAACTTAAGCAAGGCTGGAATATTTTACCGAGGGAAGAAAATGCTCTCTGTCAGCCAGGGTAGAAAGATCTTGAAATCTTCAAAACATTGAGTGGAATCCTCAGAGATTACCTATGTTAGTAGGTCAGCACTAAAGGTCACTCTGGACCAGCCAAGGGAAAGCTTAAAAGCAGATTTCAAAAGGGGCCAAATGGTTAAAAGTAATTTATTTGTACATCCAAACAAAATACAAATTTATTTCTTTAAAAACGCAACAATATTTAACATCCATCAATGAATACAATACACACAATTAAAAGAGATGGCATCCAATAAATGATCAGATATGCAAAGTAGCAGGAGAATGTGCCCCATATCCAGAACAAAATAACAACCAACAGAAAAGACACTGGAATAACAGAGATGATAGAACTAGTAGATAGGAACTTTAAAAACAGTCATTATGAAGATACTTCATATGTTTAAGACTATAGGAAAAAATTAAGCACACTGAAGAAAGAAAGTAAAGACATTAATAAAACAGGACTTTAAGATATAAAAATACAGTATCTAAAATGGAAAATATGCTGGATGAGATTAGTAGCAAGTTGCACATTGCAGAAGAAAATATTAAGCACACTTGAAGACAGAAATAGTAACTATTAGAAATGAATCATAGAGAGACAAATGACCTAACATAAATGAACATAACATCAGTGAGTTTTGGGACAGTACCTAACAATCTAAGCTGTGAAATCGTAGTCTGAGAATGTATGAAGAGGTGAAGATAAGGTAAGACAATAAAAACAGTTGAAGAAATAATAGTGGAGACTTTTCAAAATTTGATAGCAAACATAAACCAACATATCCAAGAAGCTCCATAAAACATGAGTACAATTAAATTAAAGAAAACCATGCTAAGGCACATTAAAATCAAATTGCTAAAATCAGTGATTTTTTTTTAAAAAAGGGAGTAAAAGCAGCCAGCAATGGAAAGAATAATTACATAGAAAGGAACAAGATTCAAGTTAGAGCAGTATTTAAGTCGGAAATGATGAAAGCCAGAAGAAAATAGAGTACTAAAAGGCACTGGAGTGGGGAGTGGGGGTGGAAATGATCAACCTAAAGACAAATAGGTTAAAAGTAAAGATGGATGGAAAAAGCTATAATATGCAAATGATACTGAAATGAACAGTAGACTGGCTATGTTGATCTCAGAGAAAGTGCATTTTAGAACTAGAGATAATTTTTCATAATAAAAAGGCATGAGTTCATTGAGAGGACATAACAACATTAAATGTAAAAGAATAAATGTTTTTTCTAAGATTGAAAACAGGACAAATATGTTCATGCTTACTAGTTTTGTGCAATATTTTTCTGGAGATTCAACTCAGCACAATAAGGTAATAAAAAAAGTATACACTAGGGAAAATGTGGCATAAAAGTGAATTTATTTGCAGATGACATGGCTATGTTTCCAGAAAATCTGAAGGTATCATCTAATAAATGAGTTTAGTAATGTTGCAGAATACAAGGCCAATATACAAAAATCTGTTATGCTGCTACATATAACAACAAACAAACAGTTAGAAATTGAAATTAAAATGAAAACAATGCCTTTTTCAATAGTATAAAGATATTTTTGAGTAAAACTTATGGCATGCTAACTAAACAGTAATTCCCAAATAGATATCAATCCTATGAAATTCAAACATTAAAGGTAACTACTTGAAGTCACTTGGGGAAAACAAAAGGTGTCAGATTCCAGTGGGATGAGGGATGTGGGAGTAAAGTACTTCCCCAGCTGCACAGATTTAGGCCTGAGGATAAGTGCCAGCCACATGCCCTGCCCAGAAATGTAGGAGGCATCAGTGTAAAAAGGCACAATCTTTTGGATGAGAAGAATTAGAAACCTAAAGCCAGGGGGAACCATTAATAAAATGAATGGAGGAATCTTAAAAAGCAAAGAGCCAATGAAAATTCTTCCATTCTGTCTACTCACATTTCTGACTAATTTTTGAACCATATGTTTGCAGAATAGACTTAAGGAAATTCTGCTAAATAACACATATCAAACATGAGAGTCACTGCCTATGCTGTAAGGTTTCCTTTTTAAATGCAGCAAGAAAATTACCTGCTAACAAAATATACATCAGAGGAGAAAAAAAACTAACAGCATTCAAAATATTTACAATATAACTTGTACATTGTCAAGCATAAAATCAAAATTAATCAAAACACAAAGCATTAAAAGAAACCTCAAGGAGAAATAAAATCAAGTGACTCTGACCCTGCGATGAACCAAACGTAAAACCTACCGGAGAAGAATTTTTAAATGGCTATTAAAATTACCTTTAAAAAAGGAAAGCAAAATATGTTTTTAATGTAATAAAAGTTAGAAAATATCAGCATATAAATAGAAAAGGGACAAAATAGAAATTCTAGAATTGGAAAACACTGTGGCTAAAATTCAAACAATATTAATGTAATAGATTTTTCATTTGACTGGAAATGATGGAAAAAAGATTAAATAAACTTGATGTTGTCAATAAGAAATGTTCCAAGATAAAGAATAAACAAAAAAAGACCGAAAAATGAAATAAAATAAAAGAACAAAGCCTCAAATACCAATTATATAATTTCAAATGGCCCTACATACATATATGTGAAACCCCAAAGCAGCAGTTAGGAAGAATTGGATATAAAAGTTATTTTTAAAAAATAGAAAAAAATTATATATTTTAGCGAAGACATTTTAAGAGTCACTTACAGATAGAATACATGCTTAATGGATACTAAGAAAAATAAATATGAATAATCATACAACATGCAAATAAAAATTTATTTAATCACACAAAATAAAAATGTAACATTATAGTTAAGTTTTTGAGGGTAAAATATGAAGAGCAACTGTTGAAAGCAACAAGAGAAAAAATATGTATGAAACAGAAAAGAATGACAATATGTTTATATGCTGGCATCTCGGTAGAAACCATGAAAATTAAAAGAGAATGTAACTGCACATTGAAAGGGCTAAAAGATGAAAATATAAACTATTAATTCAGAATTCTACATCTAGTAGAAATATTCTTTAGAACTGAGTAAAACAGATTACACAAAATAAAATGAAATGAATTTCTACTAAGTGGACATGCATTATAAAAAACTGTAGGCCGGGCGTGGTGGCTCAAGCCTGTAATCCCAGCACTTTGGGAGGCCGAGGCGGGCAGATCACGAGGTCAGGAGATCGAGACCATCTTGGCTCACACTGTGAAACCCCATCTCTACTAAAAAATACAAAAAAACTAGCCGGGCGAGGTGGCGGGCGCCTGTAGTCCCAGCTACTCGGGAGGCTGAGGCAGGAGAATGGCGTGAACCCGGGAGGCGGAGCTTGCAGTGAGCTGAGATCCCGCCACTGCACTCCAGCCTGGGCGACAGAGCAGGACTCCGTCTCAAAAAAAAAAATAAATAAATAAATAAATAAATAAAATAAAATTGTAAAGAAAATTCTTTAGCTTTAAGGATTAGTGTATCAGGTGAAATCTCAGGCTATATAAAGAAAAAAGAGTATCAAAAATGGTAAATATCTTTGTAAATGCAAATGGTTATTTTTTCTTTATACTTTGTTTTTATATTAATTTCTTCGTAAGCTTTCTAACTGCTTGAAGCAAAAATGATAACATTATTCTGAAGGATTTAAAAGACATGTCCATATAACACACAGAGAAACTATACAGGGAGGATATGTATTAGCGTTCTCTAGAGGGACAGAACTAATGGAATATATATACACACACACACACACACACACACACACATATTCTTTTATGTATAAATATATATATAAGTGTATATATACTTATTATATTTAAGTTTGAGACCAGCTTGCAATTTTTTTTCTTTTTTTTTTTTGAGACGAAGTTTCCCTCTGTCACCCAGGCTGGAGTGCAGTGATGCAATCTCAGTCTTATATATATGTAAGTATATATACACACACATTTTTTATATATATATATATATATATATATATATTTATATATTTATATATATTTTATTTATTTTTAAGTTTATTAAGTATTAACTCACATGATCAAAATGTTTCACAATAGGTCGTCTGTAGGCTGAGGAGCAAGGAGAGCCAGTCCAAGTTTCAAAATCTGAAGAACTTGGAGTCCGATGTTTGACGGCAGGAAGCATCCAGCAGGGAGAAAGATGTAGGCTGGGAGGCTAGGCAGTCTCTCTTTTCATATTTTTCTGCCTGCTTTATATTCTAGGCCCGCTTGCAGCTGATTAGATGGTGCTCACCCAGATTAAGGGTGAGTCTGCCTTTCCCAGTCCACTGACTCCAATGTTAATCTCCTTTGGCAACATCCTCAGAGACACACCCAGGATCAATACTTTGTATCCTTCAATCCAATCAAGTTGACAGTCAGTATTAACCATCACAGGATACAAACCTAAATGAATCAGTACAATACTAATTCTAAGGAGACAGTGGAAAATTAATAACATATTATAATCTTTGCGATGCCCATTAAAATGATGGCTAGAAAATCAAATTGGGTTGCATTCTGGGAAAGAAAGTTAAACATTTAAAAGCCAATTAATGCAGTTTGCCATATTAAGAGAATAAAGAAGCAAAAGTGGATGATCATTTCCATAAGTGTAGAAAATCTTTGAAAAAAATGTATCACCCATTTAGGCTTAAAAAAAGAAAATAAATACTATCAACAAAGTAGGGATAGGATAGATACTTCTTGTCCTGATAAAGGGCAAATGTGTACATTAATACACTTATTTTTTAAAGGCTGAAGGATTTCTGCCTGAGATTGGAGAATCATGATGTCCACTACCAGTGCTTCTATTTAACATTGTGTTGGAGATTCTAAGTCTTGCAATAAAACAAGAAAAAGAAGTATAATGTATAAACATTTGAAAGAAATATTTCCTTGCATAAGATATGATTGTGTATGAATAGCAAGAAAAGGAATCTATAGAATATTTACTAATTGCATATAAAAAGTCAATATTAAATCAATTGACATTCTATATCCAAAATGAACAATTGGAAAAATAAATTTTAGAAAAATTAAAATAGCATTTAAAACACTTAAGAAACACTTTAAAAATAGATGTGCAAATATAAGGTGATGGATGTGTTAATTAGCTTGACAATGGAAATCGTTTTCCAATGTGTACAAATATCAAAACACATTGTACACCTTGAATATATGCAAGATTATTGTCAATTTAAATATATATATATACAAGACTTTTCACTTAAAAGTCCAAAATATTGCAAAGGGAAATTAAAGAAGTCCAAAATAAATTGAGAGTTATGTCTTGTTGAATTGCAGGACTAAATATTGATAATATAGCAATTCTTTCCAAATGTATCTATAGATTTGATGCAGTCTTCCCCCAATCCCAGGAAACTTAAGCAACCTTTAATCCCAGGAAACTTAAGCAACCTTTAATTAAAAAATTAGCAAGCTGGTGGCTGGGCACAGTGGCTCACACCTGTAATCCCAGCACTTTGGGACGCCGAGGCAGGCAGATCACCTGAGGTCAGGAGTTCGAAAACAGTCTGGCGAACATGGTGAAACCCCATCTCTACTAAAATTACAAAAGTTAGCCAGGCAGGGTGGCGGGCACCTGTAATCCCAGCTACTTAGGGAGGCTGCAGCATGAGAATCTCCTGAACCCTGGAGGCAGGGGTTGCAGTGAGTTGAGATTGTACCACTGCACTCCAGCCTGGGCGACAGAGGGAGACTTCGTCTCAAAACATAAATAATAAATTTAAAAATTGCAGGCTGGTTTCAAACTTAAATATAATGAAAACATATCTAAAATAGCAGAAAGAATCTTTAAAAAAGAAGAACAGTGAGGATTTGTATTATTTGATTTCAAGATATGTTCTAATACTCTAGTATTTCAAAGGTTTAAATCTAAGAGCTAAGACCAAAGCATTTCTAGACGAAAATCTAGGAGTAAAGCTTGGTGACATTGTGTTCAACAATAGTTTGCTAAAATACACAAATATCATAAGGTAGAAAAGAAACAATTAGGCACATTACCAATTCTTTTTTTAAATAATCAAAATCAATACTAAAAAATTAAAAGGCAAACAGAAAGCAGGGAGAAAATATTTTCAAAATATTTATCTGACAAAGGCTTATATCCAAATTATCTGAAGGACTTTAGCAATTTTTATTGCTGAGTAGTATGATAGAGTTAGAGTATACCACAGTTTGTACCTCCATCCGTTACATAATAGAAGTTTGGGTTGATTCAAATTTTTCACTTGTATGAAAAAAGGTTCATATGCAAATGAGAAAATATTTTCAAAATATTTATCTGACAAAGGCTTATATCCAAATTATCTGAAGGACTTTAGCAATTTAAAACCAAGAAGTAAAAACTAACTAAATAATAAATAAATAAATAATAGAAGCAGCAAAATATTTGAACATTTATTTCACCAAAGAGAATATATAAATGAAAATATTCACATAAAATAGATGCTTAATATTATTCATTGTTATACACAAATTAAAACCAAAATGACATACCAATACACACCCAAAGGAATTTCTGTAATTAAAGACTGCCAATATCAAGTACTGGCAAAAATAAGTAGCAACTGAAACTATCATGCAAGAATGGTACCATTGGCCGGGCGCGGTGGCTGAAGCCTGTAATCCCAGCACTTTGGGAGGCTGAGACGGGCGGATCAAGAGGTCAGGAGATCAAGACCATCCTGGCTAACCTGGTGAAACCCCATCTCTACTAAAAAAAAAAAAAAAAAAATACAAAAACACTAGCCAGGCGAGGTGGCGGCGCCTGTAGTCCCAGCTACTCGGGAGGCTGAGGCAGGAGAATGGTGGGAGCTCGGGGGGCGGAGCTTGCAGTGAGCTGAGATCCAGCCACTGCACTCCAGCCCGGGCGACAGAGCGAGACTCCGTCTCAAAAAAAAAAAAAAAAAGAAAAGAATGGTACCATCCCTTTGAAAAACAGCTGGGCCATTTTGATAAGTATACCATCACTATACATCCCAGAAATATTACTTCTATGTTTATGCCAAAAGAATTAAAGATATATATATTAATATAGACATGTATTTGAATTTGCATATGAACCTTTTTTCATACAAGTGAAAAATTTGAATCAACCCAATCTTCTACTATGTAATGGATGGAGGTACAAACTGTGGTATACCCTAACTCTATCATACTACTCAGCAATAAAAATTAACAAAACTTACATGTCCAAGAAAGATGTCCCAGTTAGGGACATTTTAATAAAAACTTGAAAAATCACTAGAGGTTTGCTTGGCAAATAGACGGAAATACTTCTAGAGTGGCTAAGGAAGAAAATGGTTGGGATGGATTTGGAAGCATGACAAAGAACAGTAATTTTATTTTAAGTGCTATTAGGAAGTCATTGGAATGAGGGAAAATGACATTATTATATCATTCAAGAGAGAGTGAGACTATGGGATTTGTGCCGTATATCTGAGAAGAAGAAAATAATATTTAAAATAGGATGGCTATGGAATATTAGTAAAAGAATAATCAACGAAGATTATTAAGTCTGGGGCTTGAGCAAAGGGAAACATGCTGGTGCCATTGGGAAGGCTGGAAAATGAACATGTTTCGGGTGGAGGGAATCAAGATCTCTGGTTTAGACATGTTAACTGAGAGGTTCTGAAACACCTAAGTATGCAGTTTGACAAGTCAACTGGAGAAAAGGGAAAGTTTAAGGCTTGAGATATAATTTGTACGTCATAAACATTGAGACGGGGTTTTAAAGTCACAGGTCTTAATTAACTGACCTAGCAAGAATACATATAATAAGATAAGGGAAAGAGATTATTCCTCTACCGAATTACTGAGACTGGATGGAACAGCTTGAAAGATTATGATACAATTAAAAAGTGGTAGCATGATACAAGCTGGGAAAATAAAACAAAATCCAGAAGAAATTGGTCTTCAGTGTGAATGCTGCAAGAGCTTTCTGAGAACAGAGAAGCTATCATTAAATTTGGAAAGCTGGAATGATGAGTGATCTTGCCAGCAAACATTTCAGTGATGGAGTAGAAGCCCAATTACAGGATATTGAGAGAGAATGGGAGTAGGGAAGTGGAAACAATACCTGGAGACAATGACTCCGGTAAAATATGAAAGGACCTATGTTTCAGGAGGATTTCTGTTTTCCTCACTGATGGGAGGGATATCTGTGGGCCTTGGTAGTAGATTCCCTCTCCCTCAAAGCTCCCCAATTTGGAGTCCACAGATTGTATCCCAATCAGCCTGCCACTCACCTGTGCCATCCCTGAAGAGCCTGTCCTCCTACCCCAGACACTAAGCGAGCTCTAGGGCCCTCACCGGTTTAGCTTGGTGTTCCTCACAGGCCACTTCCTTAAATTCTTTGTGAGGGCCTAAGAGCCTGTACAAGGCACAGATCCTCAGGAGCTACTTCTACAACTATGAGGTGCCACAGCTCCTTTAGTAAAAGCTTACTGTGGAATTATGGCTCCATTCCTGTCCTCGTACTTTGGAAATATTTTTAAGTTCTAATGTTATAAAAAAGAGGGGACTTTTATTTCTTCCATCAACTCAGTGCTAGGGTCCTTTGTGCCAGATAGGTTCAATGAAAACCAAAGTCAAAATACTGAGTCCTCATTTCCCTACCCTATGTTAAATATCTCCTCCCCCCACCCCAACTTTTTTTTTCTAAATACCACAAAGTTGCTTAAATCTGACAACTACTCCAACATGCAGCAGTCAAAATCCCATTGCCATAACAATCCCCTTTGCTCTTTTAGCCCTTCATCCCAATATCTTAATCCTACTGTTCCTCTGGACACCTTTTGCTCCTTTCTGATAGTCAGTGGAATGGTGATCTGCATTTCACCTAGCCAGATTCTCCTGTTTCTATCAATCCAACTCATGTCCTGTACAGAGAATAGCACTGAAAGCTGCAGCCATCAATTTCCGCCCTTGTCATTCAGAAGCAAAGAGTGGGCTTGTGGGAAATACTCCCTAAGCGTCTTCTACCATCATCCAAGCCGTACATCCTAGGATCACAGTGGTTATCCTCAGTAGTGTCCAAGAGTCTATATATACAAAATCTCATTTTCCCTCATACAACCTAGTGAGGAAAATGTTACCATTCTCATTTATAGATAAGAAAATTGACTCAATTATTTTATCTAATAAGACCAAAGTTAACAAGCTCATAAGTGGTAGGACAAGAGTAGAAATTCATGTTCATTTCACTACATACATGTCGACGTTCCACTACTGAAATACTACTTTTCAGAAATAAGTCACCAGAATGTTACTTTATGTAGATATCTTAGTCAATTGTTCCTTTCACCTTTCTGGCTCTTGGCATTTGCTGTTGTTTCTCTCACTTCTGTACATTTCTCAACACTCAGTTCAGGCAAATTTCCTCCTCAAAATCTTTTCTGACACCCATCCCCTAGGCTACAACTCATGTGTTCCCACAACAGCATATGTATTCTTACTGAGATGTACGGTATTTGTCTGCCTTCCATAACAGCATAGCAGCATATATTTATGAATGAATGGATGAATACCTAAACAAAAGAATATATGTGTGGATCTGTCTTTAAAAATCTCAGCATGGATCATGCATATCAATTTTGGAGCCTTCACACATTTGGCAAAGGCATACCCTAGTAAAGATCCCTAACAGAGGCATTTTTCTCTAACCCTGAACCGGAGGTAGCATCTGTCCTCTAGCCTGGGATTATTTTTGCATTACACTGTGCCTGTCAAACGGGAGCGAGTGGAATTTTCCTCCTAGTGTTTTCCACCTGCAACCCCTCCTCTGAGCTGTGCCATTTCTGCCTGTTTGGTCCCATCCCTACCTCTCCGCTAGCAATTGAGAAATCTTTCTGTCTCTTAAAATGAGTACTGTCAATTTTCCCAGATGCCATTTGCTCCTTGTCTCAAGACCTCTGCTCTCTTATTAACCACTCTTTTCCTTTGATTCTTGAAGCTCCCTGGCTTCTTAATGTCTGCCACTTTCCCCTTTTAAAGAAACATCTCAGCCCTGTCACTTGCACTAAGTACCAGCTCATCTTTAACCTTTTCTTCAGGCCTTGAAACTCTCTGAGTGCCTCTCTCATAACAGTGTCTGTAATTGATTTCAGTCTGGGCCTGGCTCTGGTGAAGCTGGGCCAGTCCAGGCTAGAAAACAACTGTCTTGAGGTGGATAGTCAGGCATCTTCCTGTCGTAATTTACTCCTGACTTGAGGCAAAAGGGCACTTTTATAGTTAAAGAAGTTACAGTTCTGAGCTCTTTGCACTTTGCTTTTGCCAAATCACTCACTAATTGGCAAGTAGTAATAGGGTCAGAAATGTCCTGCAATGTGCAGAAACCTAGGCTTGCGTTTCAGACAGTTGTGGAACTTTGACCCTACCCTATGGTTTTTGCTATTACTCTGAGAAACATGGCTTCTGTTAGTATACTGTAAGCATTTCTGTTTTAAGAGTATCACATTATTCAAAGATCATCTATAATCAAGTAAGATAGTACATTCTTGGATTGTTTCTAGATTTGTAAACCTTATCTACTTTTAAATGTCTCGGTGACTCTGTTGATGTGAACATCCAACACTTAATAATTGTAATCCCTCTCATTGTCCTTGTTAAGTTTGCTCACCGCAACCTCTGCCTCCAGGGTTGAAGAGATTCTCCTGCCTCAGCCTCCCAAGTAGCTGAGATTACAGGTGCCAGCCACCACACCCGGCTAATTTTTGTATATTTAGTAGAGAAGGGGTTCCACCATATTGGCCAGGCTGGTCTTGAACTCCTGAGCTCAGGTGATCCACCTGCCTTGGCCTTCCAAAGTGCTGGGATGACAGGCATGAACCACCGCGCCCAGCCTCTGAACTGTATTTTTACCTGCAAATAACCCTTTCATAGTTTTGTAATGCACCATATCCAATCAAATGGAATGTCCTATGGTTTTGTCTGCTAAATATCATTTTAAAATGTATCCACTTTTCTCTATGTTCACTTCCATTATTTCAGTTTTTCTCTTCTATTAGTGCAACCTCATCCTGATTGCTCTCCTAGATTCTAGGGTTTTTTCTTCCAATCTGTTTCTTTCATTGTACATAAAGAAATCCATCCATAATAATAATACAGTTTTGACTACTACAGCCTGTCTTTATCTCTCAATAAAGATAACTAGAGGCATAGATTTAATAAAAGGAACTTTATGGTGACCCATAAGAAGCCAGTCTATTCCTTTGGACCCAGTGTTTCTTGTCTGAATATGAGGGTCATTCCTGAACTGACCTTATCCTCCAGTTTTGACTGCTCATATCGTGAAAAATAAAACTCCTCATTATTCTAAGAATAAGGGACATAATTTTTAATGCAGACAAAAGCATTTGTATGTTAGGCCATTGCCTCCTTCCATAGTAATTCTTACAATTTTGTTTTCAGATCTCTAGTTTTCCTGGAATTTAATTTATTGGAAAGCTCGATGTACTCTTCCACATCAGAGTGTTTCTACATCCTCATTCTGCCTACAATGCTATTTCCTTCTCAAATTGCCTCCTTCAAACCTCAGCTCTATTGTTAATATCTCAGAGTAAAATTCAGAGCTAGCAATGTTGCATCTCTTTGACCCTTATTCTGCCTTTAAATGTCTCTCTGATTGCAACCAAGAAAAGTTCTGTGCATTTAAGGATTTTTGTAATTACTGTGGCATTGGGGTCATGTAAAATCCAGTGAAATCTTCCCATTTTGAGATCTATAATCTTAATATATCTGAAAAAAAATATATATATCCCTTATGTCCTTTAAGGTAATATATTCACAGGTTCCAGTGATTAGAGAATAGACATCTTGACACAGGAAGATGTTATTCTATTGCTTGTCACATTCTTCTCTGCTTTCCTATAACACTTCATCTGAACTATTCTGTTTGTGTGAGACAGGGTCTTGCTCTGTTGTTCAGGCTAGCCTGCAACTCCTAGGCCCAAATGATTCTTCTGCATCAGCCTCCTGAGTAGCTGGGACCACAGGCATGTGCCACTGAGCTCAGCTCATCTGAACTTATTTTTTTTTTTTACATTTATATCTATCTATCTACCTACCTACCTACCTATCATCTATCTGTATCAAAGCATATTTCTTCTCTGGTATATTAAACTGAAAACTATTTGAAAACAAAATGTACATGTAGTTTGTTTTTCTGTCTCTCCACCATCCCAATCATATCTGCATGGACTTAGAAAAAATATCTAATAAATAGCAGGCTTCATTTCACATTTACTAAAATATTAAATACATATGAAGTCTTTTCTAACACCTGAAATAGAAAAATGTGCCTTTCCCTAAGGACATATTTTCCTAACAAAATATTAACAGATATATTTTGATAGGCATCATTGTTCCTGTAGAACAAGACCAAAAAAAAATTAATTTTTTTTTTTAAATCATCAATTTAAGTTCGGAAGAGTTGTTAAATGTCCTCAGGGAATGACTAAGAGTCTACTAAAATGACCCCTCTGCAGAAAAGTCAGAAATCTTGAAATACAAAAAGCAGCTACCTGAAGAATAAAGAGAAGTAGTTATAATCTGGCACAGAGTCCTCTTGTGAGTAGAAATATTTTCAGGACTAACTTGTCTGTTTTTGTCTCTTCCATTTGGGAGACAGAATAAGTACCATGGGGTTTCCTCATGAAGAATGTATTCTTCAGGGAAGTTATGGAAGTTTTGAAAGAGATGAGAGCGTTTCAGAAGTAAATTAGCCAGAGAGGGATTCCCCAAATTCTGTCTTCCACATTCCTGACTGACATCAGATCAAGGCACATATGGAGCAGACACAGCTGCTCAGTTAAAGACAAAAGGTTGAACTGTGTTTGCCACCCAAGAAATAGTTAGTAGTCTGGGTTCAACCAAGCCAATTATTTATAAAACAAAAGAAGCACACTCACAACAGAAAAATAACAGAATCTACATTTTTGATTTCCAGGATACAATCCAAAATTATCTGATATGTGAAGTAGAAGGAAAACATGAACCTCTCAAAATAAAAGATAAGAAACTGAGAGCAATCCAGATGACCCAGCTGTTACAACTGGCAAATAAGGATGTTAAGTCAGTTCTCATCCTTTTCTTAAATTATGTAAGGTGTACATGCCCTGCAGAAACATCAACATAGGAAACTGAGGTAGAGAATATAAGATTGTTGTTGTTATTCAGGGTTCTTTGTAGTTCCATGTAAATTTTAGAATTATTTTCTTCTATTTCTGAAAAAAAAAAAAATAGCACTGGGCTTTGATAGGGCTTGCCTTGAATCTGTAGGCCACCTTCGGTAGCTTAATACATTTTAAAGCACTGAAACTCCTATCTCAACTAGTCCGTTCTGTTCACTAATCCCTAAATTCATCTTCCTTTAGGAAATCTAGATCCCTCTCTCAACAGAAACTACAGTTTTTCTCACCAGGATTAAGTGGGAAAGGTATAGATATACTACTATATAAAGCTAATATTTGCTTTGAAAAAGATAAGTGAATTAAGAGTAATTTTCTTCATAGAAATAAGTGTAATCTCAGACTTGAATAAAAGGAATAGGAAGGAAGGTCTAGGGAATACAAAATTTTATTCATAATAAAGCATGCATGCATAAAAACACTGAAATTATTAAATAAGATGAGAATTTCAGTGTCAAGGTTGAGATAATTTCACACACTGTTGGTGCTAAGATGGAGCTGGACATGCAACAGTAATGGAGAAGCCAGCTTTCAAGTATAGACTATAAAAGAAGCAATTCACAAAACAGCAACAATTATTTTCTGTTATTTAGGTTCATATGTATATTTTTCTGTGCAATTTTACTTGACTATTGATGTACACTATTCCTGCATTCTGTAACATTTCGCTTTTTCCTTTATGTAGCTCTTATTCCATTCGGTTATATCCTTAATTATTTTCATGTCTACCTCTAACTGGATTACAGGTACCTTGGGGACAGGGGATAATCAAATTTATATCTATATCTCTGTTTCTTCATATTGTATATAAAGGATATTTTCAACAGGCATCTGTTAAACACATGTTAACTTCCTATTGAGCACTCTAAAAAAAGGATCACATCTTCAAAACTTTGAAATATTTTCTTGTGAACAAAAATTTTTAAAATACGTGTTTTGTTCCTGTGACAATCACAGACTTTTACCTCTTTTTGGTTTTAAACTTTGTTTGGTAGACACACTTTACAAAATTCCATTGTTAAATTCACGTGTTTAATGTTTGCTTATCCTCATAAATATTTATCTGACGTAATAATGAAATAACAATATTCTATCAGTTCTAGCAAGGTCTCCTTCATAAATGCCCAGGAGAGTTCCCATTTCTCATATCCATATGGTTAAGGTTTTCAAGATTAATTCATTATTCCCACATTGACAACAAATGTAACTGCATCATAAATATTAATTATAAGGATCAGTGTCATTCCTTTCACCCCATGCCTTATAATGTCGTTACATTGTTTATGAAACTAATATTTCTCATCACCTTTTTCTCAGTGCTACAATATTAAAATGTAGAAACACTTTGATTTTCAACTTTTCAATAGATGCTCATTTTTGGAAGGCAACAACTATCAGAATTTATTTTAGGATTTGCAAAAACAAGTATGCATAAAAACTCTTGTTTGCCCTTTACCTCCATTTTAATTTACATAGCAGTTATTTAAATTAAGGTTTAGAATTTTGGGAGTATTAATTTACCAAGCTTTCCATTATATTGATTTTGATGTTCAGAGTTATCTTCAGAAGTCTGTGAAGAATGCTTACTGTGCAAGAATAAAGGGGTGTTTTATTAAACATAACTGGCAAAAAGAGATAAAGGGGCTTATACATAAAGTCCAATCACGATGTATCTTACATTGTTGAAAATAAAAGGGACAGTTAAAAAATCAAATAAAGCACAGGAGCTAAAGTAAAGGTTCACTGTTAGGCACATCCCAGTGAAGAGACGTGGCATGGTCAGTGGCTTCCATTCCACCATCTCCACTCTACTTCTTTCCCTCTCTAGGATGTTACACTCTGATTCTCAAATACTTTTGCAGGAAGCTGGTCTTAGAGGTAAAAGCACAGATTAGAAAAAAATGCTGCCGTGTATTTTCTAATATTTTCTCTGACTCCAGCCTGAAAAATATATCCTTTTCATAGAACAGATTAAACCACCATGATCTGGAAGAGCTTACCATAAGTACTTAATATATTGCAATATTTGGTATCATCTTGCCTTCGGTTAGGAGAGGAAATGAAGGAAACAACAAATTTGTTTATTGTCAGTAAATATTGTTTAAAAAAATAAAGTAAATATATTTGTCTTGATCTGCTCAGCCAAAGCGGAGTATAAGATTGCTTTAGTTTGTAGATTTTGTCAACTGCATTTAACCAAGGGTAAGAAAACAGAAATCTAAAGAATTCTCATCGGCTGACGCTCTTTTCGGACTCAGCCTGCCTGCACCCAGGTGAAATAAACAGCCTTATTGCTCACACAAAGCCTGTTTGGTTGTCTCTTCACACGGACGCACGTGACATTTTGTGCCGAAGACCTGGGACAGAAGGACTCCTTCTGGAGACCGGTCCCACGTCCTCGCCGTCACTCCGTGAGGAGATCCACCTACGATCTCGGGTCCTCAGACCAACCAGTCCAAAGAACATCTCATGAATTTCAAATCGGGTATGGGGTCTTTTCATTCTCTTCTCCAGCCTCTCTTGCTACCCTTCAATCTCCCTCTCTCACTACACTTCAATCTCCCAGTTCTTCCAGTTCCAATTCTTTTCCTCTCTAGTAGAGACAAAGGAGACACATTTTATCCATGGACCCAAAACTCTGGAGCCGGTCACAGACAACTTTCCCTTTAAACTTACCTCCTTCACTATGGGCAACCTTCCATCCTCCATTCCTCCTTCTTCTCCCTTAGCCTGTGTTCTCAAGAACTTAAAACCTCTTCAACTCACACCTGACCTAAAACTTAAATGCCTTATTTTCTTCTGCAATACCTTTTGGCCCCAATGCAAACTCAACAGTAGTTCCAAGTTGCCAGAGAATGACACTTTCGATTTGTCTATCCTACAAGATTATCTCCCCACCTTAATCCACAAGTATGGGACACCTCTACTGTCTCCTTGGTGACTGATCATGCACTCCTTACCATCCCATTAAAATCTAATCACCCTTACCCCGCTCAACACCAATATCCCATCCCACAGCACACTTTAAAAGGACTGAAGCCTGTCATCACTCTCCTGTTACAGCGTGGCCTTTTAAAGTCTATAAACTCTCCTTACAATTCCCCCGTTTTACCTGTCCTAAAGCCAGACAAGCCTTACAGGTTAGTTCAGGATCTGTGCCTTATCAACCAAATTGTTTTGCCTATCCACCCCATGGTGCCAAGCCCATATACTCTCCTATCCTCAATACCTCCCTCCACAACCCATTACTCTGTTCTAGATAAACCTAGCTGACCCCACAAATCCCAAATCCTTTCCCCACTCCCCTTTCCATTCCTTAAAAAACAGCCCAGAAAGTTGCTCCCACACTAGCTCTCCCTAACTCATCCCAACCTTTTTCATTGCACACACCGAAGTGCATGACTGTGTGATCGGAATTCTTACACAAGAGCCGGGACCATGCCCTGTAGCCTTTTTGTACAAACAACTTGACTTTACTGTTTTAGCCTAGCCCTCATGTCTGCATGCGGCACCTGCCGCTGCTTTAATACTTTTAGGGGCCCTCAAAATCACAAACTATGCTCAACTCACTCTCTATAGTTCTCATAACTTGAAAAGTCTATTTTCTTCCTCACACCTGATGCATATACTTTCTGCCCCCGCCCCCCCACTACCTCTTAGCAAGCCAAACGCATTGCCTTAACTCAAGTCCTCACTCTTACAAAAGGACTACAATATTTATACTGACTCTAAATATGCCTTCCATATCCTGCACCATCACACTGTTATATAGTCAAAAGGAGGTTTCCTCACTACCCAAGGGTCCTCCATCATTAATGCCTCTTTAATAAAAACTCTTCTCAAGGCCACTTTACTTCCAAAGGAAGCTGGAGTCGTTCACTGCAAGGGCCATTAAAAGGCATCAGATCCCATCACTCTTCACTTAGGGCAATACTTATGCTGATAAGGTGGCTAATGAAGCAACTAGCTTCCAACTTCTGTCCCTCATGGCCAGTTTTTCTCCTTCTCATCGGTCACTCTCACCTACTCCCCCATTGAAACTTCCACCTATCAGTCTCTTCCCACACAAGACAAATGGTTCCTGGACCAAGGAAAATATCTCCTTTCAGCCTCACAGGCCCATTCTATTCCATCGTCATTTCATAACCTCTTCCATGTTGGTTACAAGCCGCTAGCCCATTTCTTAGAACCTCCCATTTCCTTTCTATCGTGGAAATCTATCCTCAAGGAAATCATTTCTCAATGTTCCATCTGCTATTCCACTACTCCTCAGGGATTTCTCAGGCCCCCCCACCCTTCCCTACACATCAAGCTTAACAATTTGCCCCCACCCAGGACTGGCAAATTGACTTTACTCACTCACATGCCCCAAGTCAGGAAACTAAAATACTAAAATAGACACTTTCACTGGATGGGTAGAGGTCTTTCCCACAGGGTCTGAGAAGGCTACCACGGTCATTTCTTCCCTTCTGTCAGACATAATTCCTCAGTTTGGCCTTCCCACCTCTATACAGTCTGATAATGGACCAGCCTTTATTAGTCAAATCACCCAAGCAGTTTCTCAGGCTCTTGGTATTCAGTAAAACCTTCATACCCCTTACCATCCTCAATCTTCAGGAAAGGTAGACTAGACTAACGATCTTTTAAAAACACACCTCATCAAGCCGAGCCTCCAACTTAAAAAGAAGAACTCTGTCAAGAGTAGAGCCCGAAAACTCACCAACCAAACAAGTAATTACACTGAACCCCATTGGGCACACTCTAATTGGATGTCCTGGGTCCTCCCAATTCTTAGTCGTTTAATACCTGTTTTTCTCCTTCTCTTAATTCGGACCTTATGTCTTCCTTTCAGTTTCTCAGTTCACACCAAACTTCATCCAGGCCATCGCCAATCATTCTATATGACAAATGCTCCTTTTAACAACCCCACAATATCGCCCCTTACCACAAAATCTTCCTTCAGCTTAGTCTCTCCCACTCCAGGCTCCCACGCTGCCCCTAATCCCACTTGAAGCAGCCCTGAGAAACATTGCCCATTATCTCTCCATACCACCCCCCAAAATTTTCGCCACCCCAACACTTTACCACTATTTCATTTTATTTTTCTTATTAACATAAGAAAACAGGAATGTCAGGCCTCTGAACCCAAGCCTGCACGTATACATACAGATGGCCTGAAGTAACTGAAGAATCAGAAAAGAAGTGAAAATGGCCTGTTCCTGCCATTTTCAGGTAATGATGACATTACCTTGTGAAATTCCTTCTCCTGACTCAGAAGCTCCCCCACTGAACACCTAGTGACCCGCCCCTCCCCGCCTGCCAGAGAACCACCCCCTTTGACTGTAATTTTCCACTACCTATCCAAATCCTATAAAACGGCCCCACCCCATCTCCCTTTGCTGACTCTCTTTTCAGACTCAGCCCACCTGCAGCCAGGTGAAATAAACAGCCTTGTTGCTCACGCACACACGCATGCATGCACACACACACACACGCAAAATAATTCTCATCATCACTTTATAAAATTAACTTGATACCACTCCCTCCCCCTTCCCTGGTTTTCTGTAATAATCTATGCAAGATGTAATATTTTTTAAAGATTTTAGAAACTGGTTAATTCTTTTTATTCCATGTTTTTCCTTGTAATCATAATACATGACCACAATATTTACATGAATGCTGCATTAGTTTTCTATTTTCGTATAACAAATTTTTCCAAAATTTTGTGGCATAATATAACAATAAACATACATTATCTCTTATATTCCCTGTGGGTCAGAAATTAGGGAGTAACTTGGTTGTGTGGTTCTGGCTTGAGGGCTCTCATCAATTTCAATCAGATGTCAACTGGGGCTGCAGTCATTTGAAGGCTTGACAGGACTGGAGGATCCAGTTCCAAAGGGCTCTCTCATATGACTGGCAAGTTCCTTCCTGCATTTGTCAGGAGATGTCAGTTTCTCACCACAGACCTCTCTAGGGAGCTGCTGGATTGTTTACATGACCAGTGGCGAACTTAAGTTAGGCAAAATAAATTATACAAAAAGGCAATACCTCAAAAATCACACACTATCACTTCTTCGATGTTCACTTGGTCATGCAGATTGGCCATGATTCACTATGGGAGGCGTATTAGTCTTTTTAAATGCTTGTCTTCTTCTGAGCCCTCCAAACAGTTCCAACCTCTGCCTGTTACCCAGTTCCAAAGTCACTTCCACATTTTCAGGCATCTTTTCAGCAGCACTCCACTCTACTGATACAAATTTATGGTATTAGTTTGTTTTCATGCTGCTGATGAAGACATACCTGAGACTGGGCAATTTACAAGAGAAAGAGGTCTAATTGGACTTACAGTTCTATGTGACTGGTGGCTTCTATCACAGCAGAAGGCAAGGAGAGCAAGTCACATATTATGTGGTTGGCAGCAGGCCAAAAGAGGAGCACTTGTTCAGGGAAACTCCCTTTTCTATAACCATCAGGTATTGTGAGACTTGTTCACTATTACGAGAACAGCATGGGAAAGACCTGCCCCCATGATTCAATTACCTCCTACTAGGTCCCTCCCACAACATGTGGGAATTCAAGATGAGATTTGAATGGGGACGTAGCCAAACCATATAAGGAAGAAAGTGCACAAGGCTGTAAAAACCAGAAATCAAGAATCATCAGGATCCATCGTCACGGCTGGTTATCTACTACAAATAATTCTTCCAATTTTCTGGCCATCTTCAGTGGATTTCTTGACTTCAACTTAGCACCCACCCACAGGTTACACTCTAAAAACCTGAAAAAACTCGCAACTATAAGAGCACCATTTCACTTAATCAGCTGTCTAATTCAACCAGCTCGCCTTGAATTTTACTTGATCAGCTCCTCATAAAGTGTACATTTGCTCAATCAAAAACACAGTGAGATACCATCTCATACCAGTTAGAATGGCGATCATTAAAAAGTCAGGACACAGCAGATACTGGAGAGGATGTGGAGAAATAGGAACGCTTTTACACTGTTGGTGGGAATGTAAATTAGTTCAACCATTGTGGAAGACAGTGTGGCAATTCCTCAAAGATCTAGAACTAGAAATACCATTTGACCCAGCAGTCCCATTACTGGGTATATACCCAAAGGATTATAAATCATGCTGCTATAAAGACACATACACACGTATGTTTACTGCAGCACTATTCTCAATTGCAAGTCTTGGAACTAAACCCAAATGCCCATCAATGATTGACTGGATAAAGGAAATGTGGCACATATACACCATGGAACACTATGCAGCCATAAAGAAGGATGGAACATGGATGAAACTGGAAACCATCATTCTTAGCAAAGTAACACAAGAAGCGAAAACCAAACACCGCATGTTCTCATTGAGAAGTGGGAGTTGAACAATGAGAACACATGGACACAGGGAGCGGAACGTCACACACAGGGGCCTTTCAGAGGGTGAGGGGCTGGGGGAAGGATAGTATTAGGAGAAATACCTAATGTAAATGATGAGTTAATGGGTGCAGCAGACCACACGGCACATGTATACCTATGTAACAAAGCTGCACGTTGTGCATGCATACCCCAGAAATTAAAGTATAATAAAAAAAAGAAATGTACATTTGCTCAATTTCCAGCACTATTTACTTTTAATTATTTTCTTATTCAACTTAAATTTTAGAGTCTATCATTCCACTATCGCTCTTGGACATACCTTCTTATCATTGACATTTAAATTTTACAGTAACAGATAATAGTATCTATTTTCCCATTTTCAAATGAACTTCTTAAAAGTACTGGAAAAGTTTACACAACAGTGTGAGTATCACTATTATTTAGTGATTGCAAACCTCAAACGGGACCTCAGTTTCCCCAGGAAAATGTAATAGTTTAGTCAACTCATTCTCTGAATGAAACATTTTTTTCCTCCTTGAAATGTGACCAACTCATTTCGTCTTTCAATATTACTGATGTCTCCTTCTTAACTAAGAATATGTAAGCTATCAGATGGGAAACCTCTTTACTGCCATTCAGTAAACACATAAACCTTGGTTACGTCACACTCATCCTTTCTTTCTCTGTTTTGTTGCAATAGATCAGTAAGTTTCAAACTTTAGCATGCCTCAGAATTACCTGGAGAGTTTGTTAAATTATTGATTGCTGGTCCCTACTCTAACTTGTAAAGCATTTCAAAGTGATGCTGATGTTGCTGGTCTGAAAACTGTACTTTGGGAATTACTGTGATAGAGGACATATTACTGATTGGTGTAGTTAAAATCCTTCCACTTGTGCCCTGGACTCCAACACTTTCCTATTATTAGGATTATCAAGATATTTATTACTCTTCCTTTTTCCAACCCCATAAACATATCTATATATGGACATTTGAAACAAACTTTTCTGTGAACCAATACCCTTCATAAATCTCCCTTTGACAAGTAATTTTTTTGAAATAATTTTCCAATTTATTGTCCACATTCATTCATTTCCCTCTAACCCTTCATCTCTTTCCAGTGTGCCTATTTCCCTGATCCACCCAACTGAAACACATTTTGATAAATTCATGAACTACTTCCAGCTTGCTAAATCCAAAGGGCATCTTTTTTATTCCTCATATTGATTTTTCTATTTCTCCTTTCTTGAAACACACCTGGTTTCAATTACACCATGCACTCCAGGCTTATCCAGAATGAAAATGTCACCATTTTATCCATCTCTGTTTGTTCCTATTTTATGATTATCTTTATAGGCTTCTTCAACATTTAGCCATTAGATTTTAGAGTCCCTTAACATTTTCTCCCAAACCTTCAACTTTCCTTCTCTGTAATCTGTTTCCAGACAGTTTTATGTTTTCCCAACATTTTAATCACCACCTTGATGCTGATTACTCTCAAATATAAATTCATGCTTAAGAGCTTCCTTTGATTATCCCTTACCTGTATAGCTACCTGACTGCTTGATTTCTCAACTTGAATAAACATAAGCACCTCAAAGACAATATTCCTCGACCCCTATTTATTTGCTTTCTTCTCCTGCTTTGCACACCAGATTGGATTCCTTCCCATTGTTTCTTATATCAGAGAGTCGTTTCCACATCCAGTCAGTGAAGCAAGTTACAAACCTAACTGCCCCCATTGGTACCTCACTCTTTCTAACACTCCATATTCAAACCATCGTATAGTCAAATGCACTTCACATTTTAAAATAGCTCCAAAATTCATGTATTTTCAATATCTATATTGATAGAATTTTAGTTGCTATTCCTCCAAGGTTTATTTTCTTATATTCTGTAGCCTGAGAGCAAACTTCTTATTTATGAATTTCTTTCTATTTATGTTGTTAAACTTGACTAAACTTTATGAATTTCAGGGTTGCTTATTATTATCAATTCTGGAATATAGTCAATTTCATTGCCCCTGTATTTGCTTTCCCTCTGAATTCTACTTAATTATATCCTGAAGACTCTTTCTTAATTGTTCATTTGTTTGATTTTTTCATAATTTCTGTTTTTTGCTTCTTGCTGCTACATTCTAAAATATTTTTCTGCTCTAATTTATTTTTCATATGTTTAATTTGCTCATTTAATGAATCCAATGACTGTATTATGTCAAATATTAAATTTTTAATTTCTAGAAAGTCTTTTTAACTCTTAAAATATACTTGAACTCTTCTGGTAATTCTCTGCTCTATCATCATCCTTTTATTGCTTATGTAATTTTAAACATACTTTGAAATATTAATAGTTTATGTCTGAGAACTCTGATAAGTACAGGCTTTTGAGATTTATTTTGCAGTTTATTTGTTTACTATCATTCATAGGGGTGAGGAGATTCTACATTGAGAGCCTACCTAGCATTTTTTAAAATTATGAAATTATGAGCTTATATTTAATGGAACTTTATTTTTAGAGCCAGTATTCAATGTTTGCCTTTAGATAAAAAATGCACTTGATTACTTTGACATAACTAGTTTGAGACTTCTTCTAAACTTAATTTTCCATTTTTATGTGTGAGAATAAGAGCATGAGTAATGTGAATTCAGTTATAAAAGTCAACTTGAGGCCGGGCGCGGTGGCTCGTGCCTGTAATCCCAGCACTTTGGGAGGCCAAGGCGGATGAATCATGAGGTCAGGAGTTCAAGACCAGCCTGGCCAACATGGTGAACCCCTGTCTCTACTAAAAATACAAAAAATTAGCTGGGCGCGGTGGCAGGTACCTGTAATCCTAGCTACTCAGGAGGCTGAGGCAGGAGAATCGCTTGAACCCAGGAGGCGGAGGTTGCAGTGAGCTGGGATGGGGCCACTGCATTCCAGCCCTGGTGACAGAGTGAGACTATGTCTCAGAAAAAAAAGAAAAAAGAAAAAAAAAAAAAACCTCAATTTGAGTATGTGTTTACGAATTCTCAGGGTGGTCTTTTTTTCTTCCTCTTCATAGACTATTGAGGCCTGTGCATATCTCCTCTGTCTATGCCTGAGGAAAAAAAAAAAAATGTACTTTTCTTATTGCTGTATTCTCAATGTGTAAAACAATCTTTGACACCGATTAAGTATTTAATAAATACTTGAGGAATGAATGTTTAATGTTGAGTAGTTATAATTGATGTAAAGAAATCATGTCCTGATGTCCCTGCAGAGAAAGGTACTGATGCAAGGGAAACAGACCTCATGAAACATCTATGAGAGTAGTTTTGCAGGCATCAAATAACTTACAGGTTTATTTCCATTTTAAACATGTGTGAACGATTTTTACAGAATATAAGCTTACAGAGAAAGGCTATTATAAATAAAAAAGAACAAATATGCATTTTAACTAGAAGAAATTAATACATCTATTTCAATCTTTCTGAGGTAAAACATTGATCAATATTAGGATATCTACTAATAGAAATTATCAAGTTATATAGGTAGAAGTCAAACATGAAAAGGGTATCTTTTTGTCTATGAAGCACTTCATAAATAAAGTGCCCAAAGTGACACTCAAATGTATACATCTTCGACTCCAAACCTATATTCTTAACTATAATTTATATTGAAAATTGTCAGATGAGGGGCAGCACAGAAATTTTTCAGAATCCTTGACTATTAAATAAAACTTTATTGCAAAAGAGTAAGTTGTTTGACACAAATAATCAAAACAAATCCATTTCTATTATATATTTATATATATAATATACACATATTTCTCATATATGTATGGATATACAACAATAAGGAAAATAGCTTTAACAAAATTGCTTTTTTTAAATAATACTTTAAGTTCTAGGGTACATGTGCATAACCTGCAGGTTTGTTACATATGTATACATGTGCCATATTGGTGTGCCACACAAAATTTCAGTTGCATTCACGGGGGAACCGAACCTGGACCTCCCACACGGCAGGTAAGAATTCTACCACTCAACCACCGGTGCTAGACGTATTTAAGAAATCTCTATACCTCAGACATAGACAGAGGATATGTGAACCTGTCTCAATAGTCTATCCAGAGGAGGAAAAATAAGTCTACCTTGAGAATTCTGAACACACACACACACACACACACACACGTATAATAGCTAGTTATAACAACTAATGGGAAGACAACCATCTACAATAACCATATATACATAGAGATGAGAACAACATGCAGTTCTGATGGAATAAATACTCCAAAATCTTATTGAGAAACAATGGATTGTTAAATACGATAAGGTCTTTAATGATTCCATTTTTGAACTTATATCAACAAACATATCACCCCAAATTAACAAGTGTAATTTTGTTTCTATATAAGTAGGGGCACAATCAAACAGATAGAATTAACAATCAAACAGATAGAGTATTTAAAAAGAAGGAATTCAATGCACAGGATGAATTATACAGAAGATGAAAGAGTTTCAAACAGCAGATCTTAAACTACCAAGAGATTAACAATAGCAACAGACAATATTACCCTTAGATTGGAGGGATATAGGGAAGGGGGAGATTTTACTGGAGCCCAGAACCCTGGCATAACTGTAATTTAAAGAGGAGATTTACTGGCAACTTGAGATGCTGTGCAAGGCAGAAAAGGAAGGGAAGAAATAACTTTGGCCTCACCTCCCTTCCCACCTTCCAATCTCCAACCAGTACGTCCCACTGGACACACCCATTTGGAAGCCTTTAAAATTAATCTCTAATGACAGACTCCCTCCCCCAGGACACTGAGGTATAAGCAAACTAGAAAACGTTGACAAGCTGATGGGTGGGCAAAACCTTACCTTTTCTTCTGTTTTTTTCCTAATATGAATCTGAGCACATTTTTCATTGTGAGCATTTAGTGTATATACTTGACTGCTCTTTGTATCTTAAAATTGTTAAAAGCGTTCTTCTCTACCATAATTTCTGGGTTTTTTTGAAAAAATATTTTTAATGACTATCTTTTCTCTTTTTTTTTTTTTTTTTTTTTTTTTTGAGACAGAGACTCGCTCTGTCGCCCAAACTGAAGTGCGGTGGCCGGATCTCAGCTCACTGCAAGCTCCGCCTTTCGGGTTCACGCCATTCTCCTGCCTCAGCCTCCCAGTAGCTGGGACTATAGGCGCCCGCCGCCTCGCCCGGCTTTTTTTTTTTTTTTTTTTTTTTTTTTAGTAGAGACGGGGTTTCACCGTGTTAGCCAGGATGGTCTCGATCTGCTGACCTTGTGATCCGCCCGTCTCGGCCTCCCAAAGTGCTGGGATTACAGGCTTGAGCCACCGCGCCCGGCTACTGTCTTTTCTCAATGTATTACCTTAAAAATCAATTTTTTTGAGATTATATTATTTCTAATTGTTAAGGTGTTAGAAAATGTATATAAGCCTGTACTTTATACTCATACTTTATTTTTCCTTAGCATAAATTCCTGTAAACTGACTTGATGGGTCAAAGTTTGTAAAATTATTAAGTTTCTTGACTAACATAATCCTATTTATATATTTATATATATGAAAAATTATATATTCACAATCCTATAGTATAGATTTTAACTAAAATTCTATTCCTGCATTTGTGTATGTATAAAAATGTGAAAATTAAAAATTATTCATAATCCTATAGTACAGATTTATCACCCTTAAACACTTGGAAGACAAATATTTTTTCTGCTAGTGAACAGACTATATTATTTATAATTCAATTTTTCTAACTTTTATTTTTTAATAACCTTTATTATTTTCAGACAGTTTTAGATTCACAGAATTCTTGTTAAGATAGTACAGAATTTCCATATATATGGTTTCTCCTATTAGCAACTTCTGATACTATTAAGGTACATGTCACATTTAGTTAACCAAAATTGAATTATTATTACTATTAACTAAAGTCCATTTTTTATTTTAACTTCCTTAAACCTCACCTAATGTTTTTTATTGTTCCATGACCTCATCTAGGATGCTACATTACATTTAGTGTGTAATGTTTTATGTAGTATTTAGTATTTAGGTTCTTATTCCGAGCCTAAACAGACTCTAATTAATTAGAGTCTAACAGTCCTCTGGTTAAAAGGACTAATAATTGTGACCGTTTCTCAGACTTTCCATGTTTTTGGTGAACTTGACAATGTGGAGCAACACTAGTCAGAAATTTTGTAAAACGTCCCTGAATTGAAATGAGTCTGATGATTCTTTTATGATTAGACTGGAGTAATGGGCTTCTGGGAGGAAGACCACAGAGGTAAACACAGATGTCATTCCATCACATCCTATCAAGGGTCCACACTATTACCATAACTTGTCACTAACGATGCTAACCTTGATCATTGCTCCCAAGATAGTTTCTGAGGTAACAAATTATTTGGAATTATTCTACATGGGAAATTTGCTTATCCTCCCCTACTTATATGTTTATTCAAGTATTTATTTATCTCAGTTTAAATGTATGGATATTTATATTACACTCTAGGTTATAACATTTATAATATTTTAAATTTTATAATAATTTTATTTAGTTACATTGAGGGGAATCTGTGCATAAAACCTTGATTATTTTCTTAGTGATTGACCAAAGTTTCTTGGGTTAAAGGTAATACATTCTTGAAGGCTTCTGATATAATTTGCCATAATGCCTGTCATAAATATTATAAAAATGTACACTTTACTTTGCCTCCTAACTACTTTATAAAAGGCAATGAAAGTACCTACTCTTTCTATATCCCCCAATAGACATATTGTAGAACTTTTTACATCAAGGAGGCACGGCTTGTGAATTACTCTCTCATCTACTGCATCTACTGTATGTTTTGCTTTTATCTTCAGCAAGACCTCTAACTACACCTGTTTCAGGAATGACATTTAAACCTCATCATTTGGAGACAACACAATGAAAATAATCCCCTCTGGGATACATTAATGTTTTGCTCTCCTTTTTCACTTCCTTGTGAAAGATATGTGAGTTGCATAGAGATGGTAATGGGCGTTTGTATCAATTTTACACTTAGTTCCTGAGAGGGATGGTTGTATTGCATTTAATTGTCACAACAACACTCTATGCATAAATGGGACTGTTTATGTTTAGAAGGTGAGTAAACAAATTCCAAAAGGTCAAGGTGCCCAAGATTATATACGTAGTTCAGTGTTAATATTAATGTTGTGTGAATGCTTTATACCAAGCATGTTTAATCTTCCACAATGCTGCAGAATGTTCTTCTCATTTTACAGACATTAAAACAGGAGTTGAAAGATGTTGAGCCTGAGGTAAACAAAACTAAAAAGCAGAAAGGTGTTTTCCCCATTTGCATCATTTTTCTTCAAATCCATGCTGCTTCATGTAGTGTGGATAATAGTCACAGATAAAGGTGGATTTGCATATATAATTTCTGATGTTTATATTTGGTTGCTACACTGTGCAGTCCTGTTTGGAGGAAAAGACAGAGTAGGAAGCAGAGAAGAATACTATAAAATAAGCAAGTAGATAAGCTAGGGTTCAAAAGAAGAAATTTTAAATTTGATGTCACTGTGTCACTAGCATTACTTTAATTCTAAATATTTTCTTCTTAATCTTGTTAAGCTTGCAACTTAAGTCCCAGCATTAATGCAATTTTAGAGATGCTAAGCTAGATGGCATTATCTGTGAGGTTAGGACATCTCCCATTGCCAACGCTCATGCCAAAAAGTTTAGTAAGATCCCTAGTCTTGTCACATGCTGGTATATAAGTTTGTCCCTTGGCTAAAGACAGGGTTATTTTTTTTTCTAATAAAAAATATTATGGATCCAGACAGACAAGTTTTTAATTCTCAGCTGCTGTGTGCATTTGGTCAAACTACTTAATCTCATTAAACCTCTGTTCTTATTTAAAATATCACATAGTTAAAGATAACAGAATAAATCCACTATTACTCTATATAGTTAAAACACACAGCAAATGGAACTAGAGAAAAAATAGAGTAATTAAAAGAAAATTTCTTAAACACATTCCACAAATCATGAGTAACACCTGCATATTCTTGTGATGATTTCAACATGAGAAAGCCTGCTGAGAAACAACCAACAGTTCTCAGACCTCTAATAGAATAGGGATGTAGTCAAAGCATCTCCAACAGGAAATTTGGTTCAGTAATACTGAGACTAGAACAGGAATTTCCGAGACTCAACAAAACACACAAAAACAGCAGAATATGGCTAAAGCAATCCAGTGGCAGAGGTGGGAGGGTGTGATTTAAACAATGGAAGCGATGTTGCTATTCGATCTGGGTTTCATTCAAGCTGCTTCCATAAACTTTGAATCCCAACACTCTGGTAACTGCGCTGCTAATCCAACCTTGCATTCTTCTCGCCTTCATCAAATGCCTTTAGAGTTCATTCTAACACATACTTCCCAGTTTTCTACATATGTTGGTAAATTTTGAAATATTTTTATATGTATGACAACTCTTCTCAGACTTTGTATTTATGCTCTTTGATACCTACTCAGATTTGGGTCTCAACATAGGTTTTGAAAAGTGAGACGGATACAGTGAGTATTAAGGAGAGTCAACTTGCCTGTGCAAGGCAGTTGCCTCTGGGAGAATTATTATTAAGATCTTTGGTCTCAGGGAAGCAAATCACCTCCTACAGGGATAAAAGATTTCTACCTTCACCCCCGGGATTTTGGGATTTAAGATCTCAATACCAATTATTAGAGCTCCATTTATTTCTGATCTGAACATAAGAGACCTAAAGAGACTATAAATTCAATTAACATTGTAATTCAGGCAGTTGATTAGTACAACTTAGAATTTGGTTTCATGAAACCCTGTCAATATAACAGAGCCGTCATAGAAAATGTCTATTTCCTATACATGCCTTGGATTGAGACTTTAAACACCGAAGTTTGCCATTTTTGTTCTCCAAGATCTTCAGCACATTCACAAGCAGCTACCTATCTCAGAAAGCCAGTACAATATATTTCTGCCATAACTCTCTACTGCCAAAGCTACGTGGTATCCCCAAACATCATATTTTGTAGACATTCAACTCAAGGCAGCTTGAAATAACATGTTAAGAATTTTTAACTGATGATTGTCTCTTAATGGAAGGCCCTTAAATGATTCTTGAGCTTTTTCCTAGTTCTATAATAGAAGAAACAAAGATTCTTTTTATACAATAGAATTTTTAAATACTTAGCAAAGTATGCATTTAAATTCATGCTTAAGGAGCAGGAATAATCACAGAACTATCTCCTGTCCCAACCTCACTCTGCCCAACAAATGTCATCTAGCAAATGAGTGGCACTACTTATTCAAATGACAGCATGTTTAGATTCTGTGACATCACAGAGAAATATCATCTATAAGGGAAGTTAATTTGTCTTATTTACTAAGATGCTTTTCTTAATGTTTGTGGAATGAATGAATATTATTTCTGTATAATTTCTCTAGTACAACACACCTAATTTTTTATGTTTCTTAAATAACTTTTGTAACATTAGGCAAGTTATTCTGTTCTTTCTTGGTTAGACTCCTTGTCCATGAAACAGAAATTTTAATATATGAAACTTAACAGATATAACTGGTAAAGAAGCACTGTGTGAACATAAAGAAATACACATGTTGTTCATTCATCTTCCCTCATAGTTGGTCGTTTCGTCTAAGCCTTGAGGCCTGAAGCTGACTTCTTGGGTCATATTATAATCATTCCAATCTGGTCCAATTATGTACTGGCACAGTTCTATACCTTCATTTGTTTGTGGCCTGTTATTTTCAGTTATTTCCAGGCTGCCATCTGTTCTACTTTGACCTCTTTAAAAGTTTTGAGCATGTGTAACTCAGCAGCTGAGAGAACCATGGACCATCTCTCTCTGCATTTTGCATTTATTAAGTATTTACTATGAGTCAGAGCTATTTAAAAATGGGGAATATATATATATCTCTAATAATATGTATTACTATATATATCTAATAATATGTATTATTATAGGTATACACATATATCTATAATAACAGAGTTCCATGGGTAAGTGTTCAGTATCTAGAAAAGTTGAAGAGCTGGATTTTGAACTCACAGTTATTTTTCTGCCTATTTTCTTAACTACTGTGTATACTTTTCTTTTTCATATATTAAACTAGAAATTTCCTCTGTCCAATTTGATTTAAACAAATTTTATCTTTATACGGAGGCTACTTCTCTTCACCTAGTCTTATTTTTAGACAGTAAATTTTTTACTCATTTCCCTGATTCTGACCTTGAATTTGCCCAGAATGCTGTTTTCCTAAATCCCCATCTGCTCCACAAGTTTAAATCATACACAAGAGGCACATTTTTCAGTGACCCAGGCCACCTCTTGTCCTTGCTGGTAAGAGGAGGAGTCTCAGAGTTCATTCTCAGGCCCTCCTAGGCCATCTTAGAATCCTCACAGTAGGGTCTTGGTGTTCTCTGGCCTGGTCTAATGCCCTTGTTCTCGGACATACTCAGCTATTCCAACATCTCCAGTCACCTACTTCTCTCAGTAATTAAATTTAAGGAGATCGATTCCTAGTAAAGCAGGTTCATAATTTATCTATCCGGGTGATCATTATTACTTCTCATTGAGAAAACAATTGCCATTTGAAACACCCCTCACAATGTAGAAAAGCTGTACAAGATACCTAATGATGATCAAATGGTTATTGGACAATCCCAGAAATGAATCAAAAAGAGTCAAATGGAAGAGATGAATAGCTAGTGACATACCAGTAAAATAACCTGATGCATCTATGCCTAGAATCAAAACCGACGGCCATAGAAAACAAATAACAGAAGTAAGAACTGTTCCATGAACAGCCCAGCATGCCTAACACTGCTGTTTTTTTGTTCTGTGCTGAAAGGTCTCTCATTTTTAGACTTATTATTTGTATAGTTTTCTCAAAACTGATTTAAGATATGCATAGGATTTTGTGTTCCTACCTTTGCTTTGGGATTGCAATAACGTGTATCTCTAAGGGGCTTTTGTAGCCGTAGGGTCTCATTCACTGTGTTGTGGATGAATTCCATCAGCACATGAACTCTCAGAGTTCTGGTGGTGTTCCATTGTCGCTTAAATAACGTCACTTACATATCTACCTGTACATTTGGTCATTCTTTTCACATCACACAATCTGAAAAGAAAAGATACACTGAAACACAACAAAATCTGTGCTGCAACATTGCTTTGGCCTGGGTAAGCATAGTGATTTTCTAGTTTTCGCTTTGGCCCCAACATGATGAGAGCCTTTTGACTAATTACAGCTATTTCTGGGGTTTAGTTTTCTCCGTGGGGGGAAGGAAAGCTCAACGAAATAACTACTAATTTTATTTTCAAATTGGCTGGTATAAATCAACTTGATATCTTTGACCCTTCAAGGCACCAGATTCAACATGACAATTTAATCCTAATTTTAAAAAGAACTGCTAATAATGTGCCTGTTAGCCAGGCAGCCTACATGCAGAATCTTTATTAAATAAGGAAACCAATGCTAATGTAGAGCAAGTGATTTCCCAAGGATGACATTGTTTTCTTTTTCTTTTTCTTTTTCTTTTTCTTTTTGAGACAGAGTCTCCCTCTGTCACCCAGCTTGGAGTGCAGTATGTTCTCAGCTCACTGCAAACTCTGCCTCCCAGGTTCAAGAGATTCCCCCTGCCTCAGCCTCTGACTACAGGCATGTGCCGTCATGCCTGGCTAATTTTTTTTTTTTTTTTTTTTTTTTTTTTTTTGCATTTTTAGTACAGACGGGATTTCACCATATTTGCAAGGCTTGTTTTGAACTCCTGACTTCAAGTGATCCACCCACCTTGGCCTCCCAAAGTGCTGGGAGCCACTGCGCCCAGGGTTTGTTCAAGAAGGGCAGCCATAATACAAATTGTCTGAACGTAAGGCCCTTGTTCTCACCATCACATGCTAAATAGTTTCTCCTTCTATCAAATGGACTACTTCAGATGTGCAGATGACTGCAGCACTGGCGTTATCTACCTGCTTACATCAATAATCTGATATTTAAGTGGAGCAATTTCTTTCAAAGGAGAAAACAATTTGAATGCTCCAAAACAAAAACAAAGGAAAAAAAACTTAAAAAGAAACAAAATAAAAAAGATTTAACTCCCCATAAAGGTTTGTAAGAATATGTGTTTCTGCTGGAAAGAAATTCAGTGAATTCAAATGAATTCAAATTAAGTCTGTTTTTTGGAGAAAGGTGCTGTCCATTGGCAAGGTGAGACCAATCACGCAGTATCAGTCAGAACAGTGTCAGAGGACAAATGGATTTTGCTGTCTTACGGGCATATAATCAAATAATTTGTAGAAATAGAGAAATCACCATTCAACTGTTGATGTCAATAATTCAGTTATTTTGAATGTTAAAAATTTGAAGACAGTCAAAATTACATGTATTCCAGGTTTTAGAGACTGGCAGATCTTTTTTTTATCTGAATATTAATATTTTTCAAAATTTGAGTCAAATTAAATCAGATACTGACTGTTGTCACTTACTTTTTTAAATAAAAAGGCATCCCTAAAAATTTCTAGTTGTATTTTACGGAAATAAAAGGTCACATTTTGTGTTTCCAATTACAAATTGTTTGCCTGTAAACAAGCACATTTTTGGGGGAAAAAAAAGTGCTAATAATGCTACATAAAGTTTATAAAAGTGCTGAATATGCTTTGTTTACATTCTAATATCTGGTCTTGGAGTAAATACACTAGATAGGTAAGGAAAAGAAAAATATTTTCATTACAGAATAAAAGAAGTTTTCTGTGTTGTTCTGCACTGTGACTTTGCCCTTAATCAGAGACATCCTCAGCCCCCAGTCAGCCCACTTAATTCCTAATTACAATTCCAGGTCCAAATTATAGTTAAACCTTTGTCAAGCCTTCTTCAGAGTCACCAGAAAATTCATTACCTCCATCTTCTTCATCTATTTATCATCCATTATCATTTTTGAACATTTAGTTTACTGTTAATATATTACACTGTAATCATTATAGTAATATTAGTATCTATGCATTGATCACACCTTTTCTCCAGAAAATAATTGTCAGCTTATGACAATACATTAAATATAAAAATCTCAAATCCGTAAAAAATTGAAGTGGCAAAAAGAAAGGGGGAGTGATGGAAAATAAGTCACAAAAATAAAAATACAAAACCTTAGTGTAATGACCTACTATATTTGCTGACATGGAATCACAAACCATGCTCAAGCAATCAATGAGAGGAATTTTTTAAGTCAATTTAATAATTCACTATGCTGAAAATTACAGAAAAGAAAGTGCTCAGAAAAAAATCAGAATAGTTTTTGTAGGAGTTTGACACCAAAATTTCTCCCAACTCTCTGGTAACTTGTTTTGGTTTTATGTCCCACTTACACCAGACTAGACCATGAGTCCCTTGAGGGCTGGGGTGACTCCCATTCACCTGTCAGAGGGAGATTTGTGTCATAGTGTCCTGCTTCATGCAGCCAAGGCAATAGGTACCCTATGAAAAGCCCACAGCTAAATGTTAGCAAAGCTGGAAGTCTCCTCAGGCTCTCTGGAGTCATGCCTCATTCATAAAATGAGTTAAATTACTCTCAATTTTTATCATCTAAAACACATTGCATAAAACAACGGCAATCTGTTTTTTAAATAATTATTTAAACTCACCTTCAAAAAAAGAGCATTTAAAATACATTAAAATCAATGTACATGAATTTGTATTGATCTAAATAGATAAATAATTGGGTAAATAAATAAATGGATGAGAAAAAATCAGTTCATCCTTAAAAAATGAAAAAGGAGGATTAAAAATCAATACTAGAACACTACAGTAGTAATTGTTTCAAGACGGATCCACCAATGAAGTCTATAATTAGTGGGTGAAATTTGGGGGTGTGACTCCTGTTGTACTCTACAATTACCCATGATATTTATTAATTACAAAGGAAAAATAGTAGTAACTTTACATCAGAGAAAACCAACATTCCCAACCTTAGATATGTGATCAAGTTTAACATCCCCAGCGTTAAGCTCGGTTGTCACCACATATCTCCTTATATGACCACTGAGAAAAGCGCATCACTCTCTGGGTATTCCTTGCCACAATTGCATGAGTCCAGTCTAATCGCGAGAAACAGCAAATAAATGGAAGCTGAGGGATATTTTTATAAAAGACCCGACTAGTATGCTTCCAAAGTGTCATGGTCAGGAAAAACACAGAATAACTGAGGAATGTTTATAGATTAGAGGAGAGTAAGAAGGCATAATAAATGTGTGATACAAAAGTAGTTTGGTGGGGACCAGGCATGGTGGCTCACTCCTGTAATCCCAGCACTTTGGGAGGCTGAGGCAGGTGGATCGCCTGAGGTTAGGAGTTCAAGACCAGCCTGGCTAACATGGCGAAACCCCATCTGTACTACAAATACACACACACACACACACACACAAACACACACACATAGCTGGGTGTGGCAGCAGGCACCTGTAATCCCAGCTTCTTGGGAGGCTGAGACGGAAGAATTACTTGAACCCAGGAGGCAGAGGTTGCAGTGAGCCGAGATCACGCCACTCACTGCACTTCAGCCTGGGGGACAGAGTGAGACTCTATCTCCCAAAAAAAAAAACAAGGAAAAAAAAAAAAAGTAGATTGGTAGAAAACCCAGCAAAATTTGATCTGTATAAAATCTGCCATTGTGTTAGTAGTGTTGTCCTAGTATTAACACCTTAATTGTGACGAGTATATATGACTATGCAAGATGTGAGTAGTATATAGAGTAAGCAGAGAAAATATATACATAAACTCTGTATTATTTTTGCAACTTTCCTGTAAATTTGAATTATTTTAAATGGAAATTTTCCTAGCTTTCTTTGGGAAGCAAGAATTTTGGTTACCAGTACAACTTCTTTGTTTTTTTTTTTTTTTAATACTTCTTTTGTTAACATGATTTTATTTAGAGGTAATTTCAATCTTACAGAAGATTGCAAGAATATTACAAAGAACCCCCACATATCCTTTGTCCAGATTCACCCCCTGTAATTTGTCACATTTTTATTTTCTTGTTCTCTGTCTGCCTCTTTCTCTCCCTCTCTGTCACTAATATTAATGACTAGTTTTCTTCTTTAATGTATCACTTCCTTTATAGAGGGCTCTTAAAAATCTCCCATTATCTTTATATAATTGCTTAAATAAATTTATTAAGTATGCTTAAATCTTTGCCAGAACTCAGTCTCATGGCCACACTTCTCTAGAAGAGAGCCTGGAAAATGTGGTTTACTTTCTGGGTGGCAAAGTGCCCAGCTAAACTTGTGATTGTGGAAGGAGAAAGGAGGTGTAAAGTGGGTGAGTAGCCTGCTCTGGAATACAGATCTGCTTTAAGAAGTTTCTTCTGCTTTGATTCATCTTTGTTTTCCCTATTCCTGCCTCCCACTAAGTTAACTTCCCTTGCCATGTTTGCAGTTGCCACTACCTGATCCCTTCTGATCTCAAAGCAGAAGAAAGTCACACAAAATATTCTTCCAGTGCTCCTGTGTTCAGCAAATTTGAAACTTGCCCAGATCTAATCAGCAAACAACAGGGAAGTTTGATTCAATTTCTGGTCACTATATGACATTTTCAACATGGCTATTATACCAGCAGAAAAGCTAAATACATTGTGAGGACTGCTACGTTCAATTTTGTTTTGTGCTGGAACCAGCTACCTAAAATAAGCCCAAATTTAACATAACCATGTCATTAACATAACCATTTTTTAGCACGTATGACTAAGAAACATAATCTTCTTTTTTGTTTATTTAATGTCATCAGCTAAATATAGCAATAAATAAATATTAGTTTATAATTATTAAATACGATGTATGCATTAAAATATTCATTTTAATACAAGTAAAATTCAGAATCTTGATCATGTTAGCAAGTTACAAACATTATTTTGGCATTTAAAAAATATTTTAACTAGTTATCTTTATTTTTTATTTATTTATTTATTTTTTTTTTTGAGACGGAGTCTTGCTCTGTTGCCCAGGCTGGAGTGCAGTGGCCAGATCTCAGCTCACTGCAAGCTCCGCCTCCTGGCGGAGCTTTACGCCTCCAAGCTTTACGCCATTCTCCTGCCTCAGCCTCCCGAGTAGCTGGGACTACAGGCGCCCGCCACCTCGCCAGGCTAGTTTTTTGTATTTTTAGTAGAGATGGGGTTTCACCGGGTTAGCCAGGATGGTCTGGATCTCCTGACCGCATGATCCACCCGTCTCGGCCTCCCAAAATGCTGGGATTACAGGCTTGAGCCACCGCGCCCGGCCTTATCTTTAATATACTTAGTATACATCTGTAAATATTCTCCTTTAATAAATTAGTTCTTTCTATTTATTCAAGATTATGTGATATTTAACAAGGGTACAAAGACAATTCCCTGAGGAAAAAATAATCTTTTCAACAAAGTGTCCTGAGACAACTATATATTCACATGTGAAAGAAAAAAGTTAAAACACCTTTCTCATACTATACACAAAAATTAATTCAAAATACATAATAGACCTAAATGTAAGAGCTAAAACAACTAAAAAATCACAAGAACAAACTGTAATAGTATATGCCTGTGACTTCAGGTTAGCAAAAGCTTTCTTAGATATGATACCAAAAGTGAAATTGAGAAAATGAAAAAAGAATAAAGTGTGCTTTATCTAAATTAAAAACCATCATGCTATAAATAGTACCACTGAGAAATTAGAAACACAGTGCTGCAAAAGAATGAGACAAAATATTTGCAAATCATTTATCTGTTAAGGGACTTAGATCCAGGATATATAAAGAACTCTACTCTTACAACTCAACAATAGAAAAGCTGAATAACCCAATTTAAAAACGGGCAAAGGAGCAGAATAAACATTTTTCCATAAAAGGTGTACAAATGGCCATTAGGCAAATGAACATATGCTCAACATCATCAGCCAAGAAAGAAATGCAAAGCAAAATCACATGAAATACTAGTGCACTCACACTAGAACTGTTACAACAAAGGGAACAGAGTATCAATTATTGGGAAGGATGTGGAGAAACTGAAACCCTCATAAATTTTTGGTTAGAATGTAAAGTGGTGTGGCTGCTTTGCAAAACAGTCTGGCAGTTCCTCAAATGTTTAAACACAGAGTTACCATGTGACAGCAATTCAACTCCTAGGTATACATCCAAGAAAAACAAAAATCTATCCACCCACGAACTTGTGCATAAATGTCCATAACATTATTCATAACAGTCAAAAAGTGAAAAACTACCCAAATGTCTATCAACAGAAAAATAAAATTGGGTACATCCATATAATGGAATATTATTCTGTAATAATAAATAAAGTACTGATTCATGGTACAATATGAATGAAACTTGAAAACATTATGCTAACTAAAAGAAATAACTCACAAAAGAAAACATATTATATGATTTATTTTATATGAAATGTCCAGAATAGGCAGATTTGTAGAAAAAGTAAGTAGATTAGTGCTTACTTAGGGCAAGGTAGGTAGAAGGGGTAATGGGAATGATTGCTAAGGCATAAGGAGTTTTCTTGGGGGATGATAAAAATGTTCCAAAATTGATTGTGATTATGATTGCACACGTCTATGTATATACTAAAAACCATTGAATTGTACACTTTAAATAGATGTATTTTATGGGATGTAAATTTCAGTAAATCTGTTGTATATAGATTTAGATAAATATCTATTTCTTTCTCTCTCCTCTCTTGAGAATGTATATCAGAGGAAATGAAAGATTTTTGGTCAGAAAAAAAACACGTTTCACAAGAAATAGTATTAATCATATTATTGACATTCTCTTAGCATCATCTTGTTACCTACTTTGTTTAAGTCTTTTTTGACCTCTTAACTCTTGTTGATTGTTATTTTTCAGCAAACATTTCAAAGTCACAGAGCATATATAATTCTCATTTATGGGAGGTAAAAGGTGAGATAAACAGCTGGCCCCATAAGGACATGCATCTTCAGTTGTCTAAGTATTGACTTAAGAATCATAATTCTTCATAAAAACTATAAAAAAGGAAAAGAAAACCCACAAAAACATGAAATAATTCGATGAGTCAAGGTCAAAACTGAGGAAAAAATACATTAGAGAAACTTATCTAAATTATATTTGGACAATGGGTCAAGAAAGTTCAATATCTACATATTGCGTATTACACACTACTTATTACATAACAGTAGTTCTAGACAGCAGCTTATTGGAGCTAGGCGTGAAACATATGATGTATAAAATTCAGTATTGAATTGCACAAAAATGGCTATTCAAAACAAATGAACCATTTGAGATGAAACTTACAGTTTGGGGGAAACAACAGATTAGGACATCAAGTGTTTTTTAGAGACAGGTAGAATTGGTTTCAATGACTTCATCTTCTCCTACTTAGCTCTGTACAAACTGTGAATATATTTACCTGAGTCAATCTCTGTTCGATAAAATTAGTCAGTAAAAATAAATTATCTCTAACATTCTACTATTTTGTGGCTGGAGGTAGAACCTCAAGATAAATATATCTGGGGAAAACCCCCAACTAGTCAGCATGCATTGAACTCAGTAAATTTCTACCACTCCATCACTGAAGATACATTATTGGTGTCCTATATAGATATAATGCTCCCTGGGTATAGGCAGAACACAAAACCCCTCACTGGTATGATTTCTTCTCATTTAAATACCATTTGATACATTGCAATGCAATTTAACGAATGTTGGTTGAGTACATCGCTCCCACTGTTCTAGATCATTAGGATACAACAACCCAATCCTAAGGGGTCTCACATTCTGTTATTTACAAACTGGATATTGCCTACAAATAACTCACAATACATACTAATAAATTAAAGTTAGTGGCATGCCCCGGTGCAGGGCACACAGTGGAGGGAATGGTCTATTACATCTAATGAGATCAGAGGTGATTTCTAAGAATAGTTTACTCGTGACCTGGAGCTTGAAGGGTAAGTGGGTTTGTCAGATAAAAGGCAAAGAAGGTGAGGAATACAGGCTGTTCTGATTAGAGGACAGGCAGATAATAATGTGCAAAGACATGGTATCATCATGGGCTATCAAGGCAAATTCTTATAAAGAGTTTCATATGAAATTGTTTTATATAAAGTTGGTTTGGGTTTGTTTTGTTCTATTTCTCTCCTTTCACCCCCTCCCCCAACTATCCAAGCATCATAGGTAGAAGCCTAACAGTGATGAAGAATGAGGCTGGCATTTTGTGCTGCTGTCTTCTTTTTCATTATGTCCATCAAATAGATCTATTATCTTTCTGAAAGCTTAGTAATTAATTGAATATTCTGGTATTGAACACTCAATTCAATTGAATCATATGGTTAAATTTCAGAAAGTATTTAGCAATATCTTACCTCCAATTTTAAATGATCAAACCAAGCAAGAAAAGCTATTCACAATGATAATAATAAAACTAGAAACAAAATAATGACTTACATTTACATAACTTAGCATGTACTAAGGTTTGTTTCAAGTCCGTTTACCTGGGTTGATTAAACGTCACAAAACTTATGAGCTAGCTATTCCCATTTGCTACTCGGTCAGATTAAACTTTCACACCAAGGATCCAGAGGTGCATATTTAAACCACAGCAGATATAGTGCTTCCAGCCCAAGTACTCCATCTGGCTCTAGAATCTGAGCTCTGGACCATTAAGCAACACAACCACAGAAAGTCAGTGTGGAAGGATCGGCCAGGATATCAGATTGAGGGTAGACAGGGACCAGATTGTAATGAGTCTTTATATTCCACTGAGCTTCTTTTTTATGTTCTTGAGATTGAGAATCAATTAAGGGTTTATATTTGGGATATTTTGTGATACATTCTGCATTAGTAAAGAATCACAGTACTGGGGATAACTGAGATGGGAGAGTCCCCTTGCCCCTTTTGTAGGCAGGAACTGAAGCGTACCAGCTCCAGGTCCAGTCAGCCATTCCAACACGGGCAGGGACAAACTTCACTCAGTCAAACCCACTGTACTCAACCCCTCATGGGAGGCAGCACACAGGCAAGTGGGTGCCGGGTTGGGGTGAGCTTTTTTGGCCTCCAGTCCTATGGCAGTGTGTAGGGGTGTGTTACACTTAATGCTCTTTTAGCTTTGCTGTTGGCTGATGGCTTAAGTATTAAACAGCTCAGTGAAGAGTCAGTGTGACAACCTTCTGCACCTGCCCGTTTGACACCTGAGTTCTTGTTCAACGTCCAGGAAGAATCAGGTCTCATGAACAATTCAAAAGGTGATGAATGCAGAGGATTTTATTAAACAGTGGAAATGGCTCTCAGCTGAAGGGGAGCTGGAAAGGAGATGGTGCAGGAAGAAGGGGGTCTTTCTCTAAAGCCCAGCCATCTCCAGCTGGGCTCCACTCTGAAGTCATGTCGTCTGAAGTTGAGCCGCATCTCTCTGCAGTCTCTGACCCTCAGTTGCTCCTTCCCCTCTCGACATTCAGCCACTTGTCTCTCTGTTAGCTGTGGTCTGGGACTTATATGGGCACAGAATACAGGGGCGAGTGGGTCAAAAAGGCAACATTTAGGCAGGAAAACAGGGATAACGGTTCTCACTTAGGGCCGTGGTTTCCAGGCTTGAGAGCGGGACCTTTGCTGGGGAACCGCCCTCTTTTACCCAGTATTTTCCTGCCTCCTGTCCATATCATAACCACATGGAGGCTGACACATTAAACTTGACATTTCATGATATTTTAATTGTTATTTTCAAACAACAATGAATCAGAAAAAATAATGGTTCTGGCAGAAGTGTGGAGCATGGACAGAAACAGGAAGACTAACTTCTGTTGTATCAACAGAACAGACAAGAAATCAATGGAGAAAAATTTTCTAGTTGAGTGGGAAAGAGCTTAGGGAGTATAAATGACAAAAGTAAATCAGGAAGTGGTGGCAAATTGAAAGACTACATAACGGTTAAGTAATCTGCTCTAAGTCATACGCAATGGTGTGCTGGTAAGCCAGCTCTCTGAAGGCAGTGGGGGAACCATGATTTGCAGTCTTTGTTGACTGCTGTCGTGTAAATACCCTCACCATGGCTAATTTAAAGATAACAACCTGATGTAATAGATACACAAAATGGGATCTCAGGAGAGAGCTGGTTGGGGTTGAATACAAGCTGTTTGCAAGCCAGCTCCAGCCGCAGTAATAGTGAAGATGTGATGCTCTTCAGCACTGTAGTACATGCACTGCATTTCATGCAGAGCTGGATTTGAAGTAAATGGCTGCCCCATTTATTAGCTGTATGAATGAGCTCAAGTTCTCATCCTTTCTAAGCTTCAATTTCTTCATTTTAAACTGGGACTAATACTACTTCAGAGAGTTGTTTTGAAAACTAAAAGATAAAATATGAAAAGCATGTTCCAGTGCTTGTTGCATAATGACCCCTCTATGAATAAATAAATAGTATTATTGTTACGCTTTATAAACCTGCAAGAAACCATTCTTGTGCTAAAGAACACTGTTCTAGGTCTGGCTAGTAAATTAGAATTAGGAATTTGACCCATAGCTCCTATTGTTAGGAAGTTTAGAAAGAATGTGGTTTTTTTCTTGTAGACTTAGGAATTTAGGAAGTTACCAAACCATCCAGGCCCCAAACCCTGAACCCTTAGGCTACTTTTGTTTCCTTATCTTAGGGACTATCTCAGTTGATAAAGGGGGCATATGTTTTGGTCTCTTAGATCAGATAAATAAATATTTTTTAAAAAGAGAAACATTTTTAGTACCTTCAACTGGTACTGCACCCAGGTAAACAAGGGTCTGGATTCTGGAGCTGAAGTGTTTGGGTTTAAACTCTGGTTAGACCACTTGCTAATCTGGTAAGATGGCAATTTATTAACCTCTATCTCACCCAAATTAATCTGCAAGATGGAGTTAATAATCATAGTCACCTCATCAAATCATCATGAAGTTAAATGAGGTAAGGTAGGCAATGCACTTAAAATGGTGCTTGTTATTACTGTTATTCTTCATACAACAGAGTTTCCTTTTAAGAGACAATTCCAGCTCTATAGAGCACTATAATTTATTCCTCCTACCTGGCTATAATTTTGTCAGATGGATATGCATGTATACATGTATGCCAGACATCACTCTGTATCCCATAAGTATGTATAATTATTACATGTCAACTAAAAATTAAAGGGAAAAAATAAAACTATAATTTTAGCTCAGCAGCTTTAAAGCATTTTTATAGTTACTTAAAATATGAAAATGAACAGCATTAGGACTTCATGAGTGATTACTATGTTAATTTTAATTCAAAATCAATGACAAAAATTGATTTTCCTTAACATAACCTTCTAAAGATATGGTTTCAACCTCCAGCTCACCAACAGTAACTAAAAACATAACAACAGCATCCCTGGATGTAGAGTTGAGTTAATAAATGAGACATGTTAAAGACAGAAAAAATAATAATACTATCGCATTTTTAACAGAATGTAAAAATGGAAATTCGAACAAGAGATCAAATAGAATAGGTGTGAGTTTGTAAACCAAAATAAATTTTAGAAGTAATTCCACAACTCTTGTACCTCAAGACAGATTAAGGATATTAAAAACAAATCAAAGGCTGAAAAGAAAAAGGTATTTAGACCCATAAAAAAATGGTTTTGGAGAAGGCTGTAGTCAGACGGTGTGACTCTTTGCCTGCCCAAAAGGATGGAGTGTTTGGGTACAGGGTTAGCTACATAATTTTCAGGGCCTAATACAAAATGAAAATGCAGGGATCTTGTTTAAGAAGAAAAAAAAAAGTGGTTTTGTTCTTTTTACTTTCTTCTTTTTGATGCATCATAGAGTATTTTATCTGCTGTTTAATATTGCGTTCTCTCAGGTGTAGGAATATTATTGAGTAAGAACAGGTGATCACTGTTCTTGGGAAGCCTGTGTCAGTCTGACCCTCCCTGTACCTGTTCAGGCCCCTGCTGGAGTTGAAGGACCTACGCCAAGGAGGTGGGAAGGTGGAGGGGGAGGGGATGTGGGACCTTACTTGAGGCTCCAATCTCCTCGTATAAATGCACCTACAAAATAGTCAGTTTCCAGCATCTGCCTCCAATCCCCCAGCACATACTCTATTGTTCCATTTGACTTCACTTGCAAAATACAAATTAAAAACAAAACCATCAAACATTTCAAATGGTGACCATAGAGAATTAAATCCTGATTTGAAACTCTTCTTGAGCATGGTGCCCTGTACAACTGCACTGGCCATGGCCCATTAAGCTGACCTCAGGGGTGGAAGAGTGTGGGGGTGAGAGGAGAGGTCTACCTTCTTCAGATCAAGCCTAGTATGCAGAAATGTGCATGCTTGGTGGGAGTGGAGGGGCTGAAATCTACCTGCCTCACAGAAAATCTTGTGAGGAGGCTCTATGGGGATGATTCAGAATTTAAATATGCCTCCTTCTTTGCAAAAAACGGAGAGCTAGCACTGACTCCTGACTACTAATGCTAAAACAGACTGTGGAAGCAGGAGATGGCAGCTGCCTAGAGCAGGTCAGGGCATGAGGGGCAGAGATGCATGCCTGTTTGACAGGATCATCCTGTCTCAGAAAGGCAGAGGTACCAGTCATCCAGAAACTTACCGGGAACGCTCTAGGAGACCAAAAGTCATTTCAAGCAGATTTCTGGGAAACAGATAAGTGGAAATCTGCAGATGGACACGTCAAAATTATGGAAAAGCACCTACAAGAAAGTCAGTTTTGGATATCTGCTAGCATTAGCAAACCTGAAGCTCTGTAGTGTGTGACGCACAGCAAAAGCATGGACTCCTGAGTCAGATTCTCTGGGAACAAATACTGGCTCTTTGATTTTGTTCAAAAACGAAGGAAAACCTGAGTGACTCTTGAAAATGATTTAATCTGTAATCCTTTGTGCTTTCAGTTTCTCCTTCTAAGAAATGGTTATAATAAAAGTTCCAGTGATTAATACGTGATAAGAAATCAATAGTATCTTTACAATATCAGTCCAGTTCAGACATTTCTAAGCCACTAACTCCTACCTACCCTATTTCTGAAAGCTTTGAATATATTTTAATAGAAATTATCTCTCAAAATTAGTATGAAGATACTAGTTCAGTTAAGAAGTTTAACATATATTCTTCTTTCACTTTTTTTTTTTTTTTTTAATCTGGAGGATGTAATTTCCTGGGCAGAAGAAAAGGAATAATTCAACCACGCCTCTCTTTTCTATGCTCAACTTCTAACTATGATGGGATGGGAGAGAGGGTAAATATTTTACTTTAAATTGACTTCAGAACATTGATGGATGTCTTTGACTGACACAGTCATTTCTCAACCATGTTTTTGTGTGTGTATGTGTGTAAGTTAAGTTTAGTGATAGGTAGTTTACATACAGGAAAACTAATCTTTTTAGGTGTATAGTTCTATGAATGTTGTAAAATGCATACATTTCTGTACCACAGACAAAATTGGAAGAAGAACATTTTCATCTCCTTGAAAGTTTTCTCCCACCCCTTTATGGCAGTCCCCCACCTCCCCGTCACCTGACCACTGGAAACTACTGATCTTATTTCTTTTCCCCTTAGTTTTCTTTTTCCACAAGGTAGTATAAATGAACTGTCTTAGTCCACCAGGGCTTCTATAACAAAATCTAATCCACTGGGTAGCTTACAAGCAACCAAAATTTATTTATTGTAGTTTTGGAGGCTGGGAGGTCCGAGATCAAGCCACTGACAGATTCAAAGTCTGTTGAGTGTCCCACTTCCTGGTTCATAGAAGGCACCTTCTGACTGTGTTCTCACATAGTGAAAAGGGCTGTCTATCTACCTTGGATCTCTTTTATAAAGGCACTAATTCCATTCATTAGGGGGGTGCCTTTAGCACCTAATTATTTCCCAAAGGTCCTATCTTCTATTGCTATCCCACAATGTATACCTTTGGTGGGGAACACACAGATTCAATAAGTAGCCTTTTTGTATCTGACTTTCTTCACATAATATGAGATGCATCCGTATTGTTGCACGTATCACCAGTCTGTTCCTTTATATTACTGAGCAATATTCCATCATATGGACCATCTCTCTATAAGTTCTATGATAATGTGATCACAAGACTGTCTATTATCTAACATTGTGTAGAACATTCATAGTGTCTACCTACCTTTCTATCTAGGAGCAAGGAAAAATGACCTCTATTGAAAGCAGAGCGATAACAAAAAAAAAAAAAGACTTGCTTTATGATATTTTGAGGGTCATGCTCATTCTCTGTTATCTTAAGATCATATGATATCATATTCTATGATTATACCTTTACATAACATCATTTCATATTACGTGACTGTCTGTGTTCCTAAGTTATATCCATTGGGAGTTATAAATTATGAAAGGAAAAGCACAGGTTGACAACCACATTTACAAAGATGAAGACTGTAAAACTGAAAGAGGTGAAGACATTCTGGAGTCTACACAGTTAAAAAATAATTAAAATAACAATGATAATAATAGCTTACCTTTAACAAGTGTCTGTTGCATGGCACATATTTTTCAAGGATTTTTTCCTGTTTTGCACCATTTAATTCTTATAAAAATATTATTCATAAACTTGTTTAATATATTATCATTTTACAGATGGAAAAATTGAGAGGTGGAAGGTTAAAGTTGCATTGCTAATATGGCCTGGATTTCAACAAGAATTTTTTTCACTCAGAACATTAACGCTAAAGCCCTTTTCCCATCTACCATTTGATTGTTAACTAGAAAGACTGGGACTGAACTTTCATATCACTGCTTTTTGCGTAGTGTCCTTTTGCTTTATATGGCAAATAGTAAGGCACAGCCTGTGCTGCAGAAGAAACAAAAGACGGAAGCATGCAGTGGCTATAAACATACAAACATACACATATATATACATATGTATATATTTGTGTGTATGATCATATGACTTGTATTCTATGTTTTACTTTTGTATCAAAATATTTTTTTAAGACTTAGATACAAATAGTTAGTATACTTATACTTAGGTATACAAAAAAAAAAAAATGAAAAACTCTCAATCTTTCACAAGAACTTACAAAATATCTAGCTTGGTTCATTTCACACCCTCCCCCTCTCTGGCTATTAAGAAATTTGTTTTAAAGTTGTAATAAGTAGACAATCAGTGTTCACCATCCTGTGACCCAAACATTAATTGAAATGCTACCTTTAACTTTGTATCTTGTAAAATACCAAAAACTTCAGATGGCAGTGGGATTTTTGTGTATTTCTAACTTGTTCTCACATACAACACCCATTATTCCTTGATGGAGCCAAGTTTCCTTTCTGAGAGAATTTAACATCATCTTAAAATTGCTATCACTGGTATGTGGTCTGCCGTGTTTGATTGTGTTTTTATTTTTATTAGGGTACTCCAACTCAATATCTCCTTCCAAATATTTTTGTAACCTATACAACATAGAGATTAAAAGGAATATTTTCTTTTATTAAACACGTTATTTGTGAATCTCCTCGCTACGATTTGTGGAGGATAAGTCATAAAGTATAAACAACATGCTCTGTGGAATTTATACTGTTTTCACTATGTTTGTCTACCAGTAGGTATTGCACACATATAAAATATAAAATAAAAGGTATATACTGACACAAAGATCCCTATTTGTCTTCTTCATAAGAGCTGTTAGGATAGTTTAAATTATGTGACACTTTTTCCTGTCTATTCTCTGATTCCAAATACTCACAGAGACTGAAAACCCCTGGTTCTCTAAGTTTAATTCCTCAAGTACTCATTTTTATCATGTTAGAAATTTTCTGAATGGAAAATGTGTAAAACTACACTTCACTTTCAATAGAGTTAAGTCATTTATTATTTAAAATGCTAGACAAGATTTAGCAAAAGCTTCTCCTAAAGAGGTAGCACAAGGAAGTTACAGAGACAGAAAAGTTGCATTTAAATGTATTTTGTGTCATTGAAGAAAACAAAACAAAACAAACCCCTTGATTCAGCTAGCTCTGTGTAAGGGGACTAACATCTAATTGGTGGGGGACAAAATAACTTGACCAGGAGCTCAACTTCCTGCTGCAGCACTTACTCATAAATTTGAGCTGGGGGAACATCTCTAACTATTGAAAGGTAGTTTGTTGATCTGAATTGTAAGTATAATGATTCTCCTCCTATGTTATATATAGGGCAGGTTTGAGGCTACATTTTTAAGAGTTAAAAACTATTAGAAATTTTACAAAGGCCAGGAATGGTGGCTCACACCTGTAATCCCAGCATTTTGGGAGGCCAAGGCAGGAGGATCACGAGGTCAGGAGATCGAGACCATCCTGGCTAGCACGGTGAAACCCTGTCTCTACTAAAAAAAAAAAAAAAAAAAAAAAAAAATACAAAAAATTAGCTGGGCATGGTGGTGGGTGCCTGTAGTCCCAGCTACTCAGGAGGCTGAGACAGGAGAATGGCGTGAACCTGGGAGGCGGAGCTTGCAGTGAGCTGAGATCTCTCTCGCCACTGCACTCCAGCCTGGGTGACAGAGCGAGATTCCATCTCAAACAAACAAACTCATAAGAGAGTGTTAATATTGACGAATGGGTTAACGCCATTATTATTCTTTTACTGGTTTTGTATTGCATTTAATCAAGAGGCATGGGGCGTTTCTCCTGTTCAGGCATATTTTTTAACTTTGAATGGAGTGTCTGTGAAAAAGAATTGGCGCTTCCATTGGGAAAACATTCTATGATCTTCACTGTTTAGTTTCACATCCTTGTGAAAATCTCTTCACCACCTAAATCCCACATTTCTCCTCCAGTAAAGCACAGGGTTGCATTTTACACTCGAGTCTGTCTCATCTGCACTGAAGGGTCTTTGACTCCATTCATGAACAATGCTACCATCCCTTTAAATTAGTTGGTATTCACAAGTGGAAAGTTGTAGTAATGTCTTGGACTAAATTTAATGGGGAAGAGTGGTGGAGAATTGGAATAAGACCTAATGTTTTTAAATTGTGATACTGATGCTTTATTCAGATCCCTTATTCAATCTGACAATTCAGAACAGGTGTTATCTCAACTTAGGATAAAACTAAGACTCAAGTTGTTGAAGAACCTTGTTCGAGGTCACCTAGCTAGGGAGTAAGAGGTAGAGAGTGAATTAAAACCAATGGCTCTGGTTCACAGTTTATCGTTTTCCTCCTTTGTCTTGTTTCATCTGGCTGCTTCTTTGCCAACCTCTATTGTAGATCCTCATCCTTTTGGGAGTTTACCACTCCTTGCAGAGAGTAATTTGCTTTTTCTACTTGTATACCTTATATAAACATTCTTTCTAATTATCCTAACAATTCTGCAAGACAAATATGCCATTTTCCAGCTTTACTGAGGTATAATTGACTGATACAAATTGTATACATCTAAAGTATACAACATGATGTTTTCATATATCTATACATTGTGATAATTTTATGAAAATCAAGCTAATTTACATATCACCTCACATACTTTTATTTTTGTGGTGAGAATACTTAATATCTACCCTTTAGTAAACCTGAAATATATATATAATATATATAGAATACATTATTAACTATCATGACCATACTGTACATTTGGTTGCCAGAACTTACTCATCTTATAACTAAAAGTTTGTATCCTTTAGCCAAATTCTCCCTATTTTCCCCACCATTTGAACCCTGGTAACCACCCTCTGCCTTCCACTCTATACTATGAATATGACTTATTAAATTTTACTATGAATGAGATCATTGAATATTTGTCTTTGTGTGTCTCTATTTCACGTAGCATGATGTTCTCCAAGATTATCTACGTTGTGGCAAATGGCAGGATTTTCTTCTTTCTTAAGGCTAAATAACATTCCACTGTGTGTGTGTACACATATATTTAACATTTGGTATACTGATTTCATTTCCTTTGCATATATACTAAGGACAATTGGTAGATTATATGGTAGTTCTCTTTTGAATTTTAGAAGGAATCTTCATACTGTTTCTCATGTTTGTACCAATTTACATTCCACCAACAATGTATAAGGGTCCCTTCTCCCCACATCCTCCCCAACACTTGGTATCTTTTGATTATAGCCATTCTAGTCGTTGTAAGGTTATATACCATAGGGGCTTTGATTTGCATTTCCCTGATGACTAGCAATGTTGAACACCTTTGCATATACCTGTTGGCTATGTTTATGTCTTCTTAGAAAAAAATCAATTTAGAGCCTTGCCCACTTTTTAATTGGATTTTTTGTTTTATTGCCATTGAGTTGATGAGTCATTTAAATATTGTGGCTATTAAAACCATTGTGGAGTATATGGTTTACAAATATTTTCTCCCATTTCTTGGTTGTGCTTTTATTCTGTTGTTTCTCTTGCTGTGAAGAAGCTTTGCAGTTTAATATAGTCCCACTTGTTTATTTTTGCTTTTATTGCTTGTGTTATATTCAAAAGAACAATTGCCAGGACCAGTGACACAGAGCTCTTACCCTAAGTTTTCTTCAAGAAGTATTATGGCCGGGCGCGGTGGCTCAAGCCTGTAATCCCAGCACTTTGGGAGGCCGAGACGGGCGGATCACGAGGTCAGGAGATCGAGACCATCCTGGCTAACACGGTGAAACCCCGTCTCTACTAAAAATTACACACAAAAAAACTAGCCGGGTGAGGTGGCGGGCGCCTGTAGTCCCTGTAGTCCCAGCCACTCGGGAGGCTGAGGCAGGAGAATGGTGTGAACCTGGGAGGCGGAGCTTGCAGTGAGCTGAGATCTGAGATCTGGCCACTGCACTCCAGCCTGGGCGACAGAGTGAGACTCCATCTCAAAAAAAAAAAAAAAAAAAAAAAAAGTATTATGGATTCAGAAATTACATTGAAGTCATTAGCCCATCTTGAGTTCATTTTTCTGTATAGCGTAAGATAAGAATGCAATTCTCTTTTAATATGAATATCTTGAGTTCTAATACCATTTATTAAATAAACTATCTTTCCCTGTTGTGTTTACTGAGTGCCCCTATTGAAAATTTATTGGTCATATAGGCTTGGGTTTATCTATGAGTTTTCTGTTCCATTCCATTGGATTATATCTGTTTTTATGACAGTACTATACTCTTTGGATTATTGTAGCTTTGTAATATAATTTAAAATCAATACATTTTATTTTCCCAACGTCGTTCTTCTTGCTCAACCTTGCTTTTGTTATGAAACATCTTTTCTGGTTCCATAGCAATTTTAGAATTTTTTTTTTTCCTAGTTTTGCGTAAAATACCATTGAAATATTGATAAGGGTTTTATTGCATCTGTAGATCGCTTTGATTGTTTGCATATTAACACTAAAGACACATAGAGTATCTTTCCATTTACTTAAATCTTTAATTTCTTTCACCAATGTTTTATAGGTTTCAGCGTATAGATTTTTCACCAATGTTTTATAGTGTTTAGGATATAGATTTTTCACCTATTTGAGTTATTCTTAAGTAGTTTGATTATTTTGATGCAATTGTGAATGGGGTTATTTTCTTAATGTCTTTTCCAGATAGTTCATTGATAGCGTATGGAAGCACTACTAATTTTTGTATGTTAAATTTGTATCTTGCAACTTTACTTAATTTATTTATTAATTCTAACAGTTTTTGGTGGAGTCTTTAGGATATTCTATATGCACAATTCCATCATCTACAAATATAATTATTTATTTTCTGATTTTGATGCTTTTATTTCTTTTTCCTGCCTAATCATTAGGTTAGGACTGCCTGTACTATGTTGAATATAAGTGGTGAGAGTGGATACCCTTGTCTTGTTCTTGATATTGAAGGAAAAGCTTTCAGCTTTTCACCATTGAGTATAATGTTAGCTGTGGGCTTGTCATATATGACCTTTATTGTGTGGAGGTACATTTCTTCTATAATTAGTTTTTGGAGTATTTATCATATAAAGTTGTTGAATTTTGTCAAATGATTTTTTCTGCATCTTTTTAAATCATCTTGTGATTTCATTCCATTAATGTACTTCAGTACATTTATCACTTTGTATATTTTGAGCCATCCTTGCATCCCTAAAACAAATCCCATTTGATCATATGGTATAAACCTAATTACTTTACAAAGGCCTTATCTTGTAATGCAATCACATGGGGGATAACATTAGCTCACACTAAGGATAGCATTAATTTACTATTGAATTTGTTTTGCTAGTATTTTGTTGAGTGTTAAGCATCTATGTTCATTAGGTATATTGGCTTGTAATTTTCTTATAACATCCTTGTCTAGCTTTGGTATTTGTATAATGCTAACTTTCTACAATAAGTTTAAAAGAGTTTTCTTTATTTTTCTGAAAAAGTATGAGACAGAGTAATATTATTTCTTATTTCAATATTTGGTAGAATTTACTAGGGAAGTCATTAGTTCCTAATATTTTTTGATGGGGATGTTTTATTATGGATTCAACCTGATATTTGTTATTAGTCTGTCCATATTTCATATTTCTGTATTATTCAGACATAGTAAGTTTTATATTTCTAGAAATTTATCAAGTGTTTCCAGGTTAACCCACTTTTTGGCATAAAATTGTTTATACCAATATCTTGTGGTCCCTTATATTTCTGTGGTATCAGTTGTAATGTCTCCTATTTTGTGTCTCTTATTTACTTGAGTTTTCTTTCTTTTTTAGTGAAAAAAAAGGGTCATCAAAGCTATAGGTTTGTCAATTTCATCTTTTCAAGAAAAACAACTCTTAGTTTTGTTGATCTTTCCTATTTTATTTTTAGTTTCTATTTCATTTATTTTTGCTCTGATCTTTATTTCCTTCTTTCTACCTACCAATTTTGGGCCTTTTTATTTTTTTTAAGTTCTTTGAAGGGTAAATTGTTTATTGGAGATTCTTTCTTTTTATTAAAGTAGGCATTGATTGATATAAACTTCCCTATTAGAACTGCTTTGGTTTCAACCCATAAGTTTTGGTATGTTGGGTTTCTATTTTTGTTTATTTTAATATGTTTTTTATTTCCCTCTTTATTTCTTCTTTGACTAATTGGTTGAGAGCATGTTGTTTGACTTTCTCATGTTTTTGAATTTTCCAACTTTCCTCTGTGGTTTCTAGTTTCATACCTCTGTGGTCAGAGAATAAACTTCATGCAATTTCAATGTTTTAAAATTTGTTAAAAACTTATTTTGTGACTAAACACGATTTATCTTGGAGAATGTTCTCTGTGTACTTAAGAATCACATGTATTCTACTGCTATTGGATGGTATATTCTGTATATGCCTGTTATCTTCATTTGGTCGAGAGTGTAGTTCAAATCCAGTATTTCCTTAGTAATTTTCTGTCTGGATGATCAATCTGTTTTCAAAAGTGAGGTACTGAATTTCCCTATTATTATTGTATTTTTGTCTACTTCTCCTATCAGATTTGTTTACAGTTGCTTTGTATCTTAGGTACTCTTATGTTAGGTGCATATATATTTTTTCATTTAAGAATTAGTAACCATTTTTATTAACGGGTCAAACTTAATTATAAACCCAGAGGCATAGAATTCTCTGGTTGCCTTGGGAACTCTATGTATTTTAAGGGGAGGCATTGTTCTGTCTGCTTACTCTATTTTACAACATTCTTCTTTCAACTTCCAAAAGTGACTCACGAAAACTTCAAGTGTACAATGCAACATCTAACAGCTGGACTGTTAAGTGGGATCCTGCTAGTGGTCATGGGCAGAAATGTAGGATCACTTATCAGCCTTCCACTGGGGAAGGCAATGAGCAAATGGCAACTTTTCAAATAAAAATTATAACTTGGATAAATTCTACCCATTTCTCTTCAAACTCTTTTTCCCCTCAGTGTTTAATTAGTCATACTTACTTTTTATTTATTATTGTACTTTAAGTGCTGGGATACATGTGTACAACATGCAGGTTTGTTACATAGGTATATATGTGCCACGGTGATTTGTTGCACCCATCAACCCATCATCTATATTAGGTATTTCTCCTAAAGCTATCCCTCCCTTAGCCCCCCACCCCCCAACAGGTCTTGGTATGTGATGCTCCCCTCCCTGTGTCCATATGTTCTCATTGTTCAACTCCCACTTATAAGCGAGAATATGCAGTGTTTGGTTTTCTCTTCCAGTGTTAGTTTACTGAGAATAATGGTTTCCAGCTTCATCCATGTCCCTGCAGAGTCCATGAACTCATTCCTTTTTATGGCTATGTAGTATTCCATGATGTATATGTGCCACATTTTCTTTATCCAGTCTATCATTGAGGGGCATTTGGGTTGGTTCTAAGTCTTTGTTATTGTGAATAGTGCTGCAATAAACATACATGTGCATGTGTCTTTATAGTAGAATGATTTATAATCCTTTTGGTATATTATCAGTAATGGGATTGCTGGGTCGAATGGTATTTCTGTTTCTATATCCTTGAGGAATCACCACACTGTCTTCCACAATGGTTGAACTAATTTACATATATATTCCTAATGAATGAATTGATTTTTTACCCTTATATAATGATTTTATTTGACCCTTACAATATTTTACCTAGAGTCTAGTGTATCTTACATAAGTGTAGCTTACTCTGCACCGTTTTTTTCTGTTAGCATAGGTTATCTCTTCCCAATCCCTTCATTTTCAATGTGTGTTCTTAAAGCTGAAATAGTGTCTTGTAAGCAGCATATAGCATATAGTTGGATTTTTTTAAAAATTCATTCACCCACTCAGTCTTTTGGTGAATTTAATCAATATACATTTAAAGTAATTATTGATAGGTAAAGACTTACTATTGTCATTTTGGTTATTGTTTTCTATCTGTTTTGTAGATTACTTTTTCCTTTCTCCCTCCATTTTGCCTTGTGCTTTTATAATTTTCTGTTGTGGTATACCTTGTTTCCTTTTAAAAGAAATTTTGTATATACTATAAACTTTTGCTTTGTGGTTACTATGGGAGTTACACAAAACATTTTGTATTTATAACACTCTATTTAAGCTGATAACAATTTGTTTTCAATTGTCCATAAAAATCCTACACTTTTACTTACCCTAGCCTCCATATTTTGTTTTCATGTGCACAATTTACATTTTATATATAGTTTTTCCCATAACAAATTATTGTAGCTATAGTTATTTTACCTTTTTTGTCTTTAATATTTTACCAAAGTTGTGATTTACACACCACCATTACAGAATTATAGTGTTCTGAATTTGATTATGTTCTTATCTTTGCCAGTGAGTTTTGTATTTTCACACGATTTTGTGTTACTAATTAACATCGTTTTGTTTCAGTTTGAATAATTCCCTTTAGCAATTTTTATTCAGCAGATATAATAATAATCTCCTATGCTTCTCTTTGTCTGTAAAATCAAAAAGTATCTCTCTTTCATTGCTTATTGATATATAATAGCTGCATATATTTATGAGGCACATGAGTTTTTTATATATGCGTGCAATGTGTAATTATCAAATCCAGATAAATGGAATATCCATCACCCCAAATATTCATCATATCTTTGTGTTTCAAACATTCACAATCCTCTCTCTAGCTTTTTCAAAAAATATAATGAATTTGTATTAGCTATAGTTGCCCTATTGTCCTCTCTCTTCATTTTTGAAGAAGAACTTTGCCAAGTAAATTTTTGTTTGACAGGCTTTTTTTTTTTTTTTTTTTTTTTTTTTTTTGTCACAGGACTTTCAATATGTCACCCCACTCTCTCCTAACTTGCAAGGCTTCTGCTAAAATGTCTAATAACCTATGGCCATTCCTTTGTATTTCTTGTATTCCTTTTTTTTTTTTCTTGCTGGATTTAAATATCTCTCTTTTCCTTTGATATTTGAAAGTTTGATATTTTTGTGTGAGCATCACTGGTTTATTACGGATTTAAAAAATAATATTTAATTTTTTTTTTATTTCAGTAGGTTTTAGGGGAATAGGTGGTGTTTGGTTACATGAATAAGTTCTTTAGTGGTGATTTCTGAGGTTTTGATGCACTCATCACTCCAGCCACGTACACTGTATGCAATGTGTAGTATCTTATTCCTCACCACACCCTGCTCTTTACCCCTGAGCACTCAAAGTCCAATTTGCCTTTGCATCCTCATAGCTTAGCTCCCACATATGAGTCAGAATATACAAGGTTTGTTTTTTCATTCCAGAGTTACTTCACTTAGAATAATTGTCTCTAGTTTCATCCAGGTTGCTGGAAGTTATTTCAATTATTTTTTGGCTGAGTAGTATTCCATGGTGTGTGTGTGTGTGTGTGTGTGTGTGTATCTCACATTTTTCTTTATTCTTTATTCATTTTTCTTTATTCATTTGTTGATTGATGGGCATTTGGGCTGGTTCCATATTTTTGCAATTGCAACTTGTACTGCCGTAAATATGCATGTGCAAGTATCTTTTTCATATAATGACTTTTTTTCATCACCTATGGATTGGGATTGCTGGATCAAATATATCTACTTTTAGTTTTTAAAGGAATCTCCAGATTGTTGTCCATAGTGGTTGTACTAGTTTATATTCCCACCAACTATGTAAAATTATTCCCTTTTCACTACATGTCTGTCAACATCTATTTTTATTTTTTAAATTTTGGCCATTCTAGCAGGAGTGAGGTAGTGTTGCTTTGTGGTTTTGATTTGCATTTCCCTGATAATTAGCTATGTTGAGCATTTTTTTCCATATGTCTGTTGGCCATTTATATATCTTCTTTTGAGAATTGGCTATTCATGCCTTTAGCTCACTTTTTGATGGGATAGTTTGTTTTTCTCTTTCTGATTTGTTTGAGTTCTTTGTAGATTCTGGATATTAGTCCTTTGTCAGACATATAGATTGTGAAGATTTTCTCCCACTCTCTCGGTTATCTGTGCTGGTTATTTCTTTTGCGATACAGAAGGTTTTAGTTTAATTAGGTCCTATCTATTTATTTTTGTTGTTGTTGCTTTTGCTTTTGGGTTCTTGGTCTTGAAGTCTTTGCCTAATCCAATGTGTAAGAGGGTTTCTCTAATGGCATCCTCCAGAATCTTTACAGTTTCAGATTTTAGATTTAAGTTTTTGAATCATCATGAGTTGATTTTGGTATAAGGTGAGAGATGAGGATCCAGTTTTATTTGTCTACAGTGGCTTGTCAATCATTCCAGTACTATTTGTTGAATAGGGCGTTCTTTCCCCACTTGATATTTTTGTTTGCTTTGTCAAAAATCAGTTGGCTGTAAATGTTTGGTTTTATTTCTGGGTTCTTGATTCTGTTCCATTGGTCTATGTGTCTATTTTTATACTAGTACCATGCTGTTTTTGTTGTTATGGCTTTATCATATATGTTTGAATTCGGGTAATGTAATGCCTCCAGAATTGTTTTTTTTTTTTTTTTTTTTTTTTTTAGTCTTTCTTTGGCTATGTGGGCTCTTTTTTGGTTCCATATGAATTTTAGGATTGTTTTTTCTAGTTCTGTGAAGAATGATGGTTGTATTTTGATGGGAATTGCATTGCATATGTATATTGCTTTTAGCAGTATGGTCACTTTTACAATATCAGTTCTACCTACTTGTGAGCATGTGGTAACATTTTAGTATTAGTCCGTTTTCATTCTGCTATGAAGAAATACCTGAGATTGTGTTAATTATAAAGAACAGAGATTTAATTGACTCACAGTTCCACATGGCTGGGGAGGCCTCAGGAAACTTACAATCATGGCAGAAGACACCTCTCCACGGGGTAGCGGAGAGAGAATGAGTGCCACCGGGGAAATACCAGAAGCTTATAAAACTATCGGCTCTCATGAGAGAACTCACCCACTATCATGAGACCAGCATGGGGAAGACTACTCCCATGATTCAATTACATACCACTGGTTCCCTCTTATGACACATGGGATTATGGGGATTGCAATTTAAGATGAAGTTTGGGTGGGGATACAACCAAACTATATCACTTTCTATTTGTTTTGTCATCTATGATTTCAGCAGTTTTAGTATTCCTTATAGAAGTCTTTTCTTGTAGTAGTCTTTCAGTAGTTTTAGTTTTTCTTGTAGAGGTCTTTCATGTCCTTGGTTAGGTATATACCTGTGTGTGTGCGTGTGTTTTGGTTATTATAATAGCTATTATAAAAAAGGTTGAGATATCAATTTGATTCTTAGCTTGGTCACTGTTGGTATACAGCAGAGCTACTGATTTGTGTACATTAATTTTGTATACTGAGGTCACACCTTATGAAACTAGAAAAACAAGAACAATCAAAACCCAAACACCATGGAAGAAAAGAAATAAGAAAGACCAGAGCAGAGCTAAATGAAATTGAAAGAAAATAGACAGACTGGGCGCGGTGGCTCAAGCCTGTAATCCCAGCACTTTGGGAGGCCGAGATGGGCGGATCACGAAGTCAGGAGATCGAGACCACCCTGGCTAATATGGTGAAACCCCGTTTCTACTAAAAAAAGTACAAAAAAAACCTAGCTGGGCGAGGTGGCAGGCACCTGTAGTCCCAGCTACTCGGGAGGCTGAGGCAGGAGAACGGCATAAACCCAGGAGGTGGAGCTTGCAGTGAGCTGAGATCTGGTCACTGCACTCCAGCCTGGGCAACAGAGCAAGACTCCGTCTCAAAAAAAAAAAAAAAAAAAAAAAAAAAAAAGAAAAGAAAAGAAAATAGACAATTCAAAATATAAATGAAACAAAATGCTGGTTCTTTCAAAAGATAGCTAAACTTGAGAGACCATTAAGAAAATTAACCAAGAAAAGAAGAGAGAAGATCCAAATAAGCTCAATTAGAAACAAAACAGGAGATAATACTACAGATATCACAGAAATACAAAAGATTATTCAGGACCACTGTGAACACCTTTATATGCATAAACTAGAAAATAGAGGAGATGGATAAATTCCTGGAAACATATAAAACTCCTATATTAAACCAGGAAGATATGGAATATCTGAACAGACCAATAACAAGCAGTGAGACTGAAATGATAATAAAAAATTATCAACAAAAGAAGTCTGGGAACAGACTGATTCACAGCTGAATTCTATCAGACATTCAAGGAAGAATTAGTACCAATTCTATTGATGCTATTTCAAAATATAGAGAAAGAGGGAATACTCCCTGAATCATTCTATGAAGCCAGTATTACCCTAATATCAATACCAGGGAAGGATATAACAACAAACAACAACAAAAATTACAGACCATTATCCCTGATGAACATAGATGCTAAAATCCTCAACAACATATTAGTAATTCAAATCCAACAGCATATAAAAAAAGATAATCCACCATGATCAAGTGGGTTTCATACCAGAGACACAGGGATGGTTTGACACACATAGCTCAATAAATATAATACACCACATAGAATTAAAAACAAAAATCTCATGATTATCTCAAAGATGGAGAAAAAGAATTTGGCAAAATCCAACATCCCTTTATGGTTAAAACCCTCAGCAAAATCAAAATAGAAGGGACATACCTTAAGATAATAGGAGCCATCTATGACAAACCCACCATAAAAATTGCACTGAATTAGAAAAAGTTGAAAGCATTCCCCCTGAGAACTAGAACAAGACAAAGATCCCTACTTTCACCACTTTATTTAACATAGTACTGGAAGTCCTATCCAGAGCAGTCAGACAAGAGAAAGAAATAAAGGGCTTCCAAATAGGTAAAGAGGAAGCCCATTTGCCACTGTTTGCTGATGATATGATTGTATACCTAGAAAGCTCTAAAGATCCATCCAAAAAGGTCCTAGGACTGACAGTTGGATTATAATGTGTCTTGGTGAAGTGTTCTTTGGATTGAATCTGTTTGGAAACTTTTCAGCTTCATGTACCTAAATGTCCATATCTCTTCCAGGAAGAGAAGGAAGTTTTCAGCCATTAAAATAAGCTTAATGCTCCTTAAAATAAACTTACTCTCCTTTTTTCTTTTCTTTTTTCTTAATTTCCTAATTCAGATGTGGTATGGTTTTGCTGTGTCCCCACCCAAATCTCATCTTGAATTATAGCTCCCATAATTCCCACATGCTGTGGGAGGAACCTGGTGGGAGGTAATTGAATCATGAGAGCAGGTCTATTCCTGCTGTTCTCTTGGTAGTGCATGAGTCTCACGAGTTGATAATTTTATAAAGGGGAGCTCCCCTACACACGCTCTATCTTGCCTGCCGCCATGTAAGATGTCCCGTTGCTCTTCCTTTTTCTTCCATCACTTTTACGAGGCTTCCCTAACCATGTGGAACTGTAAGTCAATTAAACTTCTTTCCTATATAAATCACCCAGTCTCAGGTATGCCTTTATTAGCAGCATGAGAACAGACTAATACAGTAAATATTGGCACTGGGTAGTGGGTGCTGATGTAAACACACTGAAAATGTGGAAGTGACTTTGGAACTGGGTAACAGTTTAGAGGTTGGAACAGTTTGGAGGGCTCAGAAAAATACAGGAAAATATGGGAAAGTTTGGAGCTTCCTAGAGACTTGTTGAATGGTTCTACCTAAAATGCTGATAGTGATATGGACAATGAAGTCCAGGGGAGGTGGTCTCAGATGGAGAAGAGGAACTTGTTGGGAACTGGAGTAAAGGTTACACTCCCTATGCAAAGAGATTTGTGGCATTTTACCCCTGCCCTAGAGGTCTGTGGAACTTTGATCTTGCGAGAGATAATATAGGGTATCTGGCAGATAGAAATTTCTAAGCTGCAAAGTGTTCAAGAGGATGTGGAGCATAAAAGTTCAGAAAACGTGCAGCCTGACAGTGGGATAGAAAAAGAAAACCCCATTTTCTGGGAAGAAATTCAAACCGGCTGCAGAAATTTGTGTAAGTAATGAAGAAACAAATCTTAATCACTGAGACAATGGGGAAAATGTCTCCAGGACATGTCACAGACCTTCATGGCAGCCCCTTTCATCAGAGGCCCAGAGGTCCAGGCACCTCCCTGCTTTGTGCAGCATAGGGAATTGATATCCTGCATCTCAGCTGCTTCAACTCTAGCCATGACTAAAATGGGCCAATGTATGGTTCAGGCTGTTGCTTCAGAGGGTGCACAGAAGTCAAGAATTGAGGTTAAGGAACCTCTGCCTAGATTTCAGAGGATGTATGGAAATGCCAGATGTCCAGGCAGAGGTGTGCTGCAGGGTCAGAGTCCTCATGGTGAACCTCTGCTAGGGCAGTGGGGAAGGGAAATGTGAGGTGAGAGAATCCACACAGAGTCTCCACTGGGGCACTGCCTGGTAGAGCTATGAGAAGAGGGCCACAATCCTCCAGATCCCAGAATGGCGGATCCACTGACAGCTTGCACTGTTCACCAGGAAAAGCCATAGACACTCAATGCCAGCCTATGAAAGTAGCTGAGTGTTGGGGGGACATACTCTGCAGACCCACAGGGGCAGAGCTCCCCAAGGCCATGGGAGCCCACCTCTTGCATCAGCATGACCTGGATGTGAGAAATGGAGTCAAGGGAGATTATTTTGGAACTTTAAGGTTTAATGACTGCCCTATTGGATTTTGGAATTTCCTGGGGCCTGTAGCCCTTTTATTTTGAACAATTTCTCTGATTTGGAATGAGTGTATTTACCCAATGCCTGTACCCCCTTTGTATCTAGGAAGTAACTAACTTGCTTTTGATTTTGTAGGCTCATAGCTGGAAAGCAATTACCTTGTCTCGGATGAGACTTTGAATTGTGGACTTTGAGTTAATGCGGAAATGAAGTAAGACTTTGGGAGACTGTTGGGAGGGCATGATTGGTTTTGAAATGTAAGGACATGATATTTGTGAGGAACCGGGGCAGAATATTGTGGTTTGGATGTGTCTCCACCCAACTTATCTTGAATTTTAGCTCCCATAATTTCTACATGTTGTAGGAGAGACCCGATGGGAGGTAACTGAATCATGGGGATAGGTCTTCCTGTGCTGTTCTCATGATAGTGAATAAGTCTCATGAGATCTGATGGTTTTATAGATGGGAGTTCCCCTGCACACATTCTCTTTTGCCTGCCATGTAAGATGTCATTTTGTTCTACTTCGTCTTCTGCCATGGTGTGAGGCCTCCCCAGTCATGTGGAACTGCAAGTCAATTAAACCTTTTTCCTTTATAAATTACCCAATCTTAGGTATGTTTTTATTAGCAGTGTGCGAGTAGACTAATACAAGATATTAGCACTTTAGATGGTGTTCTGTAAATCCCATGGATGGTCTTCGTTTCTTTTTATATTTGCATTCTTTTTCTACACTGACTGAACATTATAAAATGATCTTTGATTTACTGCCCATGTTCTGTTTTGTTATTGATCCCCAGAGTGAAGTGCAGTAGCACAGGAATCATCATGAGATGCATTCACAGGAGTCATCATAATATGCTTCAGCTTTTAACTCCTGGCCTCCTCCCGTTTCAGCCTCCCAAGTAATTTGGATGACAGTGGCACACCACTGCATCCAGCTTAAATGGACATATTTTTTTCTTCTGCTTAATCAAGTCTGCTGTTGATGCTCCCTGTGACATTTTGCATTTCTTTTTTTGTTTTGTTTTGTTTTGTTTTTTTGAGACGGAGTCTCGCTCTGTCGCCCAGGCTGGAGTGCAGTGGCTGGATCTCAGCTCGCTGCAAGCTCCGCCTCCCGAGTTCACACCATTCTCCTGCCTCAGCCTCCCCAGTAGCTGGGACCACAGGCACCCGCCACCTCTCCCGGCTAGTATTTTGTATTTTTTAGTAGAGACAGGGTTTCACCGTGTTAGCCAGGATGGTCTCGATCTCCTGACCTCATGATCCGCCCGTCTCAGCCTCCCAAAGTGCTGGGATTACAGGCTTGAGCCACCGCGCCCGGCCGACATTTTGCACTTCACTCATTGTATTCTTCCACTCCAGAGTTCTATTTTGTACTTTTTAACAATTTTCTTCCTTTTAATAAACTTCTGGTTTTGATCATGTAATTTTTATGTCATTTTGTTGCATGATATCTGTGTTTTCTTGTAGCTTGCTGAGCTTCCTGACAACAATTATTTTAAATTCCTTTTTAGCAATTAGTCGATGTGCATTTCTGTGAGGTCAGTTACTAGAATGCTTTTGTGTCCCCTTGGTGGTGTCATGCTTCCTTTATATTCTTCATTTTCTTGAACTCTTGCTTTGTTGTCTTCACATTTGAAGAATCACTTACTTCTTCCACTCTTTACTGACTGGTTTGAGAGAGACATGCCTTCATCAATCCGTCCAGTTTTGGAATTGGAGGCTATCAGAGACCTTTCCTTTGAATGTTCTCACTTTTAGTACTCCTTGGAAGTAATTATTATTCAGAACCTTTGTCTTCTCTCAGCAAATTCAGGACAGATGCTAAGTGCCTCTTGTTTGTTTTTCCTAAAGCAGTGCCCTGAAGTGCTGAAATTTTTGTGCCTTCTCCCAATCCTGCAGAGTCAAGCCAGCCATCCACTTGAGAGGCTTGCACTCTCTGTCTGCAAAAATACATTTGAAGAGCTTGCCTGTGGGATGAGGAGTGAGAGACAGTGAGCATTTGGGGTACCTGTGATCCAGCTGTGGGAAGGTCCACGGGTGAAGTATCCCAAAATTTCTGTTTAAGTCCATGGAGTAGGTAATAGCGTCCATTTCCTCTTTCTCCCTTTTTATTTTTTTCTCCTAGGTTTTCTCAGTCTCTCAGCTGTGCTAATTATCTCAGTATTCTGGATGGAGTAAGAAATACATGAACTTTTTGGAAAGTTACCTTTATGCCTAGGGATCTGGGCATTTATTCACCACAATCTCATTTATTTTTTCTGTAGAAGAATCTTTGAGTGAGGGTTTTCTCTGTGTGCTGAACTGTGCCACTTTAGAGGAAGAGTGACATGGGTAAAGTTTAGGTTGTTCTTTTACTTTCTTCAGTGTATCTATTTTCATAATTCTCCCCTATTTGTGAGCTAGAACTTCTCAGTTGGATTTCCACACTGCTACAAAAGTATTCTTGTCCTTGAGTGGTTGTCAAAATGAATGCTTCTGCATGGGGATAAAAACAAAAATCTTATTCTGCCGTCTTTCTGATGTCTTATAATCCACCTTTTATATAAAGTCCCTAAAATTCTGCTAAATTAAGAAAATTGCTCCAAATCACAGAATAAATAAGCGATGAGTCAAAATTTTAACACAGACTTATCTGACTGGAAAGCCACCATTTCTCTGTCAAGCCATGCTATACTTCACAAACCTCGTTGCTGTACTCATTGGCCAGTTGTCCTGCATTCACGTGAGCCTCCTCTGCTTTGGGGTCATAGAACCTGGCTCCATTACATGTCTTCATCTTTAGTATCAGGAAAATAATAATATCTGTGGGGTTTCTGAGAGGATTAAATGAGCTAAATACTTGTGCAACCTTAACTTAGTGTCTATCACATAATAGGCACTCAATAAATGATAGTTGTTGTTATTATTATTTTTATTAATTTTTTTGCAGAACAAGTAGCAATGGTAATGGCATATGTGCATTTGGAGATAGTTGTCTGTTCTTTGATTATATCCACAAATTAAGAACTGTAGTAGTTATTTTCTATTATAAACATTTTTTTAAGTTTTTTTTTTATAATTTCTTGCATTTCAAACTGGATTATATTTCCAATTTGAACAGTTACCTTCACTGATACCATTAAAAATTAAATATATTTTGCAAACAAATATGTGCATTTGTACAATATTCCTAATCATAAAACATTCATTTTGTAAAAAAGAACATTAAGAATTAGTATTTTCAGCAGTCAATATTTAATATATGTGCATACAACCTAAATATAAGATGATATTTTTGAAATATTTATGACATCTTCAACCTGTTCTGTGTGAACTACACTAGAGTCCTGAAAATTCAAGTTGTCATCTATTTCCACAAGGCTTGTGTAGACATATATAATTATATCACAATCATTCTGCACTCCAATTTATTCAAATTCTACTGTGTGGCTGTAAACATTACTGATTCTTTTTTATTTTATTTTATTTTATTTTTTATTATACTTTAAGTTCTAGGGTACATGTGCATAACGTGCAGGTTACATATGTATACATGTGCCATGTTGGTGTGCTGCACCCATCAACTCGTCAGCAGCCATCAATTCATCATTTATATCAGGTATAACTCCCCAATGCAATCCCTCCCCCCTCCCCATGATAGGCCCCAGTGTGTGATGTTCCCCTTCCCGAGTCCAAGTGAGCTCATTGTTCAGTTCCCACCTATGAGTGAGAACATGCGGTGTTTGGTTTTCTCTTCTTGTGATAATTTGCTAAGAATGATGGTTTCCAGCTGCATCCATGTCTCTACAAAGGACGCAAACTCATCCTTTTTTATGGCTGCATAGTATTCCATGGTGTATATGTGCCACATTTTCTTAATCCAGTCTGTCACTGATGGACATTTGGGTTGATTCCAAGTCTTTGCTATTGTGAATAGTGCCGCAATAAACATACGTGTGCATGTGTCTTTGTAGTAGCATAATTTATAATCCTTTGGGTATATACCCAGTAGTGGGATGGCTGGGTCATATGGTACATCTAGTTCTAGATCCTTGAGGAATCGCCATACTGTTTTCCATAATGGTTGAACTAGTTTACAATCCCACCAACAGTGTAAAAGTGTTCCTATTTCTCCACATCCTCTCCAACACCTATTGTTTCCTGATTTTTAACATTACTGATTCTTTACCCTTTTAGAGGTTTCTTGTATTCATCTAGCAAAATTAGCATGCACTTTTTTAAAAATATTTTAACCTCTCTGAACTTGGAATGTAATGTGTCTTTTAGACAATGTCATCTTATAGTTGCTGTCAGTTAGACATCAGCCATAATATAGGTGTTATGGCATGTGCATGCACAAACATTAAATGCAGCAATATGAGAATTCAAAAGAAACTTCCAGAAACAAAGGGGGAGATATTTTTAATTCCCACTATCAAATTGACTGTAGAGGGGATAAGGAACATGACAAATAGGAAGTTGTGGGCGACATTCAAAAAACAAGAATATATTACAAATCTTCCTGAATAGCTATTTTTTTGTGATTTTAAAAAAGTAAATTTAGCAACATCAATAATTCTGTTGAGCACAAATAATTACATTGCATGGATAAAACATAAGACTGACAACTCTGAGTTGAAAAGTGTTCAAAAGAAGCAAATTTCAAGTGTGCAGAAATTTATAGAATAATCTTACCAATTTATATATATATATTTTTTTTTACTAAGAGTCAAAAAGCTTTTTCTGCAATATATCAGAATGAATTTATTGTGTCTTTTTTATGTTTGGGCTTATTCATGGTACGAATGGACAGTGCGAACAGAACTTCAGAGTCATTGTTTTTAGAAACTGTAAGACTGTAAGACTTCCTGGGAAAGTTGACTGAGAAAGTGAGTAAGAATTCTATATCGTAAGAAAAATACGTCAGAGTTGCATTTGCAGTACTTCATATTTCTTAGCAGCATATAATATACTGGTACATTTTACAATCAATGATGTTCTAGATACACTGAAGTAAGGTCTTTAAATGTCTGCTACCCCATAAGAGCATGAGTTCCTCCAGGTCACGCACCAGGTGCTACTCATTTTTGCATTATTTTTATAAAGTGCAACATTTGGTATAAAGAGAAAGAGAGTAAATAAATACATGTAAATTAATAAGTAAATTAAAGGTTCAGTTTTATATATATACTTTATGCCTTTCAATTATGAGAAAAACTCTTTATTTATTCTTTGATTTATAAATTGGGGAACTATTGAGTTGCTATTATATAGGACAGGGGTTCCCAACCCCAGACCAGTCCCAGTCCCTGGCCTGTTAAGAACTGGGCTGTATAACAGGAGGTGAGCAGGAGGAGGGCGTTGGCACCCAAGCTCTGCCTCCTGTTAGATCAGTGGTGGCATTAGATTCTCACAGGAACCAGAACCATTACTGTTAACTTCACATACAAGGGATCTAGATTGCATGCTCCTTATGAGAGTCTAACTAATTACTGATGATCTGAGGTGGAAGAGTTTCATCCCAAAACCATCACCTGCCCCCTCACCCCTCGTTCATGGAAAAATTGTCTTCCATGAAACTGGTCCCTGGTGCCAGAAAGGTTGGGAACATTAGGGATTGGGGATTTCCAAAAGGGTTGGGATATTAGGGATTTGTTGGTGCTAAAATGTAGAAAAAAAGTACACATTTCCTGCTTTCAAGGAGCTCATGGTGTAATGAATAAATACTTATATATACAGAAGCTACATAGCCTGGCTTGAATGTTGTCATAAAAGTGTGTTTGAGATTAAATGCAGACAAAAATGATGCAATAAATTCATCCTGGTATTTTGTGAAATATTTTCTAGGAAAAGAGGATCTTAAACTGAGACTTGTATGGAGAGATGAGTTTTCAAGATAAATTGAGTGGCTTTTCTAGGTACAGAGATAAGTCTCTATAAAGCAAGTGAAGTAAGGAATAGTCCATAGTCCAGCATGGCAAAGAATCAAGTACATTTGTATAGGAAATTAGAAGTACTGGGGCATGTAGCTGGAAAAAAAAAAAAACCCAGCTTGTAGAGACTTTTAAGCCATGATAAATTTGATAAACCTACAGTTCATAAAAAATACCCTATAAAAGCAAAAACTTGCAGAGTGTGACTCCCGATTAACCAAGGAAGGATCCCATAGACTTATTCATGATACAAGTGGACAGTGGGGAATAAACTTCAAAGGCATTCTCTTACTGTAAGACTTCCTGGGAAGGTTGAGAAGATGAGAAGAGAGAAAAATCGAGAGTCTTTCTCTAATCAGCACTAATGCATTGTACATTTCCCCAGATCCCATTTCAATTTACTAGTTTATCCGTTTGTTGTTTTCAGTAAATTAATATCATTGCTCATCTCAAAGACATGAGTGTTTGACCCTGGAAAGAACAGGTAATTTATTTTTGAATTTGAATAGAAGATTACAGAAGGGGTTTTGTGATGTTGACATGTGCGTGCTGATAAACGTGTCAGTAAACCGAGAAGTTCATTACCAGAATATGATCCTTGAAAGTGTCACATTGACAATGCCAAAGATAATTGCCGCCATAAGCATGGACCAGGAGACAATCAAGCTAGACTATTTAAATCCCAGAAGTCACAGATCTTTCCACATTCATTTTCATTTATTCTCCCTACGTTATTTCCTTCGGTATTCGTAATGCAGCCTGTCACTTACCCATTCATTTCCACATTAGAAAACAAGTCCCCTGAGCTGTGTCTCAGTTGTTAATCACTTGTGTATTTGCCCTCCATGTCCATGTAGACAATATTAAGATAATAATTTTTCAAATCAATTGAATTTGTTATAGTCTTCTTGTAGTTTTACCACTTTAAATTTTCTAAGGGTAAAAACCTAAATATGCAGTGAGCCGAGACTGGGTCACTGCACTCCAGCCTGGGTTACAAAACAAGAGCCTATCTCTAAATAAATAAATAAATAAATACCCAGATACGATAAAAGATTATTACGCTTGGTGTTTTTTTAAACCTGTCCCTTATTCTAAAGGGAGTTTTTAAGCTACTTTAATTATTTGTCACGATTTATATATACCTTAAAGTACTTTACGATTTTAATGGCATGTAATGTGCCACACATATTCTTTTTTTTTTTTTTTTTTTTTTTTTTAGAGGAGTCTTGCTCAGTAGCCCAGGCTGGAGTGCGGTGGCGTGATCTCGGCTCACTGCAAGCTCTGCCTTCCGGGTTCACGCCATTCTCCTGCCTCAGCCTCCCGAGTAGCTGGGACTACAGGTGCCCGCCACTACGCCCGGCTAATTTTTTGTATTTTTAGTAGAGACGGGGTTTCATCATGTTAGCCAGGATGGTCTCGATCTCCTGACCTCGTGATCCGCCTGTCTCGGCCTCCCAAAGTGCTGGGATTACAGGCGTGAGCCACCGCGCCCGGCCTCACACATATTCTTAAAGTGTTTTTTGTATTTTATTATGTGCTGGACAGAGACTACTTGTTGTTCAACAATTCCTGTTAGGGGAATGGTGAAGGGAGGGTTGTCATCGTTTGCTTTTTTGTTTTCTTTTGTTATGTTTTGTTTCATTTTCTGGTCACTCACGGAGCCTACATTTCCCAGCTTCTTTAACCATTAGGGGTTGTTATAGACAATTTAATATAAGTACACACAACTTCCAGGCTTTGCCCATTAAAATTTTCCTGACGTATTTTGATGCAGACGAGCAGAGTGACCTTAGAAGCCAGGTTCCGAAGAAGATAGTTTGGCTGTCTCAGTGTGTTATGGGGAGCAGTGTACGTGTACACACACCTGCTGACCAGGAACACATACATTAGACAGTTATGTGTGAGAATCGTATGTATATTATCTTAAATCACTTCAATGATGGGCATGGTTTGTTAGAGTACTAAGAGTGTGCTTACCATATCTTAAAGGCATGTTAGGAGTTCATGAAGGATATTAAAAGGCCAAAGAGACCCACAAGAATAATAATGAAACTTCCCAGGAGACAGATTAGTCCATCAAATGAGGAGACAGAAGTTTAAATCACAAATGCACGGCTTATAGCCAAGTTTGATGCCTATAACCTGCTGCGTTGATAGTGGTGTAGGAGTAAGGAATACATAGTTCTAGGCGTCTAGAAAGCAACTTCTTTCCATTGGTGGCTAATTCAAGCCCAGCAATGTGGAACAAGGTGCAATTATAAAAACAAATCCCAGTTTAAACCTTGAAATGAGGGAAAGTTTTACAGTAATGTTAGGGAATCAAGTATCCAGTACACCGAGCTGGGGCTTAGAATGGCATCCAGTTCCAATGAGAAATTGTAATAAAACCCGAAATTAGGAGAGAAACCCCAGCAGGCTACATTGCTGGATTACAAGAGGGAGAGGGAAAGATGCATGAGGTGCTCGGGGCTCTGGTAGCTTCGTGCACACTGGCCTTGAGAATGTGGCAAGAGACCATCTCCAGACCTCACCAAGGCATCGTGACCACTGAGTTCTTGCTAGCCACAGACTGGAAAGATAAGAGCCCAGAAGTGCTGGCCTTTAAAACCCTCAGATACGCAAGACCAGATAGGCAGGGACTGACATTGTCAGAGCACACGGTTGGAATTTTATCCAATAAAGTATGAAATATCCTCAACTTTTGTACTCATGAGCCTTACAGTATTTGTGATGTACCATTACATTAATCCTTTGAAGATTAGTTTGTAACGTTACATGTATTTAAATATAATAAAAATCTATTACATAATAAAGTCATATAATGCACTATTCTATTAATCAGAGATTACAAGGCAATTACTTTTATAATATTGGCAACAATTAGCACAATGGGAGAGAAGTAGATGATAATGTGAAAGTCATTGCTAAATTAAAGATTTAGAAATGCAATCATAAGAATGCTAAATGAAGTGAGGACAAAACCGGGAACAAAATTAGTTTCTTGTTTGTTAGAAATAAAGGGGTAACATAAAGTCACTGTAGTAAGTATAAAGCTAAACATCTTCATGTCGGCAGAGAAAGGAATTACAGGAAACTCCTTCTGAATATATTTAAGTTTTCTCTTTAACATTGCTGAGTTGAGTACTGTAAAATGATATGTTCATTATTGGATAACTTTGACTTCTAAAAATTAAAAAGTAACCTTTTAGGAAAATAAGGTAATGAATGAACTGCCCCAAACCAATACATCTTTATGAAAAACATCCCGTAATACAATATAATATTAATACTAGTGCGGTAAAAAAAAAAAAAAAAAAAAAAGAAAAAGAAAAAAGTCTGTTACCTGTCAAATGAAAAAAAAAATGCTGCGTAATATATTAGACTTCACCACTAAAATCAAAGTTAATGTTCTCAATGCAGAGGGTACAAGCAAGTTTCAAGCTACTAAGTTACACAGACAAGGACAAAATGCACATAGATTAAGGGGAACCATACAGAAAGCACTTTCAAGACAGGACAGGGGATGTGTCCACACTGAGCCAAGACAAATAAAGAAATGTGGTAAATAAACATCATGTACCTTAATCCATATCTCTATGACTCCTGTTCAGCTGTCTTAGTAAACTTTGCATTCAACTACTCTTACTTGAATGGCATAAAACTATTAGTGTAATAAAAATATATATATAAATGAATCAACTTGACTGTTGTGTTACACTGATATCAACCCCTTATATACTAATGAAATATGAGTTAATTTGAATCATGTATTAGAGAAGAACAGACTTTACTAACGCTCATTATTAAATGCCTATCCATTGCAAGTACCTAGCATTTTTACATTTTAGAGAGTAGCTCATATGCACTCATGCACATATACATGAACTATAATTTTCAAATATTTTAAATACATTGAAATTCACTACAACATAAACTAGACATTTGAGTAGTCTAGACTGACAGAATACCATACGCAATCACATGAAAGCTGAAAAACCAAGACATAGTTGCCATTACTGAGTTCAAATTTACAATATGAGATGTAGTGGGCAGGGAAATGGGAAGATTTAGATCCATACAAAATTGGTACAGGTACATTCTATAGACATCACAAAGTCATGGGAAATTCCTGCAATATGAAATGATATCATTGTCCCAGGGATTTAGGAAGCTAATTGTCATGGCAGAGTAGATTTCTTACAGGCGTAAGAACAGTTAGGCAGTCATTACCATTGTTTAGAGAAATAGTTAAATTGAATATAAAACAGAGCAGTCTCAGGAGAGATGGAAAGTTAGGAACACACAGGAAAGATATTATTACAAACTAGAAATTACAATTCAGGTTGCAGTCCTTTGGAGCTTCCTGGTCTATTCATGATGACACAAACATTCTGTGCTTTTTGAAGTAGAAATCTGACTGGAGAAAGGAACAAAACACAGATCAACTATGCAGAGATAAACAACCACCACAGCAAACTCCTAGAAAGCACTCTGGATTCACAAGGCCGAGTTACAATTTCCTCAGTTATTAACACTATAATCCTAGAATACATACACATTACAAATATGCAGAAAACTCTTAATTTTCTCCAAAATGTTTTGGAAGGGTAACAGCCATTGATTAATGCCTAGATTCATTGGCCCTTTGTAGGTTACTAAATGGTGATATGCCATCATTCCTTCTTCACTTAGCTACAGTAGAAGAAACTTCCTGTTATCAATTATACGGTTACTCTCTTGTATAGTTTATATAGCAAAGGCATTATATATATATTTTATGTTCCTTTATCTTTTTTAAAAAATGCTGAATTCAGTTTTAGCATGCTTAGTTGATCAATTATATTTTTACTATTATTATAGATTTGTCTAAAAGTATGTATTATATTTTATTTTTAAAAACATTTGGGAAGAGTTTCACTCTTGTTGCCCGGGCTGGAGTGCAATGGCAGGAACTCAGCTCACTGCAACCTCCGGCTCCCAGATTCAAACGATACTCTGGCCTCAGTCTCCCAAGTAGCTGGGATTACAGGCACTAACCACCATTCCCTCCCGACTAATTTTTTTTTTTTTTTTTTTTTTTTGTATTTTTAGTAGAGACAGAGTTTCACCATGTTGGTCAGGGTGGTCTCGAACTCCGGACCTCAGGTGATCTACCTGCCTCAGCTTCACAAAGTGCTGGGATTACAGATATGAGCCACCGTGACCAGCCAGCTCCTAAGTTCTTTTGACATGACCTTTTTACTCTTGGTTATCTCCTTTTCCTTCTGGAATGAAAAGATGTTTTAGGCTTATCCTATGTTTAGCTCACTCTAAGCAGGGGTCCTTGTTTCTTTTAGAATAAAATGGCACTTTAGAGTCCATGATTTAGTCATTAGCAGATAAAATCCTAATTAAAATTAAATAAATAAAAACCTCATTTGAGTGGCTTTTTTTGCTCTGTTAAAGTTTCCTGACGTATACAAATGTATATTTGGAATCTTCTGTTTGATCATGATGCAAGACCAATTGGTAGGACAGTATTTCTTGGATAAAAAAGTGAATTGAGTTATGGAATTGTGTTTTAATTTTTTTTATTATTTTGTGGGTCAAATCTCACTTCATTATTGAAAAATAATGTTACAAATACCATTACCACTTTCTTTCCTAGCACTTTTGATCAAGCATTTGTTTATAACAGTAGACTCAATACCAAATATAAGGAAAATAAGAAAGTTTCAATTTTTTTCTTTCAAAAAATATTATTTAAAAGCTAAAATATTTTTGGTAGCACATTTCCCCTGTAACTGGGAATTTATCTGTGTAAAGAAGTCCCTAGAGAAAGGGCATATACTCACTGAGTAAAAGTATCATGGAACGGGTCTGTGTGGTTATTTTTTGTTAAATTTCCATTAGTGTTAAAACAGATGATAGTAAGATACTGATATGCTTATATTTCAAAATTCACTGAACTAAGAAATTATCAAGTTTCTTTTAGCCTCTGCTAATTGTATGAATACAATGCAGATAGATTTTTGTGAAATAATATTTGTGTTCTGTTATGAAATCAAATTATAAATGTGGACATATGAACAAGTAATTACGCTCCCTTGTTATGGAGGAGAATAATTTGTCATGGAATTTATTATTCCTCCAGGCATTCTCAGAATATATTTCCAGGTAATAAAAATAGTGCAAGAATATACAGAAGTGAAAATTGGTCTCAAATGAAGTCCTCCCCAGAAAAGCAGTGGGGTCTTTCCTAACTCAAGTGCATGGCCAGAGGCTATTAGTACACAAATAATGGACAGTAACCAGTCGGATTTTTCAGAAGGAAATATTTTTCTAGGATGGCACAGTAGATAGGCATGTTTTATGCTTGAGGCATGGATAAAATAGGCTTGAGATCAAGCTTATAAGTTGTTACATTGAGACACCACAGATAGCTGTAGGATATTAATGTGAAACCTTAAGATAGCGAAGGAAAAATCATGGAGTATTTAGAATTCAATTATCGTAAACTCAGAATCTCAATTTCTACTCCTTTTCTAAAATGAAAAGTGATTTTTAATATTACCAAAATTTGCATGTGATTCCGCACTAAGAGTGAAAACCCATATAACAGTGTCAGACGGTCAATAATTCAAACAGCTTTTTATTGGGTAGAAATTTTCATTTTTTTTTCTTGCATTCCCTAAACACATATTAAGGGAAGTGATTTTATTCTGGCTTAGCTATTTAGGAACCTGGCAGTGTTCTCAGAATGACTTTTGGATTAAAGTGCTCTAGCTATTCTGGTTAAAAGACAAGGTTCTTCCTCTTAACTACACTCATTGTAACATTTATTTAAAATAAAATTCAGATGAGTTCATTTTACTTGCTCCTCCATTACCAATTGTAAAGAGTGTGCATTCAGAACAAATGAAGGCATTTTAGTTGAGTGGGCAGAGAAAAGCTCAGCGTCTGCTTTTGCAGGTGCACTGATGTAATAGTCTCGGCAAGGCACAGCTTATTGTTAGTAGGTAACAAGCAATGGAGGGAACAGGGAGCCTTACTTAGAGTTATAGATGCAAAAGTGGCATCAAAACTTTTACCCTTGATTTCCATTTGTGCTTCTTGCTAGATTGTATTTCTGGGAAATTTTCTTAACTTCTTGGAGGCTGTTGCCTCATTTTTGAAACATGCATAAAAGTATTTCCCGTTTGAAATGTTGGTGGCTTTTAAACATTGGACAGACTAGCAATGCACTTTACAAAGATACTCCTTTGTTCTCCTTTCTGCATTCTTTTAGGATTCAGATCAAGCATTCATCTCCTTCCGAAATGTTTCCCCTGCCAATAAAAGTAATAATAATAATAATAATAGTTAACACTCCTCAAATATTTACTCTGTGCCCAATAGATCTAAGAGTTTTGCACAAATTATCTCATAAATTCATCACAAACCACTCTCTGTGGTTGTATTACTGTCCTCATTTTACAGATTTTACAGATTAAAAAAGCTGAGACATCGGGGGTGTAAGTAACATGTTCAAGATTCCATCGTGGTAAATGGGAGAGCAGAGGCTTGGACCTTAAGAGTCTGAGACAGAGTCCTTGCCGTCAACTATTGCAGAGTTCTGCTCATACTGTATGGTGTTTATGGCCCTCTACCCTAGACTTTTTCACAGTATTTACTGCACTTCATTGTAGTTTTTGTCTGGTGTGTTTTTACCTCTAGATCATCAACTCCTTGAGAGAATTAATTCCTTCCATACTCAAGTACAAGATGTAGCATACACAGCATTTAAAAAAAATAAACAGTGCATGTGAACATTTAGCCTAAAACTTAATTTGATGATAAAGAGTTGAACAGAAACATCCAGTAGACTGTCTCATGGGTGGGAAGGTGGCTGTGATCCTTGTTGCAGGGAATAATTGACAATACTACTCAGAAAGTAACCACTAAGAAATGCTTCCAGAGCAATCAGCCTTTTATTTCTGTGTCTTAGTTAGATTAAAATCTTAAGAGAGAAGGGGGATATTCTTATTTAATTTATTTTTTAACCTTTATTCCTAACATAGTACTTAGTACAAAGTAATAATTTAGATAATGTTTGTTGGATGCATCTCAAATTTAAATTAGTTCTTTCTTTTAGCCAAAAATGGAAGCAGCTTGTTATGTCACTCATTCTACTCAGAAATTCAAATAATGTATAGATCTTAAGAAGGTGATCTTAAAAGGCACATGAAATCGTAAGTGTTCAAGAGGAGTCAAGTTAATTTTGAGAAAGAAGAATAGACAGTAGACTTGCCTTACTATAGATTATATATTAAAATGCTATTAATTAAATGATTGTAATATGGTACAGATTGTTATTAAAAATTTAAAATAAAAATTTTAATAAAAAATTTGAGAATTAGGCTCATGCATGTATAATTTATATATATAAAATATGCATGTATAATATATATATATATAATATGCATGTGGTAAGTAATATGCATGAAATAAGCAATATTTCCACTAAGTAGAAAAAGATCGATGATGAAATAAATGACATTGGGTTAGTTAAGTATCCATTAAGGAGGGGAGAAAAATCAAGTCAGACTGTTTCTATCCGTTCTAGGTAGATGACAAAGAAATTTTTCAAAACAAGACTAAACAAAAACAAACCAATAAATAGAAACCTCTAAAATGTTAGAATACATTAATGTGGTCATGACTTTAGAGTTATCATAGTATCACAAGTCAGCTTCTGAATTGTATGCATTCTATTATTGTTGTATGCCTCACATAGCACATGGTACACTAAACTGAACACCAAAGAGAGCTCCTTGAGTCATTATTAATTTTAGTATTCTCTGCATGAAGTACTTGGAAGAAAGCATAATTTCTTGTAACTTTTTTTTTTTTTTTTTTTTTTTGAGATGGAGTCTTGCTCTGTCGCCCAGGCTGGAGTGCAGTGGCACGATCTCGGCTCACTGCCAGCTCCGCCTCCCGGGTTCACGCCATTCTCCTGCCTCAACCTCCCGAGTAACTGGGACTACAGGTGCCACCATGCCAGGCTAATTTGTTGTATTTTTAGTAGACACGGGGTTTCACCATGTTAGTTAGGATAGTCTCGATCTCCTAATCTCGTGATCCGCCCACCTCGGCCTCCCAAAGTGGTGGGATTACAGGCGTGAGCCACCGCGCCCGGCCTGTAACTTCTATTTTTTAAAGGAGCTAATCCAAATTTATATTTGACAATGAGTTTTACAGTTCTATCTAGATCTGCCGAAGATAGATCTGTTAGCTTCTGGGGTCCTTTTTTAAGGTCTTAGATGTTCTTGTCTTGTGTTATTTTGACCTCGGTGATGGGGCAGTGTACTTTAGGATATTAGCACAAATTAAGAAAAGATAAGTATTTGAGGCCATGGATAGCCTAATTACCCTGATTTGATCCCATTGATCATTACACATTTTATATAGGTACCCCAAACATATGTACAACTAAAATGTATAAATAAAAATACAAACAATGATGGAGTTTATATTTCTAGCAGCCTAAGGGGGCATAACAAAGCTCAGTTTCAGTATTGATTTTTCTATTTGGTGACCAGAATACTAGCAGTAATTTCATCTGCTATGAAAGAGGTAGAATGTAGTCAAATTTTGTGACAGAATGACACATGGACACATAAAACATTGTATTTTACTTCAGTTAACTTGAATAGGATGGAAAGGTCAACATGCTTATTCCTATGTATGACATAAATATACAGCATTATTTTTAAAAATGGACATTTCACAACAAAAGATTAAGCAGCATTTAACTAAGCATAAATAAAGGTCATCTTGCATTTTGAAGGATAAGAAGCATCTGTATCAGGTTTTTTTGTTTTGTTTTGTGTTTGTTTTTTCTTTTTTTTTTTGAGACCGAGTTTCACTCTTGATGCCCAGGCTGGAGTGCAGTGGCACGATCTCGGCTCATCGCAACCTCTGCCTCCCGGGTTCCAGCGATTCTCCCACTTCAGCCTTCCTGAGTAGCTGGGATTACAGGCATGCGCCACCACACCTGGCTAATTTTGTATTTTTAGTAGAGACGGACTTTCCCCCAGGCTGGCTTTGAATTCCCGACCTCAGATGATCCGCCTGTCTGGGTCTCCCAAAGTGCTGGGATTACAGGCATGAGTCACCGCACCCAGCTGCCTCTTTATCAGTTTTAAAGACATCAGTGGATATACTGATCTGGAATGTCTGGAATAAAGTTTTATAGTCGGAATTTTAAGTTGAAGTTTTGTATGCCATATTATCGCTGCTTCCCTAAATGTCTGGCTGATATCTATTTATTTCTGAAGATTTTCCTCAGACATCCAACGTTTGTCTTCACTGGGTAGCTATGATACTGCTGCAGTTATCCCATCTCTCTCATGGATCATCAATTTATTTTTCTATATAGGATCTTTCCTAACAGTTTATACACACATGTAAATATATTCCTTAGTTGACTTCAGGAATATGATGTACATATTTTTTTTTACTTGTTTGTATGAAACAATAATGAATAAAGTGCTTCTAAATGTCCTCATTTTCTAATGTCTAAAGTTCTCCACCTGGGTCCCCATGACTATACAGCTATTGTTTACAGCATTGTTATCAATAACCTACTCCTTGATATATCAAATAGCCACTTACCTTACTAGGCTTCTCAGAAAAAAATGGACAAATATTGTCTACTTGCCTTTGGCTTCTGGATTACATAACTGCCCTAATTTCTCATTAGTTCCCTGGCAATTTCTCATGAGATTTTTTTTTTTTTTCTGGCTTTGCCTCCCTGTTGAACATCTATTAAAATATCTGAGGACATAGTAGAGATCCTTCCTCCTTAGTTATCTGCAGAAGTAACCTCATTCAGTCTATGGCTCTAAAATATTTATTTCCAGTCCCACTATTTATTTGTAGCTCCAGACTTAACATTTATGCATCTCCCTGTGGATCTTTTTTCCTGTCTTCAAAAGCTTCTTCAAATCAGTCACTAAAGTGAAAAACTGGGTGTCTTTCTTTTCTTCTTCCTACACCCAATCCATTAGGAAATGCTATTAAATTTATCTTGAAATATATGCGAAAGTAAACCCCTTCACTCCAGTTCCACTACAGCCATGCTGCTCAAAGCAGCCACCATTTTTCATCAGGACTCCTTCAACAGCCTCCTGATCTTGTTTCGGCCTCATCCTTACATTTCACTTTTCACTCAGCAACCAGATTTCTAATTATTTTTTTATAAAGATTATAACACTCATTCTCTTAATGTCTCTAATGGCTTCAAGTTTCAGTAAAAATCCTGACACTTTATTTTTGGGGGATTAAAAAGCCTTTCATAATTCAGCCCTTGACTACCTCTTCAATTTCACTTTGTGTAACTCTCCTCTTCATCTTTTATTCCCTATATTCTTGCCTCTAGTATTTTTCCTGTTTCTCAAAAAGTCTACGCTTATTTGAACATTAATGGCTTGCTCTAATGTTATATATTTCCCTGAAGTGTTCTTAGCTTTCAACTTTATCATGAGATCTCAGTTTGAATACCATATTCTCATAGGGGCTTCTGTTGTCAATCCAATGTCTCACTTGTTCACTTGCTATTGCTCTGTCCTATTTTAATTCCCTAAGAACATTCTGTACTTTTTGTTTGTTTGCTTACTTGTTGCTCAGTTCCCTCTTCTCACACAGGCATGCAATTCCATAAGAGCAAAACTTTTCCTCTCTTCTTCTCCTTGTATTTCCATTGGCCAGAAAGGCATATGATATATAACAGTTGCTCAAAAAATATCACTTGAAATAATCGGTAAATTGGTAATCTACTATTTATTTGTCATTGCTTCACCTAATCTTTGATCTATCTGAGACTAATGACTGGCATCATTCATTCTTTGTATCTTCAGTAACCCCATGATAGCAAGAAAATCAATATATGAAAAAATGCCCAAATAAATGTAAGATTCATTAACAATGCTCCCATCATTGGATCTCTCAAAAGTCCCAAATAGTAATCTTCAATTGCAAAGTAACCTAGTTTTATTGTACATGATTGAAAGAAAAAGGGAGTTCAGAACTTGTTGAAAAGGTGACTGTATGACCTCCCCAGACCTATAACAGGGTGCACCTGTGGGTGATGCAAACCTCAGACACTGTGTCACCCCTGCCACCCCAGAGAAGGCCAGATGCTATAAAGCACAGCCAAGCCATCCTGGCTATGCCCTTTCCAAATGGCTGACTGGAAAATCTTTGAGCGTAATAAAATTATTTTTGTTTTTTATGCCACCAAGTTGGCGGTGGTTTATCATGCAACCATAGCATGGATGAAAGTCATTAGTAAAAGTATCTGTGTTTTGTGGATCAAGAGGGTATGTGGAGCTACAGGGACCATCTCAGACCAGGTGGGAACAGAAGCTGTTCACACACACTAATATCTCTATGTGGAATCCTTGTGTTGTCCTCCTTCTAGAGATCATACAGTCTTGGGATTTATTCTGGCCATTGGGTGACAGAAAGTAAAGAACTCATGTTCACCGCAGGTGTGAACTAGCACAGGTCAGGCCCTGCCGTGGAAAAATTTTGAATACAGTATGAGAAAAAAGTCAATTGCATGGAGGCCAAAATGTTACATGAAACCCAAAATAAGAAACTTACACATAGTATATGATTGTAATTCAATTGTCATAAAATAATTTCAGCTTTAGAGGGTTTTTCAGGGAATGTCTGAAAGAGGGCTGTTATAAATACATCTAGAAAACTAGTACATTTTCTAATTAATATTATCTATAGATGATGTTACCAATTAAAAAAATACTTTATCCGGTGAGCTGTAACTTGTCCTAGAAAAATATATTCTTTGATGAAAAGCAAAAAATCTTTCTGATTTTTTTCCACTTACAAAATAGATTCAGGATGAGGAGGTGAGGACAAACCAGTGAAATTCCTCATAGCCCACAGGAAACTTTCCCAGACCAACTTAGTCCAAGTTAACTGCTTGTCCATGTTTTCATTGTGGGGTGAGTGGCCTCTCCTGATATGTAGCAGGAATACACTTTTATTCCCTACCTTTTGATATTTCCATCTTCTCCACTACTGCACTGTCAACGCAAATTATTTAGCTCACTGCTCAGTGCTGAGTCGATGGGATTTGTCAGCTGTTGTAGTCTTGGTAGGAGTCCTGTGAGGGTCTCTGGTTATCCCAGAGTAAATGGGGAGACAGTAATATATAATCGAAAATGTTACGAAAGCATCACCTAGGAAGGAGTTAGTGCCCTGGTGAGGGATTTCCATTTGGCCAAATTGTAGCCACCATAGAATTTAGTGGAGGTTCCTTGAAACAACGTTGTAAGGATATGTGGAAATAGGGCATTTTTTAAAATAAATCAGCAGCACATATTGGATGAAAAATGTATTAAATGGACAATTAAAATAGTTTCTTGACACCTCCCTGCTTCCACCCTGTTCACAGATTGTACACAGTCTATTCTGTACATAACAGAGTGATTTTTTCAAAATATATCAGATGATGCTAGCCATCTGCTCAGAACCTTCCTACAGTTGCTATTTCATGCAGAATAAAGTACAAAGTCAGTGGCCTACAAGGCTGAATACATCATGGCCTGGGCTTATTTCCTGCTCTATCTCCTAACACTCCGTTTTGTTTATCGCAGCCTGGCCACATTCGTGTTCTCTTCCTCAGGACCTTTCCATTTCCCATTCATGGTGCCTGGAGTATTCTTTTCCCAGCACTCCCTGTAGCTCCCTCTATCCTTTCATTTAAATTGCTTCTAATCTCTTGCTCTTGGGCTGCTGGTGGTGGCTCACGCCCAGCACTTTGAGAGGCCGAGGCGCGCAGATCACCTGAGGTCAGGAGTTCCAGACCAGCCTGGCCAACAAGGCGAAACCCCGTCTCTACTGAAAACACAAAAATTAGCCGGGTGTCGTAACAGGCGCGTGTAATTCCAGCTAATCAGGAGGCTGAGGCAGGAGAATTGCTTGAACCCGGGAGGCGGATGTTGTAGTGAGCCGAGATTGTGGCACTGCACTCCAGCCCGGGCGACACAGTGAGACTCTTTCTAAAAAAAATAATAAGAATAAAAATTATTGCTTTCTTAGATATTTCCTTTGACTTCACTACATAAAACTCTCTCCCCCAAGTACATCAGTCACTCACTATCCACACCCTATTTCATTTAGTTCACAGTATTTATCACTATGCGGTGTTTATATATATATATGTGTGTGTGTGTGTGTGTGTGTGTATATATATATTTTTTCCTTTTTATTATCTGTTATTCTTACTAGGATTCACGTTTCTGTAGGGTAGGTGATTTGTTGGGTTCCCTGCCTAACCTCCAGGTTGTAGTATGTCGTAAATGTTCAATAAATACTTGTTTAATTATATTTACTATTGCATTATATAAATATATCTTGAATTTGAATATCAAATGATATTGGACAAATTAAATGCAGTATTTACATTTACCTGACAACTCACCTGTATGTGTTCACAAACAATTTTTAATTAGCTTAATTGGAACTGGAATTATTAGTGCGTTAGAGACCATTTAGCCCAATATCACCACACTCAATGCACTAAGAACAAGAAAGTAAGCAAGGTAATCACATCAATATTATCATTTAGTTGCGAAGCATAATACTATATGTATAATACACATTTTTAGTAACTATAATCTTCTTAATTTTTTTTTTTTTTTTTTTTTTTTTGAGACCGACTCTCGCTCTGTTGCCCAGGCTGGAGTGCAGTGGCGTGATCTTGGCTCACTGCAACCTCCACCTCCTGGGTTCATGCCATTCTCTTGCCTCAGTCTCCTGAGTAGCTGGGACTACAGGTGCCCACCACCCTGCATGGCTAATTTTTTGTATTTTTAGTAGAGATGGGGTTTCACTGTATTAGCCAGGATTGTCTCGATCTCCTGACCTCGTCATCTGCCAGCCTCGGCCTCCCAAAGTGCTGGGATCACAGGCGTGAGCCACCGCGCCCGGCCAATAATCTTACGAATTTCACATATTTACACTTATTGAGTGATGACGTGAAAACTATAACCTGAGAGCTGAGTAAATAGAGGAACCTAGAATTAGAACTCAGGTCTGTCTGACTTTCTAGCATGTGTTCTTTCCATTCTACTGCCTAACGTCTTTCGGTTTCCTCTTAGTAATTTCACTCACCGGGAATTAGGTTGCTCTTGGTGCAGTCCTGTTTTATTACTGGTCTCTAGGACTGCACAGCGACCCTGGTTTTGAGTCCAGGACACATTCTAACTGCTTTTTATTTTGACAGTCATTTGCCATCATCAGGTCTCAGTTCTTTTTTTTTTTTTTCTACTCTAAAATAGCCATAATACTATCCCTTTTATCTACTCTCTTCAAAAGACTCAAGTATATGTGAAATTATTTTGCTAATTTCTAATTGGGTTATGCAAATATGAACGATTGTTACAGTTGTCAATAACAAATATTTAGCAGCTTTCATAGACGGTTTCGATTATAGTAGTGCTAAGTTTTGCAGCTTGCTTCTATTATTGCTTATTCTTTCAGATTCCATTGTCACATTATCACATACATTTGTAGATATCAGACTCAAAACAGAGGCAAAGTTGAGAGAATCTAAAAGAATACACAATTTTCATATCTTCCAAATTTTCAAGACCATTCTCTAGCAAGGACTGACTCAAATGTGCTTTATAGTTTTGGAGATTTTTTTTTTTTTTTTTGTGCCTGTGGGAAGAAATAATTTATCTAAGAATATACAGGGGGCATATTTGGAAGATATTTTATGTTGCTGGATATTGTAGGATTTGGACTATGCTCTTATCTAAATACATGCGTAAGACCTGTTTGTTGAACCTGTTTTGGTAAAATGACTGAGTTAGATAACATCAAGTTAAGAAATGGGTAAGAGGCCGAGTGCTGTGGCTCACGCCTGTAATTTCAGCACTTTGGGAGGCCGAGACAGGTTGATCACGAGGTCAGAAAATCGAGACCATCCTGGCTAACACGGTGCAACTCCCTCTCTATCAAAAATACAAACAAATTAGCTGGGCGTGGTGGCGGACGCCTGTAGTCCCAGCTACTCTGGAGGCTGAGGTAGGAGAATAGCTTGAACCCAGGAGGCGGAGCTTGCAGTGAGCCGAGATCGCGCCACTGCACTCTAGCCTGGCGACAGAGCGAGACTCCATCTTAAAAAAAAAAAAAAAAGAAAAAAGAAATGGGTAAGAAGAGCCCTTATCTCAGTGTATAAGGTGGCTTTGGGGAAACTGTAATTGAAGTAAAATGCTGAGATGATTTTTGGAGGTAGCATTAAATATAAATTTATAGGAAGTCATGAGCTCTAGTCTGTCGTTAGTCTCAAGAAGTTACCAAAAGCCAACTGCAATTTTGAAAATGTGAACCTTAAAAGGTAAATTTTTTTAAATCTCTACTGAAGTTCTCCTACCAGAATTTTATTTATAGTTCTCACGGACAGTGGAACTGACTGTTCAACTGTTTACATTAGCAAAAGAACAAAATATACAGAATTGAGAGCAACAATTACCTACAGACAGGGAATGCCAAGGAATTTCTCCTCCATTGTTACATCTCCCCCGAGAAGACCTACTCTTTTGGCCACAGACTAACTTGGCCCATGGTGTTAGGAGTTGGAGCTTTCAGATGAGTGATAAAAGGTTCAAAAGCTTCCTCTCTCTTGAGAATTTCTCCATTTTTCTTCGTTTTTGGGTTGACGTCAACCTGATCCTCTCTTTCGTTTTCTGCCTGTGAGAATGCCTAGCTAAAAAGCTATGTGAAAATTAAAGTAGGGTTGAGAAAACACAAAGTTTGAAGGGTTATGTCAAAGTGGCTTTAAGAGTCTGGGGCCTATAGCTCAGCAGGCAATAGTGTATTCCAATATCTCCTTTCATACTTTTCCCAAGTAGAGGACTATGAAGACAAGCATAGAGAATGGTGCTGCCATATTAAACAGATAATTTTGTATTTATGTTTCTTCTTCACTCATTTTTGAGAAGATGGTTAACTGAAGTAAATATATAAATATGACCAATACCTAATAGATACTATTCTTATCTTTTATAAAATGCTTCCTCATTTATTTTTTATACCTGATATAAGCAATCCTATGAGTTATGCTATTTTCATTTTACAGTTGAGAAGAATGTATTGAGAAAATTTAATAGACTTGGTCAAGGTCAGTAAACTGAGCATGGTCACAAATCTAGCTTTTGCTCCTTTATTTGTATGCTTCCCTTCTTGGAGAAGTAAAAGACCAACGTGGAAAATATACAAAAATGCCAAATATGATAGTTTATATTTAAAATAGAGAGTTGATAAAAATTATTTTTCTGGCAAATTGAAAACTAATACCTAGAAAGACAATCCTGTATTTTAAACCAACCAACTATTAGAAATCCTGAAACAGAAATAAATTTCCTTACATAGGCTCTGTCTCATAAAAAGGCTGATTGTGTTTTCTTAATGAGATTTCCTAGGTTAAGCTAATCATATTTATGTATTAAAATTTTCAAAGTTCTCAAATTGCCCACAAGTAATTTAAAACATCTGAACCAAATGACTATAAGCAGTGCCAACATTCATTTATGAACTTGCATTATCATCTAGAATATAATGTTGCATAGAACTAATATAAATGTTGACTTTTTTCTTTTCAACCTTCCTTCTGAATGTCAAGCAGATAGTTTGATTTAGGTATCAATAAAGGCCCTTAAAGTGTGAGTTAACAATACTCTGAAGGGCTTCTAGTAACTGCTGCTTCAAAGCATAGAACATAATAAAAATAAATAAATAAATAAATAAATAATAATCAGTTTTATTAAAGAAGAAGGGATAGACTGAAGAATCAGAAAATAAAGAAAAATTTTATGATTTCAAGTTCTCCTGAGTAGACAATCTGTTCCAGTTTTGCAGTTTATCAATTATAAATTTAAAATTCAATTAACAAATATTATTTTTAATGTTTAATCATGACACGATTTCTGTACCTACCCCTTTGCTTTGAGACATTTTTAACTTCCTAGCAAAGAAGAGATATCCAGAGTCCCACAGTCTTGCTAAATTAAGGAGCAAGAGATAAGAATTTATAGAAATAAAGAGTGTTAGAATTCATGGATCAGAGGAATGGAGAGGAGAAAATTATTCAGAGAAAGAATAATAGAAGTCTACAAAATGGTTTCCTTGGGTCTTTGAAATTCTGCAAAGATGATCACAGCACAATTGCAGAAAACAAAAACAAAAAAACATTGTATGACAACATAAAGCTGAAAAATGTCTAGAGTTCACACAGAGAAGGGGATTGTTTTAGTTTCTAGCAGTCAGTGTGCAGAGACTTTACTGGATGCCTGTGCCCTCAGTAGAGGCCCAAGGAAAGCCTTAGACGTGAAACTAAACTACCCTGGAGTAAGACTGTTCTAGACTTGCCCTAAAAACTTTGGAAATAAGTCTCAGAGACTGCTAGAACACAAACCAACACTCTTCAACTAGTACAACCAAGCATAACACTCAAAAATACAGAATTAAAAAAGTCTGGAATTCAATAAAATATGATGCATATGCATGAGAAAAACCAGTCAGCTGAAACAGACCAAAATAACAGAGATGATGAAATTAACAAGTACTTTAAAACAGATAAAAAATAGGTTCAAGGGTATAAAGAAAATCCTAAGCATATTGAGAAGAAAAATAAAATACATAAAAGGAGCAAATGTAATTTCTACATTTGAAAATAAATATAATGTCTAATATGAAAAATTCACTGGTTGGGCACAGTGGCTCACGCCTGAATCCCAGCACTTTGGGAAATGGAAGTGGCTGGATCACCTAAGGTAAGGAGTTCGAGACCAGCCTGGCCAACGTGGTGAAACCCCATCTTTACTAAAACTACAAAAATTAGCTAGGCGTGGTGGTGCGCACCTGTAATCCCAGTTACTTAGGAGGCTGAGGCAGGAGACTTGCTTGAACCCGGGTGGCAGAGGTTGCAGTGAGCCGAGATCGTGCCATTGCACTCCATCCTGGGCAACAGAGTGAGACCCTGTCTCAAACAATAAATAAATAAATAAATAGAAAGAAAAACTTACTGATGGTTTGAATAAGATAATCACCGAAGAAGAAAAGGGTAATTAATTTGAAAACAAAGCAATACAAGTTAATAACTGAAGCACAACAGGAAAAGAATGAATGGGAAATAAATGGAGCTTCGGTGACCTGGGAGATAATATCAGATGGTCTCATATATGAGCAATTTTGAGCCACAAGGGGAAAAAGGGGATGCAGAAAAAATTTTCAAGAATAGTGGTTACAACATTTTTAAAAAATGATAAAACTATAAATGCACACATACACAATGTTAAATAAAATGAAAAGAATAAACTCCAAAAAAGTCACAGAGCACCCACATCATATTAAAAATGTTGAAACAATAGAGATGAAGATTAAAATCTGAAAAGCAGCCTGATTGTAAAAAGACACATTAGAGAGGAACAAAAATGCAAATTTCCACAGATTTCTTGTCAAAAATTCTGCAAGCCAGAAGACAAAGACATATTTAAAGTGCTGGGGGAAGGGGAAAGTCTGCCAAACTAGAATTTCTTACCAGTGAAAACTTATACTAAAACTGAAGACAAATGGGCATTTTTTTTCAGACACATGAATTCATTGTTGATAGATCCACTATATTAAAAAAATGTTAAAGATAGTTCTTCAGGTAGAAGAACATTGGTACCAAACAGGAAAATAACTACAAGAAAGAATGAAGAGCACTGGAAATGGCAAATACATTATAAAAATTAACTTTTCTTTTCAATCTTTTAACTAAAAAAATTGACTTTCATCCAGTTTTATTGAAGTGCAGTTGACAACTAAAAATTTTATATATTTAAGGTTTACAATTTGGTGACTTGATATATCTATACATTGGGAAATGTTTACCACAATCAAGCTAATTAACATATCTATAATTTCATGTCTCACATAGTTACTATTTTCTGTGCACGTTTGCCTGTATGTGTGTGTTATGAACACATAAGATGTACTGGCTTAGCACATTTCAAATATACAATACAATATAGTTAACTGTAGTAATATTGTTTTACAATTAGGTGTCCAGAACTTCTTCATTCTGCAAAACTGACACTTTGTACACCTTGACCAACATCCTTGTCCCACCTTGAAGAGACCCATTTGTCCCTTCCTTCAGCTTCTGGTAGCCAGCATTCTACTATGTTTCTATGAATTTAATTATTTTAGATTCCACATGTAAGTGAGATCATGTAGTATTTGTCTTTCTACATTTGTCTTAGTTCACTTAGCGTCATGTCTGCCAGCTCAGAAGACTTACCATAACGTCTTCAACAAGGATTTATTGTGCAAATGGGAGGATTTCCTTTGTTTTTTAAGGCCCACTAATCTTATTTAGTGTGTCTGTGTGTGCATGTGTGTGTGTATATATACACAATGAAATGCTAATATACGTGCCCAAATTTCTTCATATATTTTTAATCCTTTGTTGAGCATTTAGATTGTTTTAATTTCTTGGCTACTATGAATAATGCTAAAATGAACACAAGGGTATAGATGTCTCTCACATCTTGATCATATTTTCTTTGGAAATATACCCAAATTATAGTTGTCGGATTATAACGTATTTCTATTTTAAGTGTTTTTAGAAACTTCCATACTGTTTTGTATACTGACTGAACCATTTTGAATGCCCAGGAACAGTGTACAAGGATTCCTTTTACTGCACATCCTTGCCAACACTTATCTTTCATCTTTCTGATAGTAGCCACTCGAACAGGTGTGAATTGATATTTTATTGTGATTTTGATTTGCAGTTCCATGGTGATTAGTGATATTGAGCACCTTTTCATCTACCTGTTGGTCATAAGCATTTCTTCTAAAAATTTCTATCTAGACATTTGCCTATTTTGCAGTCAGACTATTATTGTCATTATGCTGAGATTTAGTTGTAGGAGTCCCTTACATATTTTAAATAGTAACCCCTTATCAGATATGTGTCTTGCAAATATATTGTCTCATTCTGTAGGTTGACTCTATTTTTTCCTTTGATGTGCAGAAACTTTTTAGCTTGTTGCAATCCAGTGTCCACTTTTGCCTTTGTTTCCTGAGTGTTTGGTGTACTGCATGGAAATTATTTCCCAGAGCAATGCTAAGAAGTTTCTTCTTTCTATTTTTTTCACAAATTTTACAGTTTCAGGTCTTACATTTAAATCTTTAATTCATCTTGAATTCATTTTTGTATAAAATGTGAGATACGCATTTGATTTCATTTTTGCATGCGAATGTTTGTTTTCCTAGCACCACTTACTGACGACACTATTTTCTCCCATTGTGTCTTCTCCCTTCTAAAGTTTAACAAGTAAAAATGGAAACGTAGCGTACCCAAATGTATGTGATTCCGCAAAAGCAATACGAAGAGTAAAAGTTGTAGTGAGAAATGCCTGCTTTAAAAAAAAAAAAATCAAATAAACAATCTAACTTTATACCTCAGGGAACTAGAAAAAGAAGGACAAATGAAGCCCAAAGATAGGATAAGGAAGGGAATTATAAATACTAAAGGAGAAGTAAATAAAATAAATAATAAGATAGTTTTAGGAACAAGTAAATCAATAGTTTATTTAATAAACAAAATAAATCAACACTTAGGCTAAATAAGAAAAAAATGTGGAAGACTCAAATAAATAGAATTCTAAATAAAAGAAGCAAAGAGGAGGTATTACAATGTATCCTTGAAAATAAAAAAAGATTATATGGGACTATTATGAAAAAAGAAAATATTTGAAGGTATAAACCTACTGGTAAAATTAAGAATACAAGAAAACCCAGAATACTCTAGTAGTATGATTGTGGTATGCAATCTGCTCATAACTCTGGAAATAAGCCCACAAGACAAGTCTATCAAAAACAACAATAGCTACAGCATTTAGGTAAGAGATAGGCAACATACAAATACATGAAATTATGCAACATAAAAAGTCTACATGTGAGGGGATATGAGTTACAGTGTAGATTTTTTCTTCAGTTTGTTCATTGTTTGTGTCCTTTTCTTGGTAATCTAAGTTGTCATTTCTTTAATATAATGTGTTATATATATAAGATGAATTTTATGAGCCTCATGATAACAACAACGCAAAAACTATAGTAGAATCACTAAAAATAAACAGTGACAAATAAAATGTACTACCAGAGAAATCACTTAACAACAAAGGATAAATAATTGAGTAACAAAGAAAGAGTTACAAAACACCTAGAAAACAAGTAACAAAAAAGCAATAGTAAGTCATCATTTGTTAATAATAACACTGAATATAATTTGACTCAATTCTCTAAGTAAAAGGCATAGAGTGGCTGAATAAGGAAACAGGATCCACTGTATGCTACCTATAAGAAGCTTATTTCACCTGTTGTGACACACAGAGACTTAAAGTGCAGGGGTGAGAAAAAATACTTCATGCAACTGGAAACCAAAAAAGAGAAGGAGTAGCTGTACTTATAACAGATAAAATAGAACACAAATCAAATACTATAAAAAGAGACAAAGAAGATCACTATATAATAATAAAGGGGTCAATTATTTGGTAGATAAGCTAAAAAAAAAGAGAGAGAGAAAAAAACAAAATAAATAACATCAGATTGAAAAAGGAGACACAGAAAATGAGACTAGAAAAATACAAAGAATCACTAGAGACTATTACAAACAACTGTATATCAACAAATTTGAAAACCTATAAGAAATTTATAAAATCCTGGACACATGCAACTTACGAAGATTAAACCAAAAAGAAATAGAAGACCTAAACAAACCTCAAAAATAATGAATAACAAGATCAAAACTGTAATAAAATGTCTCCCAGCAAGGAAAAGCTCATAACCTAATGTCTTCACTGCTGAATTCTACCATATATTAAAACAATGACTACAAATTCAACTCAAACTCTTCAAGAAAACAATGAGGATGAGGGAATATTTCCAAACTTGTGTTATTAGACCAGTATTGCCCTGACACCAAAACCAAATAAGGATACAGCAAAAAGTGACTACAAGTCAGTATCACTGATGAACATAGATGTAAATATCCTCAACAAAATACTATCAAACTGAATTCAACCAAACATTAAAAAAATCACTTTCCATGATCAAATGGAATTCATCTTAGGGATGCAAGGATGGTGCATATGCAAACTAATAAACTTGATATATTAGGGTGACAAAACCAATAACAAAACCAATATGTTTATTTCAATAGATGCTGAAAAAGCATTCAATAAAATTCAACATCACTTTATGACAAATATCCTCAACAAACATGGTAAAAAAGCATCAAATCTCAAAATGATAAATAACATATTGACAAACATGCAGCTAACAACATGTCAGGTGGGGTAAAACTGAAAACCTTTCTTCTAAGATCAGGAACAAGGATGCTCACTTTCACCACTTTTATTTAACATATTACTGGAAGCCTGGCCAGAGCAATCAGAAAAGAGAAAGAAATAAAGAGCATCTAAATTGTAAAGGAAAAAGTCAAATTAGCCTTGTTTGGATGACACGATCTTATATTTAGAAAAAGGCAAAGGCTCCAGCAAAAACTCTTAGAAATGTTATAGAAATTCTTTCTTAGAATTAGAATTTCTATAACTTAGAAAGTTATAGAATTAAAAATCAACATACCATTTATATACATCAACAGTAAACAATCTGAAAAAGAAATCAGAAAAGCAATCTTATTTACAACAACTACAAATAATATGAAATACCTAGGGATCAGCTTAATCAAAGAAGTGAAATGTCTGTTCAAGAAAAACTATAAAACATCAATGAAAGAAATTAAGTAGGACATGCAAAAAATGGTAACATATTCTATGTTCATGAATTAGAAGAATTAACACAGTTAGTATGATAACACAATTCAAAGCAATTTACAGATTCCATGAAATTTCTATCAAAATACCAATGACTTTCTTCACAGAAATAGGAAAAACAACTTTAAAATGTATATGGAAAAGAACCCATAATAGCCAAATCAGCATGGTACTAGAATAAGCACAGCTACAGAGGCCAGAGGAAAATAATAAAAAGTTCAGAAACAAGTCCACAAACCTACAGCCAACTGATATTTGACAAAGGCACCACAAACATACAAAAGAATGGAAATGTCTCTTTAATAAATGGTACTGCAAAACTGAATAACCATACGCAAAAGACTGAAACTAGTCTCATGTCTCACTATATGCAAAAATCAAACCACGATGGATAAATAATTTAATGTTGCATCCCAATTCATGAAACTTCTAGAAGAAAATATAGGGGAAACACTTCAGGCCACTGATCTAGTCAAAGATTTTATGGATAAACTGCAAAAGCACAGTCAACGAAAACAAAAATAGGCAAATAAAATTATATCCTAAAAAATTTTGCACAGCAAAGCAAACAATCATCAGATGAAGAAACATCCTTCAAAATGGGACAAAATATTTGTAAACTATTCATCTGACACGGGATTAATAACCAAAATATATAAGGAACTCAGACAACTCAATAGCAAAACCCAAATAATTTGATAATGTAATGGAAAAAATGATCTGAATAGCTATTTTGCAAAAGAAGACATATAAATAGCTGACAGGCATATGAAAAATACTCGACATCGCTAATCATCAGAGAAATGTAAATCAAAACCACAATGAAATATCATCTCATCTCAGTTAAAATGGTTTTTATTAAAAAGACGGGAGCCAGCAGCTGCTGGTGAGGATGTGATAAAAGGGCAACCGTCATACACTTTTGGTGGAAACATAAATTATTACGGCCACTATGGAAAACTGTATGGAGGTCTCTTTAAATATTAAGAATAGAGCTACCACAGGATCCAGCAATTCCACCACTACGTAAGTATCCAAAAGGAACAAAATCAATATGTTGAAGAAATTATCTGCACTCCCATATTTATTGCAGCACTATTCGCAATAGCCAAAATATGAAATCAGCCTACATGCCCATCAATGGGTGAATGTGTAAAGAATATGCAATATAGATATACACACAAAATGTAATCCAGTCATAAAAATAATGAAATCCTATCATTTTCGGCAACATAAAAAGAACTAGCTTTTATAGTAAGAAAAATAACGTAAGCAGAGAAAGAAATGTTGCATGCTCTCACTCATATGTGGGAGCTAAAAAAAGTGGATCTCATGAAGGTAGAGAGTAGATTGGTAGTTACTAGAGGTTAGAAGGATTGCGGGGAGGAGCAAATGAAGAGAGGTTACCTTATGGGTAAACAAATATAGTTTGACAGAAAAAAATAAGATCTAGTATTTGATAAATCAGTAGATTGACTATATTTTATAATCATCTATTGCATATTTTAAAATGGCTAGAAGAGAATAATTTGAAGTTTTCTAGCATAAAGGAAATACAAATATTTATAATTATATGAATACATTCAATTATCACATGTATCTCTAAATATGTAACATCTATTATATATCAATAAAAATGAGGTAAAATTTTAAAAGTTGCCAGCATATGTATCCATGTCACATACTGAGGACGTAATACCCCAAATTTCAAGTTATTTAAATTTAAGTACCTTTCATATTTACTTTTTTTTTTTTTTTGAGATGGAGTCTCGCTCTGTCACCCAGGCTGGAGTGCAGTGGCACAGTCTCGGCTCACTTCGAGCTCTGCCTCCTGAGTTCATGCCACTCTCCTGCCTCAGCCTCCCAAGTAGCTGGGACTACAGGCACACACCACCACGCCCGGCTAATTTTTTGTATTTTTAGTAGAGACGGGGTTTCACCATGTTAGCCAGGATGGTCTCGATCTCCTGACCTCGTGATCCGCCTGCCTTGGCCTCCCAAAGTGCTGGGATTACAGGCATGAGCCACCGCGCCCGGCCCATATTTACTTCTTATGACTAATTGCCTCAATCAAGTCATACTACCACAAAAAAAAAAAAAAAAAAAAAAAAAAAAAAAAAAAAAAAAACTACCTTTGCCAATGATAGTTTAGGTTAGACCCTATTTTGGAATAACTATTCATTTTCACTCTGGCCAGTTGCTTGGTATTTGGCCTTAATGAAGAATTACAGGTGAAATCCAATTCCATGATTTAGTAGATGTGGAAATTGAAACCTATGAGTAGAGTTAAGTAAACTAGTCAAGGCCACATAACTGAAAAATGGCAAATCAAGCTTTTCTTTGTCCAAATATAGTATATTTTTTATTATATCACATAAAATTATGAATCAACTATATAAATAGAAAGTAATCACCACAAAAGCTAGTCTTTTTGCTTTAAGTAAACTGTGCACTGGTGTAGTGTTTTCAGTTTATACATAGTGTCATCATTAATGTTGCTGATTGTAGTGATACTTCAGTGGCACTGTTGAGGACATTGTTAATTATATAACAGTAGCAAAAGGAAACCCTTAGAAAAACACATTTTCTATATGTTGCTGTATATATAATGTTATAGACTGCATATAGTAAATATTTACATTCAACCCAAGAAACACTGATTTTACGTATAACACAGGGTCTCCCATGAAGAAGAAATTGCGCTTATCCTGCTTTACCTTCTCATTCTTTGCCTCTCCTAATATTAAGTAAACTGGTAAACTAGAAGGCAAGTTTATTATCAAAGGATACATGATTTTTAGCTTAATGTCAAGTAAGATCTTTCAAAATATAATTCTTTAGTATATTTGGAGAAGCAAAATAAAATTGTTATATAATTCGTTTTATTAACTTGATAAAATGTACAAATCATGAAAACAATGAAATAAATTTAAAAGCACATAAATCATGAGATTCCATTACTTATAAGGACAACTGGATGCCAGAAGTTTTAATCAGTTAACAAATGGTATGAACCTATAAAACTCACAGCATATAAAAGTTTCTAAACTTAGATTTGACTACAGAATCTCGTTCAGAGGAAGCCTCACCAGGGACTGGTGTTCCCAGAAAAACACTTTGAGAAATACATAATTAGGTATTGTTCAGAGGATTATAGCTATGCAAAAGTAAGATTACAATCAATTTGTATTTGAACTTAATATCTAGATGCAGAGACAAGATATATACACATTAAATAAAATAACATTAGATAATCATGCAAAATATGTCAAGGCAGTATATGCTATATTTCCTATAAATCATAAAATTAAAAATGCTAGGAGCTTAAAACTGCGATAAAGTATTCAAAGAACATTTTGTAATAGTCTTAATAATAATTTAGAAACTAAAATGATGAGCATTTCATCTTATGCACTCTGTCTATAATTTTAGTACCTGTCATTGGGTGAATAAAAATCATACCAGCTTAATAAAATGCTTACAAAAATTAGCTGGTCATGGTGGCAGGCGCCTGTAATCCCAGCTACTCGGGAGGCTGAGGCAAGAGAATCACCTGAATCCAGGAGGCAGAGGTTGGAGTGAGCCAAGATTGTGCCATTGCATTCCAGCCTGGGTGACAAGGGCGAAACTCCATCTCAAATAATAAATAAATAAATAAATAAATAAATAAATAAATAAATAAAATGCCAAAGATTTAACATATTTTCTTTTTATTCTCCCACAACTCTATGATGCATATGTTGTTTTCTCCATTTTATAAACTTAAGTCCCAGCAGTTAAAACATACCTACCTGTGTACTTAATACCAGTGAACTATATACTTGAAAATGGTTGACAGTAAATACGATGTGTATTTTCCCACAGCAAAGAAATAAAAAGAACAAACAATGCTTTTTCAAGCAAAAGCAATTACAATGCACTGTAACTTTTATATAATATATAGAAGTAAAATGAATGTGTCAATGACTCAAACAAGGTGAAGGGGGATGTAATAATATTCTTGTAAGTTTTTCTATTATGCCTGAAATCCTGAAGTGACATAATGTTATTTTAAGTTAAACTGTGATAAGACATAATATTTTAAATACTAGAAAAAAATATATAATTATAGTTAATAAGATAATATACAAAATGAAATGTAGATATATACTCAGCCCCAAAGAAAGCAATACAAGAAGGGTAAAGGAACAAAATGAGATTGGACAGAAAGAAAAGTAATGGAAAGATGGTAAATTTACATTCAATAAATACATAATGAAATAATTTAAACTTTCTATTATAAAGCAGAGATTGTCAGACTGTACAGTAAGTAAAATAAATCTACTTTATACATAAAGGTGTAGATAGATTACAGATGAAAAGATGAAAATAAAACCACTATAGAAACACTAATCAAACTACATTGGGATGGCTATATTAAGATTAGAAAAAAATATATTTCAGAAAAGGAAATATCACCAATGATTAAAAGAACATTTTACAATGACAAAGTAAAGGTATAATCATTCTAACTGTACATGCACTTACTAACATAGATTTAAAGTACTTGAAGCAAGAAATAATACAGATAAAAGGAAAAAGTAAGGAAACCCAGAATGATAGTTGAAGTTTTCAAGATTCCTTTCTCAGTATTGACACAACAATAGACAAAATCAGTAACAATAGAAAAGACATAAACCAAAGTATCAATCAACATAATTGACATTTATAAATATTTCACTTAACAACAAAGAGTATGTATTTTACATGCATATAGAATATACAAAAATACAGATAACTTGTTGGTCCATAAAACAAATTAAAATACATTTAACATAATTGGTATTACTTTCAGTATGTTCTCTGAATACACTTAAACTATCAACTAGTAAGAGAAAGAAAATTCTATAACATGAAATAAAACTATATATTTTAAACAACTCATGTTGAAAATAAATCACAAGGGAAATAAGAAAATAAGATCACCTATAATAAATAAAAATGCAACAAAACAAAATTTGTTAAATGCAGCTAAAACAGTTCATTGAGATATATTTATAGCATTATAAATATTATTATTATTATTTTTGTTTTTTTTTTTTGAGACCGAATCTCACTCTGTCACCCAGGCTAGAGTGCAGTGGCGCTCACTGCAACCTCCGTCTCCTGGATTCAGGCGATTCTCTTCCCTCAGCCTCCGTAGAAGATGGGATTACAGGTGTGCACCACCATGCCCAGCTAATTTTTGTATTTTTAGTGGATATGGGGTTTCACCATGTTGGCCAGGCTGGTCTTTAACTCCTGACCTCAGGTGATCCACCTGCCTCGGCCTCTCAAAGTGCTGGGATTACAGGCGTGAGCCACCATGCCTGGCCCTATTTAATTTTTTATTTGTGTAAATTACCTTTAATTTACCTCTGTCAAAGGCAGTTTTGTTACATGGATATAGTGCATAGTGCTGAAGTCCAGGCATTAGCCTAATGTTATTTGAATAAAATACCTTGTACCCATTAGCTAATTTTGCATCCCCTCCCACTCTTCCACCCTGCTGAGTCTCCATTGTCTATTATTCCAGACTCTATGTCTATGTGTACACATTATTTATCTCCTACTTACAAGTGCAAGAAAACATCTTATTTGACTTTCTGTTTTTGAGTTGTTACACTTAAGATAATGGCCTCCATTTCCATCGATGTTGCAGCAAAATATTATGTTTTTCTTCTTTTTTATGGCTGAACAGTATTCCATTGAACACATATATATATATATGTATATCATTTTCTTTATACAATTATCTATTGATGGACATTTAGATTGATTCCCCATCTTTGTTATTGTGGGTTATGCTATGATAAACATGCAAGTGCAGTTATTTTATTTATTTATTTTTTTCTTGAGATGGAGTCTCACTCTGTCGCCCAGGCTGGAGAGCAGTGGTACCATCTCGGCTCACTGCAACCTCCGCCTCCAGGGTTCAAGTGATTCTCCTACCTCAGCCTTCTGAGTAGATGGGATTACAGGTGCGCACCACCACGCCTGGCTAATTTTTTTATTTTTAGTAGAGATTGGGTTTCACCATGTTGGTCAGGTTGGTCTCGTACTCCTGACCTCGTGATCCACCTGCCTCGGCCTCCCAAAGTGCTGGGATTACGGGCGTGAGTCCCCGCACCTGGCCGCAGTTACCTTCTTGATATAATGATTTCTTTTCCTTTGGATAGATGCTCAGTGATGGGATCCCTGAATCAAATGGTAGTTCAATTTTTAGTTCTTTGAGAAATATTCACACTCTTTTCCATAGAGGTTATACTAATTTACATTCCCAAGGTTTACGGTGTATAAACATTCTCTTTTCTCTGCACCCTCATCAACGTGTATTACTTTTTGACTTTTTAATAATGGCCAGCCTGACTGGTATAAGATGATATCTCATTGTGGTTTTAATTTGCATTTTTTCTCATGATTACTGATGTTAAGTATTTTTTCATATCTTTCTTGGCCATTAGTAAATGATATGGCATAAAGCATTACTACTGGAGAACGAGAGATGATAGAGATAAAGATAGAGACAGAGATGGAGATAGAGATGTGTGTGTGTGAGAAAGAGAGAGAGAGGAACAGAAAGAGAGACAGACAGAATAGAGACATTGATCTCTAATAGATAGAGATGTGTGTGTGTGAAAGAGAAGCACAAGCAGAGAGAGGAGAGATTGGTCTGGATTAAGATCCTACACTCTGCCTCTGCGTGATCTTATGTAAATCAAATCCTCTCTCCGAGCATGTTTGCTTATTAATGGCAACAACCTCACATATTTATCAGGACAAATTAATGAAAATGCTATTATACTTTGTAAAGTCCTTGGTACGTGCAGATTATTCCTATCACGAGCATGTATTGCTCAGAACGGTAATTTTATAATGATAGGGAAGTGTGCTGCTCATTTCCAAGTTAGCTCGCAGATCTATTTTTTGCCTTTGCTTTCTCCGTTCTGCTCCATTCTGCGCTTCAGAGGACTGCTGACCCCTCAAATTTATTTTTTCCGAATTTATTTGCCAACTGCACTGTTAGGGGCTAGAGATCAATAGGAATGAAGCCCTTCAGCACCCTCTGGCTTTCTTTCTTTCTCTCAAGTGGCTTCTCTAGAGCTGCTGCATCTCACCTGTGTGTACAGCATGGTCCAGCAGGTTCGCAGGTGAAGGCTGCGCTTTGACTGACACAGCCAGAGAATATTTGGCCACAAGAAGACTAAAACCCAGAAGATAATATTTACTTTTCCAAAAAATAAAGTAAACCCAATAAGGCTTTTAACTGGAATTTTATTCTCGTCACATATTATTTTGTATTATTTTAAACCTATTATTTATTTTTATGTATTACTTTCAAATGTGATTTTAGTGCAGAGATGTTCAAAGAAAAATGCAAATATAATCAAAGCTTTCATAGTATCTCCACCATTAATGTTTAAGCTTGAAAACTTTGCCTTCCCCGGTATGTTTTATTAAAATTATTATTATACAGAAAAATTATTGCCACTCTAGGTCATCCCCAATAGGCTTGTTGTGTAGATGCTGAATTTATAATTTGTTTTAATCTCATCAAAGTTTGGAATGCTTTGGCCATTGTTTTTAATATCTTAAGCGTATTATCCTGAAGCTTTATAAAATGCTTGGTTGTCACTCTTTCTTCTGTAAGTCATGATTTAAAAAACATGTTTTTGTACCTAATGTAGCTTTGCCCTTCTGGAAAATAAAAAAAGCCAGAATGGCTCTTAATTTGGATTGTTTCTGAAAAAAAGAAAAAAACACACCAAATGCAAATAAATTACTTTAAAATGCAAAGACACATTGGAAACTTTTCAAATATGAGATACAGCATGAAAATAAACAAAAGCAACCTCTCTATCAACTGGAACAGAATATAAAACAATAGCATCCAATTCCAGTCTCCCCAGTTAAAATTTGGTGGCTTTGAGTAATTCCTGAGTTTCTCTTCCTCGCTTTAGGTCACGTGTTCTTTCTAATGGTCAGTCTTGATTCCCTCATAGAGTTGTTGGTTACGTTATGAGACGAGCTGTACCTAAGCCAATGCTGGCTCACATAAGGGCTTAGAATCTATAACTCTAATTTTCTTTCTTAACTAAAACCTTAAAGGCAACTTAATGGTCTTTGCTTTACATTAATAAAGAAAATTTTTGGTGTGTCTTTTACACATTAATGTGGGTAATATGAAACAATTATAACATACTTAAACAGATGTAGAAATTAATGAGAACAGGCACAGTGGTGCATGCCTGTAATCCCAGTACTTTAGAAAGCAGAGATGTGAGGGTTGCTTAACTCCAGGAGTTTGAGACCAGCCTGGGCAATATAGCAAGACCCTCTGTCTACAAAATAATCATAAAATTAGCTGGGCATTGTTGTGTGTGCCTGTAGTCTCGGCTACTGGGGAGGCCAAGGTGGGAGGATTGCTTGAGATCAGGATGTTGAATCCACAGTGAGCTGTAATTGCATCACTGTACTCCATCCTGGGTGAAAGAGGGAGTCCCTGTATCAAAAAAAAAAAAAAAAAAAAAGTGAAAGGAAATGAATCACGGTCACTACTGTGAGCCTTATCTAGCCTTTTATGTACTAATGGACACGTCTGAAGAGACATATAGGACATATAGTGTGTAATCTTCTTCAACATTGCTTGACCTTGCGAAATCCAATTCTTTGTAGCGTGGGTAAGAAACAATTCACTATACTACACTAACCTTGTTTTACTATACTAACCTCATCATCCTAGTAATGTAGTTACTTAAAAGTGATCACTTAAAAGGGACTCAGTATATTCTGAAGAAATTATCATTCTGTGGGATATAAAAATGAGACACGAATAAGGGAAAACTGCTTAATTAATTAGATAATTTATTCACTTTTATATAGTTACATATAGCTATTGAGCACAGATGATATTTTAAGCACAATATTAATCTTTCCAAAGAAAAAAGATGAATGATAAAGTTCTATATTACAGGAGAGAAATGATAAAATTCACCCAGAGAAATCTTTCAGAAAAAAGGGACACTTGAGTTTGACCTTTAAGGATAGAAAAAGTTTCCCAAATAATGAAAAGTATCTTGGGCACAGGAAGAAGGCAGAGAAGAATAGAAATAGATTGAGTATTTTGAGAATGACAAGTTCTATGGATGAGAAAGGATTTAAAATATCCTTTACCCACTCGGTAACATTGAGAATATTGAAACAAGGGAGAATTGCAGAAATAACTATAGGAAGAACATGCTGATAGCCATATAGAAGACACAGTTAAACAGAAAATCACTGGACACAACTATAATACAGGTTGAGTATCTCTTATCTGAAAAGCTTAGGAGCAGAACTGTTTTGGATATTTATTTGAATGTTTTGAATGGTTGGATATATATAATGAAATATCTTGGAGGTGGGACTCAAGTTTAAACACACAATTTATTTATGTTTCAGATACACCTTAAACACATAGCCTGAAGGTAATTCTAAATAATATGTTTAATAATTTTGTTCATGAAACAAAGTTTTGACTGCATTTTGACTGTCAAGACTTGTCACATGAGGTCAGATGTGGAATTTTCCACTTGTGTTGTCATGTCGGCACTCAAAAATGTTTGGACTGTGGAGCATTTTGAATTTCAGATTTGTGGATTAGACACTCAACCTATAGCATAAGGCAGAGATTAAACATACTTTAATTCTTTGCATATGTGTATGCATATTGATGTATGCCCAAGGTAGAGATAAGTAAGGCAGCAAATCCTCACTGAACTTTAAAACATGCTGGTTTCCATGTCCCTGTTAAGCATTTGAATCAGCATAGATTTAAATTATATACCTTTCCCTCATAGTTCTCTATCGCATTTTGCCCTCTGTTTTAACAATCAAAGAATGGCTATTTATTCAGTACCTCTTTCTTATCAGATTTTGTTAGCTGTTTGGAAATGTGGCATAACCTAGGGATTTGTCATCTAGATGGAGAAAAGGTATATATACAAAGCATAATTAAAGCTAAGAAGCAATATTTGGAACAGAATTAAATTTTCTTTCTAAAATTGTTTGTTCAGATATTCAATAAAGTATTGTGATCTGGGACTTCGGTTCAAACATCCTGATGGAGATGAGATGAAAAAGAACCTTGAAAGCTGAATAGATACAAGTAGCACAGCATATGTAACCCAATGTTATACTCTATGAGCTTTTGTCTCTTTATTTATAAAGAAGATAATACTTACCTTCCCTACAATACCTACAGCATAGCATGCAGCATAGCATTGCTATATTGTTTAAAATTAAATCTGGTAATTGACATACAAAGGGTTTTTAATAGATCTTTTTACATAGATGTTATTTTGGGATATTTCTAATATTAGAAGCAGAAGGGAAAGACAGGATTTCGGGGAAAAACAAATGGCAATGTGGGCATCAAAGCTAAAGTATTTTCTTCTTAAATTTCTTCTTTCCTCCTTTTTCTCTATTCATTGTGTACTATTCTATGCCAGGCCTGAAGTTAAGTGGTTCCTACTGTTGAGAAGACCACAGAATGTGTGCTAGGAAATAAAGCCAGTTGAACATATGTAAGTACTTTAGTAGGATAAGTGAGGGAGAATTTACTTTTCCAAGGGGAGAATTTAAAATACCTCAAACATGCTTTCCCCGTGAGAACAAGAATATTTTTTTGGTCTGCAGGAGCATTTCCCACTGCCAAGCAGGTATTTGTGATTCTGTGGCTCTTAATCTGCTTGGCATCTTGAGAATGAGAAAACAGGCAGAGCAGAGAGCCCTGCTGTTGGCGAATGACATGAAACTAACGTGGGTTTACTATAGAGTTATAAAGCCATTGGTACTGCAGGACTTTAGAATTAGCTGAATGCTCTCTTCCTACCTATTGTTCCTGGGTTGCAAATGCCCAGGTATAACAACCTAGTTACAGTACTGATTACAGTGCATTCTCAGAGCCAACCATGTAAGATAGAATGAATGTTGAATCTAGGGTGACTCGGCCCACGTACTGATGGAATTGTTAAGTGTTTTACACAAGGTCACGGATGATACAGGATCACATCTGCCACCCACTCCTCTCCTGGTTTACTTCCCTTGCAGTCAAGCTGTCCAACTAGAATATTGCCTTGTACAACCATCTTCATTAGAACATCCAATTTCCATACAAACTTGCAATACAGATTTCAAACTATATTCTCTGTTTATATCTCATGTGTAAACTGGGAACTGTGGTTGTTAATTAAGTCTTACAAAGAGTATTTTTAGCAAAAATTATTTTAAAATATGTTATTGGTACACATTCATCACACTTCTATCTGCACCATCTGATTCCAACACTGGCAATCACTGCATCTTGAATGAAGGCAGGTTTTGAGTGTGGTAACACCTCTAAAATTAGCAGAGAGAAGAAACTCACAATATTCAGGAGGAATTTTCTCTTCACATGTCACTTTATATTTTTAGAGGTACATATTTCCTTTTTGACACAAATTAGACATCATGTTTCTTTATAATCCATACTGCATTATACATCATTTAACGGTTCTCAAAAGATACAGAAATCTTCATTGCTTTGTTTTGGGGAAGGATATTTAATCTCATTACCTTATTTTGGGTGTAGGAGTGGATGAGTTTAAGAATTCATCTCTGGCCGGGCGTGGTGGCTCACGCCTGTAATCCCAGCACTTTGGGAGGCTGAGGCCGGCGGATCACGAGGTCAGGAGATCAAGACCATACTGGCTAACACGGTGAAACCCCGTCTCCACTAAAAATACAAAAAAAATTACCCGGGCATGGTGGCAGGCACCTGTAGTCTCAGCTACTCGGGAGGCTGAGACAGGAGAATGGTGTGAACCTGGGAACGGAAGTTGCAGTGAGCTGAGATCGCGCCACTGCACTCCAGCCTGCAGGACAGAGCAAGAATCCGTCTCAAAAAAAAAAAATAATAATAATTTCTAATGATAACAGTAAGAACACACACAGCTTTACTATTCGAATGAACATTTTATCATCTCAATTCCTAACTTCCAAATACTTATTATTTTCAAGCTTTTCTTTTTTTTTTGATTTTTATGTTTTGAGAAAGGGTCCCACTCTGTCATCTGGGCTAGAGTGCAATGGTGCCATCATGGCTTACTGCAGCAGCCTTGACCTCGGGGGCTTAAGCAATTCCCTGACCTCAGCCACCTGAGTAGTTGGGACAGGTGCATACCACCATGCCCAGGCAATTTGTGTATTTTTTGTGGAGCCAGGGTTTCACCATGTTGCCCTGGCTGGTCTTCAACTCCTGGGCTCAAGCGATCCACCCTCCTTGGTCTCCCAAAGTGCTGGGATTATAGGGATAAGCGATCGTGCCCGGCTGGTTAGTTAGTTTTTTTGTTTGTTTGTTTGTTTTGTGTGTGTGTGTGTGTGTTTAATACAAGAGTAATATCATTTAAATTATAGCCTTTAACAGAAGGAAGTGATCTTCCAGATTGTGATATTAAAGCTCAGAAAGCTTAAATAACTGCTCAAGATCACACCATCAGTTTCTGAAGCCAGTGTGTCTCCATACGCCAATGATTCTGTCTATGCTACATCAGCAACTTTGCAATATATTTCAGAAAACTTTTTAATTCTTGGAAATCTCAAATACCAAAATATTTCATCTTTCACAAACATGCCATTTCTGTTACAAACCACAATGATCTTACAATTATATATAGTTGTCACTAGGACGACTGTCTAGCAACAATGCTTGAGGGTGGTCAGGATCACTTACTTGCCTGGAATGGGAAGATGAGTGTGCCTGTTTCTTCCTGTTCATTTGTTGTTTTAATGTGACTAGACCCAAGTTTGTCTTAAGCCAAATTTGATTCCTGCAGGTCTCAATCCCTGGTTTGTAAGCTAATTTTAAGCAATGGTTTTAAGATCCTTAAATAAGTTGGCAGTTCTTTAGAGAAAAGATTACATCCTCCACAAGTAAATAAATAATGAACTTGAGACTTGATGCTTGCAGGGATTTTCTCGTGTAATAAAATTGCTTTTGTCTCTGTGGTTTTTATACGATGACATCTAGAAAACCCTAGATGACAATTCTAAGAAAAAAGCATAGTTAATAATAGAGTACAAATTAACCCAAGTTCACGTTCAGTTGGGAGCATATTTTAAATAAATAAAAAATTGAAGTATTTAAACCTTTACATAAATGCTTCAGTTACCTTCCCCATTGGTATTTATGCCTGCAGTGACTAGCTTATACATTCACACTGTGTAAGCATTCAATGGATTGCCGTGGTTTTTAGCTATTGTTTATTTTTGTCATGTATCCATTTGTTCAGTTAGCACATATTGAATGTTTACTGTGTGTCAGATCCCTGGCTAATCTGAGGAACCAAGGAATAAAGTAATCTTTGCCTTTTTAACACTCAGATATTATTGAAAGAAATAGAAACCTACGCAGATACAACTCAGTATAATTTAGCAAATACAATAAGAAAATTATTCACAGAATGTGTTTAAAGGGCTAGCATGAGGATGCAAAATCTGGAGAAAAAGAAGAGTTTAAAGAGGTAACCTATATTAAGACCCTTGGAAAATGAGAGAGTTTATTTGATTAGATGTAGACAGATGGGGGACAAGGAAATATATCTCAGGCAAATACTCTTCAAAGAGTAGGATTGAATTAGTGCAAGAAGAAAAAAGGCAAGAAAGGAAGTTGAAGAGAAAGGTAGGGTATCAGACCATGAAAAAGTCACCTAAGACAAGATAAGGAATGTGTGTGTGTGTGTGTGTGTGTGGTATGTATGTGTGTGTTGGTGTGTCTATGTGTGTTTGGTGACTATGTATGTGCCTGTGTGTGTGTATATATATGTGTGTGTATGAATTTAATTTGCAGAAGTGAGTGCAAAATCAAACTTTTTATAAGAAAGACAAATGGGGTACCACTTTGTGGAATACCTAGGAAATGATAATACTGGAAGCAGGTAGGTCAGTTTGGAAACAATTTTAAGAATGCATATAGGTTATATGTGACAAACTGATGACTAACCTAATATGCACATAGGAAAAGTTGAAAGCTGTCCTTCTAAGATCTGCAACAAGACAAGAAAGTCTCCTCTTGCGATTTCTATTAAACGCATTCTGGAAATCTTAGAGCAATTGGGCAAGAGGAAAATAAAAGGCATCCAAATTGGAAAGGAAAAAGTTGAATTTAACTGTCTGAAGACCACATCATCTTAAATATAGACAGTCCACTGCACCAAAAAACTGTACAAAGTACAGTCAAGTTGTAGGATACAAATTCAAGATACAAAAGCCAGTAGCATTTCTATGTGTTAACAGCAAACTATCTGAAAAACAAAGAAAATTATTTCATTTAAAATAGCTATGAAAAAATACTTTAAAATAAATTCCACCGTGAAATGAAACACTGTATACTGAAAACTATAACACGTCAATGAAAGAAATTGAGGAAAATGGGTTGGATGTGGTGGCTCACACCTGTCATCCCAGCATTTTGGGAAACTGAGGTAGACATACGACTTGAAGCCAGGAGGTCAAGACCAGCCTGGCCAACACGGGAAAACCCCATCTCTACTAAAAATACAAAAAGTTAGCTGGGCGTGGTGGTGCACGCCTGTAGTCCCAGCTACTTAAGATGCTGAAGCATGAGAATGACTTGAATCCTTGAGGTGGAGGTTGCAGTGAGCTGAAAATATGCCATTGCACTACAGCCTGGGCTACAGAGATAGACTCCATCTTAAAAAAAAAAAAAAAAAAAAAAAAAAAAATTGAGGAAGGTGAAATAAATGGGAATATATCTCATGTTCATGGATATAATTAAAATTTCTATACTATGCAAGTGATATACAGATTTGATAATATTCTGTCAAAATTTAAATGGTATTTTTAATAGAATAAACAATTGTAAAATTCACTTGGAACCACAAAATTAAACCAATTAGCCAAAGCAATCTTGAACATAAAAAATAAAGTTGGAGGCATTACACTACCTCACTTTTTTTTTTTTTTTTTTGAGACGGAGTCTCGCTCTGTCGCCCAGGCTGGAGTGCAGTGGCCGGATCTCAGCTCACTGCAAGCTCTGCCTCCCGGGTTTTACTCCATTCTCCTGCCTCAGCCTCCCGAGGAGCTGGGACTACAGGTGCCCACCACCTCGCCCGGCTAGTTTTTCGTATTTTTTAGTAGAGACGGGGTTTCACGGTGTTAGCCAGGATGGTCTCGATCTCCTGACCTCGTGATCCGCCCGTCTCGGCCTCCCAAAGTACCTCACTTTAAAATATACGGCAAAGCTATAGAAACCAAAGCAAAACAACATGGTAACGGCATTAAAACAGACACATAAACCAATGGAACAAGATGGAGAGTTCAGAAATAAATCCACAAATTGGCAGCCAACTGATTTTTAACAAAAGAACCAAGAACACACTATTAGAAAAAGATATTCTATTCAATAAATTATGTTAGTAAAACTGGATATACACATGCAAAAGAATGAAATTAACCCATTATCTCACACCTTAACTAAAAATGGATTAAAAATTAAAATATAAGACTCAAAATTATGAAACTTCTAGAAGAAAACGTAGGAAAAAAAGTTCTACGATATGGGTCTGGGCAATTATTTTATCTTATTTTTGATATGACTCCATTATTGAATGCATATTCTTATCCACAAAGTCTTCAGGCCACTTACTTTTCATGGTTTCTAACTAAAAGAGTTTCATCTTTCTGATATCACAAGTCTTATACTTCGTGCAATTTAACTTACAATACCTCCATGAATAAGCTTTTTCTGTTGTATATCTGAGATCTTTGTCGAGATGCTTCTTCAAATGAATGTATTTCTTTCTAGGATGATATTACTCTTCTTTATGCCTGCACTTTTTGCTCCCTAATTATATCTGTAGTTCACCTGAAATAATTACTTAGCTTTTTGGGAATTTAAAACCCTCAGGAGTTAGGAGTTGGCCTGTGTATGCAGTCCACTTTGTCAACTCCCTGCCTAAGGCAGTCACTTGTGCAGCACTTAGTCAATGCCAAACCCATTTTGTCCTTAGAATGATCTCTTTAGATCAGCCATTCTAGTTTGTAAGCCAGGTTGTCTTATGCATTTGCTTTAATAGTTTTCTAAGAGGCCTGATCCAAGTGATCACATTAGGAAGTATGAGGGGACAATTTTCATGAAGCCTGTGGGGTGTGAGAGGAGTACCAGCTGTGCCTATGGACCACCAGGCGCTGGGTGCTGTCTCTGCAGCCGCCTAGCTGTGGGAGCTTAGATGAGCACATAGCCTTTCATGCCTCCATTTCCATATTCATTAATGGAGATAACAAAATCTCTAAAGAGCCCAGTGTCATATTGTTTTCATTCAGTTTTCATCTTCAATAAAGTAGAAAGAATATATATATGTGTGTGTGTGTGTATATACATATACACATACATATATATGTGTTTATGCACATACGCACATTTAAATGTATATATGTATATATGTGTGTGTAACCTCAAAAATTTACAATGTACACTAAATTCATATGTATGAATACATTTGTATTTATATTTACATATAAATTTAGCACAGAACATAGCACAGGATAGCCATTTTCATTACAATTTTAATAGTAGTGATTTTCATGCTATACTGGCATTTAAATGACATATGAAAGAGATGTCTGTTAATTCTGGTTATTACTAATGATTTTCACGTTCCAAAAATGCACACTTCAAACTGATTTTTAAAATTAGTTATATTGCCAGGGAATTTTACCACCATACCTTGTTCCTAAGAGCACTAGGACCAAGGGGTCATGCAGAGTGACAGTGGTGCCTACAACTTGACATCCAGACCACACATTTCCAAATATAAATAGTGCAGAAAATTCTGTTGCTTTTTGACCATATTTTGCTGTTGCATCTTTTCCTTGGAAAGGTTTTTGAATGTCTTGCACATATTTCTGCTTTTAAATATGCAAAGGTAATCCAAAAGGATAGGGAGTTTAAAAAATGAAGTGCCCAAATGGCAATCCCCTTTTTCCTGGCTTCTTGGTAGGCAGATGCACAGGTGGAAGGAGAAACATAACCACTCAGACCCTTGAAGAAGAGCATGACATGTGAAATCAGGTACTGCACCATTTCTCGTGTGAAAACGCTAGGTTGGCAGCATATTAGCTGAAAATTAAAATTAATCTGTTATGAATAGTTGGTCATGAAGTTAGTTCATTTGTAACATGTATTTGATGCCTCTACCCTTTTTAAAAATAGTTAAAATTCAACTCAGTAGCCTCACAAGTAAAATTTGCAGAACTAGTTCCCACTGGCTTTGTAGTGACCTAGAAATTCTAAACCAAATAAAGCAAAGTGGAGCATGAAGAATGGGTCTGACAGGTTGTTATGAATTTTCAATCTTAGAAAATTTAAGCAAAGTCTTAAAAAAATCTTTCCATAGAGTAAAGTAGTTCTACAAGCCTTTTAACTGCAGGACAGGGAGAAACATTTAGAAAATACGTCTCTCAAAAAATAAAACAAATATGGATATTTATTTTGCCTTTTTCAGTCATTAGCACAAAAGGCAGCTATGTTGGAAGCTGACAAGGAAACAATTATTCACAGCAGAACAAGGAAAAAAAGCACTATTTATAAACACATAGAATACATGTTATATAAATAGATGTAAGCAGTCAAGTATCTTCGCTTAAAAAGGTACACTTGCAAATATATATTTGTGTGTCTTAAAATTTCGTGTCCAGATACAAAAGGACAGTGAACACAGCCATGAACTCCAAACCCATCTGCCCCTCCTTGGAGCCGCAGGGCTCTTGAGCAGTGACTGACAGTCCCTGTCAAGATTATCCCACTTGGGACAGAAAGCACAATACGCAAACTAGATGAAAAGGAAGTGCAAGCTGAAGACGATAGTATATAAAGACCTGATGAAGCAGAGAGAGAATAAACAGAGAACAACCTGAGGGGGAAAATACATTTTCACAAAGGAGGTCTTGACATGTCACAAAAGTGTAATGGTCAGCAGATCCTTCATCTGTTACTCCCTCTGGAAATTTAACCAACAGGAAAGCCAACACTTGACCACACTGCACCCCGCTGATACCAGTAATCCCCAGTGATCTATACTGGGGCAACTGGCTCTGCCTTCTAATCCTATCATTATGTGCAGAAGCAATACAGGAATATGTATTTCTAGCCTATTGGGCTGTTTTAAATTATAGATGGACTACCTTTGTTTTCAGTCAAAACTCACATTTGCATTTTTACATGTTATGCTTAGAAATCTCGGTGAGCAGGCCGGGCGCGGTGGCTCACGCCTGTAATCCCAGCACTTCGGGAGGCCGAGACGGGCACATCACGAAGTCAGGAGATGGAGACCATCCTGGCTAACACGGTGAAACCCCGTCTCTACTAAAAATACAAAAAATTAGCTGAGCATGGTAGTGGGCGCCTGTAGTCCCTGGTGGTGGGTGCCTGTAGTCCCAACTACTCGGGAGGCTGAGGCAGGAGAATGGCATGAATCTGGGAGGCAGAGGTGTGAACCTGGGAACCTGAGCCAAGATTGCGCCACTGCGCTCCAGCCTGGGCGACAGAGCAAGACTCCATCTCAAAACAAAACAAAACAAAAAAAATCCTTAGTGAGCAAAGGGCTGGTAGGATTCAGACTACAGTCTGGACTACTTGATCTTGATTCTGTATGATTAAATGAGGTATGGAAACTAGAGGTCTTCATTTTTTGGAGGGATAATCACTTATCAGGAATCAGGCCAGGGAGAGCATTTCTTTCTCCTCCTATCTTCCCAGGAAAGAGCATTTTACAAATCTGTTACCAGTAATTCCTCTTCTACAACTAGTCTATTCTCCCAAATACATACAATAATCTAACACAGTAGCCCAATTTTTGTTTTTGTAGAACATTATAGCAATAACTACAGCCAAAAAAAAAGACCCCCCAAGAAACTTCTGTCTCAGTATGTTTAAGAGTTCTCCAACATTCAGAGCCATTAAAAACTGGAAACGATTTGGTTGGACAGACATCACTGACACATAATTAAAGGTATTTGTGAAGAAGTCTGATTGGCAGGGGTTAATTAATTAGGAAAATATTATCTTCATTGTTCTAATTTCTATTAGCATTCTGAATTATTCTAACTACACTTTTAGTGTTAATCCTTGCAAAAAACTTTTTTTCAGTTGTTTGACCTGAGTAGAATGACTTTCTCCAGTCTCCATTCCATTCATGCAATCCCAGGGAGCCCTCCCACCTATGTGGTGACAGGTGATCCCATATGTTTTTGACAATAAAAGTATACCATGTTCTTGTCAGTTGACATCTCTTCCCATTTCCAGCCTGAACTCCATGGATCATTCTCTCGCCTACTTGATTTCTGTTCCTCTCATAGCATCTTTCCCATTGTCTCCCTCCTCTCAAGCTCTGGATAGACTCTCTGTTCTTAAATTCAGGAAACTGGATACACTGTAAAGATATCAAACAAAGCATTTTAAATTTGACTATAAACAAAAATTTCTAGGAAAGTTTTTCTAAAAGAGGAATGAGCTAATTCCATCTGCTTATGCCCTCATGGCGACTACTCTGACATCCCAAGATGCTTCCCTTGTGGCACCTGTTCTCTTCCTGAAGTGAGAATTTTATGTGAGCCTTTGTCTTATTGACCTGGGAACTGAAATGTGAATTTCCAAGCTCTTCTTATCTTTTCTACCACTAAAGTCATAAGCCAGAAAGAGGCCTGATGGTCCGCCAGATGCTCCTCAATATTTGGGGTGAGACTCTACATTAAAGCACTCCCATGACATTGCTATCACTTCCCCTAGTTTAGTTGTATAACTTCCACTTGTAAAGATAATCTCATTAATTTTTTCTTTTCTAAACTTTGCTTGGTCCCATGCCTCTCAGGACGCCATCCTTCAATAGTGCATTGGTGACTCTTCGTTCCAACTTCCTAATCTTCAAACTATGTTTTATGTGAGTGCATTTCCATATTGTACATTCAGAAAAAAATATTTAAATTGCCTTGGTCTGTCAGAAAAATTAAATATTCATTTTTCTACTTAACTGTTAACCCTCTACTAGAAAATGTGCCCCCAAAATGACAGCTGACCATTAACTTTGTAATGTCTTTCATTACGAAAACCTTTGGTCTGGGTGAATTCAAATGGGAGATTAAGTTTAATGTTATTATAGTAGAATGAATCACTTATTTCAATATTGGTCTTATTTTCAAAATGGTCAGTGGTTTTATCTATGAACACTTTAGAAAAATTCTTCTAGTTTCATGAGAAAGACTAAAAAACTTATGTTTATTCTCAGTTTTATTAACATTATCGATTTAATATGAGAGGCTTATTTATGGAGAACTTCCCCAAAACTGAGAGTAAAAGAGCCTAAGAAACACAGATATGGATATATCTAATAAAATGAAAGATAAAAGAATTGACACATTCTGATCATCTAGTTTTGTAAAAAAAAAAAAAAAAAAAAAAAAAAAAAAAAAAAAGATTACTTTAAGGGACACATTTATTTATTTTTGAAAAATACTTATATTAGAACTTCAGACACATTTAAGTAAACTTACGAAGGCCAGTGAAGAAATGCATTAGGTGGCATTCTGTGTATCTAGATATTATTTAATTTATATTCTTATTAATTCCATTGCATAGTATTCCGAAGATAAACTCTGAAATACTAAATCCAAAAGAGGTTATTCAAAATCAAATTCTATTTATAAATACACTTTTGAGGAAAGTTTTTTGATTAGTAAATATTCTTTTAATTTTTATCTAAACATACACCTAGATATTATAAATTAGAAAATATCTTTTAAAATAAGAAACAAAGTTTAGGTGGTAATCGTGCATAATGGAGATAGATATTGCTATTTACCTATCAGAATACTTACAAAAATATTAGAAATTATAGTAGCAAAGACTTTTATTTCAATGTATTTATTATGATGAAACTTTAGCTGAAAATAAAGAAAATTGTTGTGTATTTTAAACAAGGCAAATATATTAGCTATATAAGTCTCTCAACTTTATATATAAACAAGAGCTGTGAATAAGATTGTGTGAAATACAGAACATGCAAGTTTTCAAGGTCACTGGAGTAATTCAGTGCTACATGGGATTAGTCTTTTTAAGAAGGCATTTCACAGTCCCTAGAGTTCCCAGAACTAACTAATCCAAACTTTGAACGCTCTCATTTCACTTGTTTTCAGACGTAATAATAGACCCGAAGTTGGAAATAGGCTGTTGACAGTAAAATAGCAATACAAAAGTGTACCAATGTGTTGTAAATTATTAATGTATTGTAGAGGCATAAATTGCTTTAAGTTTTGATAAGGAACATAATTTAAAGCTGTATTTGTATGTAGTTATCCAAAAATAAGTCATTTTATCGAAAGGAAGAGAAGTTATTTTCTTTTTTTTTTTTTTTTTTTTTTTTTTTTTTTCTTGAGACGGAGTCTCGCTGTGTCGCCCAGGCTGGAGTGCAGTGGCCGGATCTCAGCTCACTGCAAGATCCGCCTCCTGGGTTCACGCCATTCTCCTGCCTCAGCCTCCCAAGTAGCTGGGACTACAGGCGCCCGCCACGTCGCCCGGCTAGTTTTTTGTATTTTTTAGTAGAGATGGGGTTTCACCGTGTTAGCCAGGATGGTATCGATCTCCTGACCTCGTGATCCGCCCACCTCGGCCTCCCAAAGTGCTGGGATTACAGGCTTGAGCCACCGCGCCCGTCCGAGAAGTTATTTTCTAAACAAAGGTCAATTATGAGTCTATTCTTCTTTGGTTAGTCAATAAATATACCTGTCACTCCTTTGCCTGAATAAAAAGCTGCTCTGAGTCTACCTTAGTTTTAATCATTGTTATCTAATTTCCCATCTTGGTTGGCAGACGTTGACGAAAGCTAAATCAAGTCTTTTGGAAGAATTTCCAACTTCTTCTTACCAACAAATTTCTTCATTATTATTTCCTCCAACTCTGCTTTGCTTTATATATACCATATTCATGAGATTCTCTGTATAGCAGACATCTGTGAGGAACCAATGGCATGCTGTTATGAAATTAGTCTGGCCTTTAAAATGTGTTAGAGGCGAACTTGACTTCTCACTTGAACTTTTGATGGCTTGGTGACTTTAATCAAGTTAATTAATCTAATGAATCTTCAGATCCATCCACTGCTGCTTTGTAAGCTTACGGTGACAAATGTAGTAGAGGAAATGATGGTCTCAAAATTACATAGGAGGTGGCTGCTATGGTGAGCTGCCAACTTTTATTGTTTGCTTTCCTCCTTTCAACTTATATATTTAAGCAAACCTAAAATTCTATTTAGTATATTTCTAGTGTTAACGGTAATTTTTTTCCATTCCAGAAACAGCAAAGAAGTTGCATATATTAATTATATCTGGTTGCCTTACCAAAGAAAAACCTTCCTATTTCAGTTATTTGTAAATTATTGTTACAAATGTTTAAAATACAAAATTTTTTATAAATACAACTTTTGTTAGTAGTAGTTAAAAAACTATACTTATATAATGTTCACTCACAGGCCAGGTTCAAGGTAAGCCTTCAGGAAGTGCATGGCCATTTTCTCACTACCTTTAACAAATCCATGGAACCTAAATTGGAGACTCATATTCTAGATGAGATGACATCTTTTAATGCATGTAGTACAAGTAGATAGTTTCTTTGCTGTTTACCTGAGCTATGTAGTTTCCTCAGAATCTAAGTATGAGAAGAATTCTGACCACCTTCATTTTCACCCTACTCGCCTGAGAAAGGACAGTAAATAAAAAAGCAAGAAAAAGGGGAAAAAGCAGGCAAACAGAAAAAATAAAAGAAAAAAGGTGTTACTCTCTTGATGTAGAAGGAAGAAGAAGAAATGAAAACAGCCTCAGAGACCTTGTGTTAGTACTGCATTTAATTCCAAAGAGAGATTGGTATTTGCTTTGAAAACATACTTATTTTACTCACAGGTATTAATGATGCAGAAGTCATAGCAACAAAAGGTATTAGAATTATTGGATTCTGTATAAATATTAACCAAATCATACTGCTGTGACAACCAAAAATATAGCATTGCCTAATGTATCTTAATATTCTTGCTTATATAATGTTGAAGTATTTCATCTGGTTTATACTACTAAATATGACAACATTTTAGATAAGTGCACAACTATCCTTTAGTCTCAATTATTAGATATTATATTTGAGAATTCAACTTTTATTTCATGCATTAAGTAAACTCTAATAAAATATATACAAAATTTATATTCCATAAACTACAAAACACTGATGGAAAAAAATCACAGGTGACTTAAATTGCTAGACATATTTATATTCATGATTGGTAGATATAGTAATTATGTTAATTCTTCCCAACTTGATCTATAGACATGATGCAAAATGATCAAGACTTTTTTAGATCTAGATAAGCTGATTCCAAAATTTGTATATGTGGTAGGCTAAAAAATGGTCCCTCAGCAAATATCCACAGCCTAATTTCTGGAATGTAGAAATGTTACTATATGTAGAAAAAAATGGAGGAATGTCATCTTACAAATGAGATTAAATTAAGGATTTTGAGATGGAGAGATTATTCTGGATTATGCAGGTGTTTCCTAAATGCAACCATAAGTGTCCTGATAAATGGGAACAGACAGATATTTGACATTGACTCACAGAGAACAAGATGATGTCAGAGAGATTTGATGGTGTTGGCCTTCAACATGGGAGTGATACAGTCCACCAAAGGAGGACAGCATCCACCAGCTGCTGGAGGAAGGGAAGAATGGATTCTCCCCTGCAGCCCTGGATGGAGTATAACCCCGCCTGCACCTTGATTTTGGACGATACTGATTGCAGATTCCTGGCTTCCGGAATTGTAGGAGACTAGATTTATGCTATTTTAAGCCACTCAATATGTGATATTTTGTATGGCAGTCCCGGAAAACTAATAGAATATAATGCAAAGGAACTCGACAGCCAACACAAGTATGAAAAAGAAGAAAAATGTTGTATGTTTAATAACTTCCCTTCTTTAAATAACATTGCTAAAATAAGAGCTATTATGAAAAAATATTTACAAAACAGATATTTGATAAAGCACTTGCATCCAGATTATGTGAAAAACTTTCAAAACTAAATAATGAGAAGATAACCCCTTTGAATGGTAAAAATACATAACTAATCTACCAAAGAATTATGTAGATTTTGTATAAGCGCAGAAAATAATATGCTGAATTTCTCAGGGTTGTGACATAAGTCTTGATTCTAATTTATGAAAAATATTTTCTTGCTTAATTTTTATTACATAATAATGCTATTTGATATGGAATAATTATCCATTATAAGATCATTAGGCATCATAATTATGATGAGATATCATACCCAAACTATAGAACAGCTAAAATACTGATAGTACTAAGTGGAGATAAGGATACGGAGAAACTGAAACTCTCATTCACTGGTTCTTGGAACGGGAAATAATACAACCACGTTAGAAGGTGTTTGGGTAGTTTCTAACAAAGTTAAACATGCACCATAAAACTCAGTCCACTTATATATATTTATGCAAGGGAATGAAAAATATATGTCCGTAAAAAGACCTCTACATGGATATTGACAGCAGCTTTAGTCAGAGTCACAGAAACACCCCCCAACCCTTACTACACACACACACACCATGAACCGGAAACTATCTTCATACCTATCATGGTTTGAATGAAGTAATTCATTGTCTCCATACTTACTTGGCAATGAAAAGAGGTCCACTACTGATACATACACAACATTAATTTTCAAGACCTGGATACTAAGTGAAAAAAGTCAGAAACAAAATGTAAAAAATGACAAACTCTGATTCAATGTATATGGAATTCTGGAAAAGGCATAACTATTAGGATCAGAATCAGTTTAGCTAGACTTAGGGAATGGGAGATGATGTAATGGTTGTCTGTAAAGGAACAAAAGGGAAGTTTTTGAGGTACTAATAAAAATACTCAATTTCTTGATTGTGGTGGTATTTTCATTGCTTTATACATTTGTCACAATTCACAGAACTAATCCTAAAAGAATGCACTTTTGTGTATGTAAATCTTATAAACCTGACCAAAAAAAAAAAAAAAAAAACCCTTGAAATGCATACAAATATTTACATAATAAGGGACAAATACTGGGTTTTGAAAGATGTATACATTAATATGTGTATTCACGTGTTTGATGTCTATCTGATTGACAGTAATTCATTTTCTATTTGAAAACACAAACAAGGTAGGGAAAAAGTGCCTTATTTTAGGCAATATGCTAAGCTGGTATTTGGCAGCAGTACCACCTAAAGTTGGCGTGCCTTTGCCTGGGCATTTGACATTGTGAATATTTAGTACCTTAGTTGTTATTAATGTTTTCTTAATATCTAAATTATTTCATGGCATTAACTGAATGTATATTTGAAAGAAGACTTAATCTTCTAAGAATTCCAGTTGCCCCCTGATCCCAAGCCACTGGGATTTATTGAGATTTAGTAACTTGGACAGCATCATAGAGCTTCAAATGGGTGGCACAAGGAAACAAACTAACTTCTTTGCTCTTAGGTCTGAAGCTGTTATGATAATGTGAGGACTTCCTCTTGCCTATATTATATGGTTTGCTGTTGGCTCTCTGCAGTAAGTTGATTTAGGATGACTGAAGCTAAAACTTCTCAGGCTTGTGACAGAAAAAAGTCTCAATTCTAGTTTATGAAAAATATCTTCTTGCTTAATTTTTATTGTATAATAATGCTATTTGATATGGAATAATTATCAATTATAATGAAGCTCAAAGAAAACTGCAGCTCATATCCCACTCTCCTAAAGATCATTTATGAATGATTTGGAATTTATTTGTTCATACTCTTAAATGTGTATGTTTTTGGAAACTGGAAGTTTATTAAAGCTGTTTATTACTATTTTTATGGAACAATTACCACGACCTTACTTTCCACGTTAATAAATATGGATTTTTAAAATAGATTTAGGGGGTACAAGTACAGATTTATTACGTGGACATATTGCATAAGTCTGGGATTTTGACAATACATGCTTGCCAAATGTAGTATGTCCATAAGGAAATGTATGATTCCATAAATATTTTCAAAGGGCACATAGATTTTTCCTTAAGATCGTAAACAATTCAATGAACAATTAGAATTCAAAATAGTAATAACAAATCACATATGCTAGAATAAAAGATAATGAAGTAAAATGCAAATGACTTATCTGTGGAAAACCGATGGAAGAAATCAAAAGACCTAAATAATAAGAGAGATCCTCCATACTCATATATTACGAGGCTCAGCATTATTTAAACTTCACTTTTTTAAAACTTGAGGTGTTTGTTGAATGTACTCCCAATTAAAGTCCAATTTATATTGTAGTTATCAATAAACTGAATCTAAAACTTAATGGAGCAATAAGAACTCAAAAATATTTGATATAATATTGAAGAAGAACCAAGCAAAAGGATTCACATGATCTTATTTTAAGATTTGCTGTAGCCTGTAATCCCAGCACTTTGGGAGGCCGAGGCGGGTGGATCACGAGGTCAGGAGATTGAGACCATCTTGGCTAACAGGGCGAAACCCCGACTCTACTAAAAATGCAAAAAACTAGCCGGGCGTGGCAGCGGGTGCCTGTAGCCCCAGCTACTCGGGAGGCTGAGGCAGGAGAATGGCGTGAATCTGGGTGGCGGAGCTTGCAGTGAGCTGAGATCCGGCCACTGCACTCCAGCCTGGGCGACAGAGCAAGACTCCGTCTCAAAAAAAAAAAAAAAAAAAAGAAAAGAAAAAGAAAAAAAATAAAGATTTGCTGTAAAACTATTGTAATCAAGAGAGCATAATGTTGCAGAAATAATATAATAATATATACACAAATAATGAATACATAAATGGACCAGAATAGACAGAAATAGATCCACACAAATATAGTCAACTGATCTTAGACCAAGAACCAAGGCAATTCAATGGAAAAAAGAGAGTCTTTTAAATAAATGAAGATGGAATGATTGGAGGTCTGCTTGCGTAAGAAGGAAAAAAACAAACAAACAAACAAAAGAAAACACTCTCAAACTCGATGTCATAGATTTCTCAAAACTGCCTCAAAATGAGTCACCTTACAGTGGAAAAATACTACCACCTAATCTACATTATCAAGATCAGTATCAATAGCGGTAAATCATGTTGATAATATATATCTATCTAATAACAATCTAAATCATGAGGAAAACATCAGACAAATCCAAATTTAGATAAATTGTACAAAATACCTGACTTGGCATTCTTCAAAACTGTCATGTTCATGTAAACAAGGAAATCTAGGAAACTGTTACAGTTAAGGAACTCCTAAGGACATGATGACTAAATGTAATGGGGTATCTTGCATGGAATCCTGTAAGAAAAAGAAAAGAAAAATTAGATAAAACCCAAGAGAATCTGAATAAAGTATGGATTTTAATTAATAATAATGTATCAATATTTGTTCCTTAATTGAGACAAATACACCATACCAATGCAAGATGTTAGACCTTGCAACAGATGTTAGGAAAGCAGATGTCAGATGTATGGAAATCCTTGCAATATCTTCACAATTTTCTTGCAAATCTAATAGCATCCCCAAATAAAATAAGTAATGCAAAACAAGGCAGGAATGAAGCAATAAAGGAATAAGGCACACATGGTACAAATTGAAAACAAATAGTAAAATACGAGAATAAAACTGACTCAATCATTAATTACATTTAATTAACCATTCTCCTGAAACTGTTTTCGTTTGTTTGTTGCAATTGTCAACTAAAACCGTCATCTAAGAATCCAGTGGGCTATTCTGTGTTTATATTACTGAGTTTGTTTCAACAATATTTGACTGAGTTGACCTTGTTCTCCTTGTAAAACACATCTTTATTAATTTTCGTAACTCTGCTTTCTAACTTAGGGATCATTTTACTTTTTTGTTACTCCTTTACACACGGTGCAATTATTGAATAGTAGCAGGGGCTGGCCTGAGCCTTATCCTCTTCTTACAAGATAATGTCCATTCCTATAACTTTCAATGTCATGCAAAATATACTCAGATTTATGCCACAAATGCACATGTCAGCTCTGAGCTAACATAGCTAGTTGTTTAGTTGATATCTGCATTTGAATGTCTTCCACGTATTTCGGGCTTCACATAGATAAAATTGACATTTTTATCCACTCCATTAGCCCTCAATCATGTTATTGCCTCAGATTCTTCTCTCTTGGTAAATACAGTCAACATTAATTCAGCGATGCCAGGCAGAGATCTAGATGTTATTCTTAATCCCTCTTTCTTTTTTCACTTTTCATTTACAACTTATACATAAATCTTTAACGTTGCCAGACACACAAAAAAATCTCACATCATTTTCTTTTTGTTCTGCCCTCGTATCATGCTAAATCAAGTCACTGTCATCTCCCGTGGACCCCCACACTAACCTCTTAACTGTTCCAAGTTCTTCCACTTTTGCTCACATCATCTTAATTATTTAAAGACAAGCCAAAAGTATCTCTTTAAATATAAATCAGATTATGTTAATCTCCTGCTTAAATCCCTTCATTGACTTCCCATTCATTCAAATAAAGTTCAGACTTGACAAGGTGCTGTATTACCTAGCTAATTCTGTATTATCATACGTCTACTCTTTTTCTTCCCACTGTTCCTCTTTCATTCACTTACTTTCCCACAAAATAAATATTAACTACAGGGCCTTGGAATCCATCAGTAAACCAAGTAGATGATCATAGTTTTCTTTATGTACCTTACTTACATTGTAGAGAGACAAAAGGCACAACAAAAGAACAAGAAAAACACAAGTATACTATAGGCAGAATTGCTTTTCCTGATAGTGCCAACTCCCCTTCCCCTTACAAGAAAAAAGCCTCAATAATTAATATAAAAATTATTATTATTCAATTACCTTTAAAATTTTTGTCTAAACATTAAAAACTGTCTTACTGCCCACCCTAAATGTGTAGGAAAATAAAAAGTATAAAATATAACAGCTAGTATACCATAAAATATTAAAAACATTGAGAATTAATATGTTTTGCTTTATAAAAAACTTACCAGAAGTAGTTTGAAGTGTTCTTTCCTTCAAGTTGTATAATTTACAAAATGGAGTGAACATGTTTCTACGCCTTGAAAAGTTATCATGTTTCTTTCTAAGTTTGCATTTTCCATCAAGCTATCCTTTGTGTTTGCCATAATATGAAGTATCTCTAGAATTCCTTTAATGCAAAGTTTTAACTTTTTTTTGTTTTGTTTTGCTGGCACCACTTCCTCTGGGACATCTTTATTCTTTTGATCATAGCCACTTTTCTCACTTATGCCAATAAATTTGCCTTCACTAAATTCCTCTTGCTGTGTGTTGAGGGTCCCTGAAACAACGCCACGTCAATATTTCCACTGTCAGCTATTTCTTCTATAAATCTGCTTTATTCTATTTCAGTGTCACTGATTTTGTGATTTATGCAATGAAGAGGTAGTGGTGAGATTTTTATTTACATAATTGTTATTGGTGACTATCCCATGCAAACTGAAATTTGGTCAATGTAGTTGGGGGACTCATGCTATCTAAGTAAAGTGTAGTAAGAAAAATCCGTGCATATCAGAGCCATACAAAGTAAAGACTACCTTATTATAATGCTATTAGTCTATGAGTACTAGGAAGAAAACAGTGGAGCAAAGCAAGAAGAAAGGAAGAAAAGAGGTGCTACTTTTGATAGAGAATCAAGCAATTTCTCTGTTAGCAGGTGACGTTTGAGTGAAGTGTGGTTATTCTGGAAAAGAGCATTTAATTATATTTAGTCATCCTGCCTTCTATGCACTTCCTTGGCTTTTCCAAGCCTTTTTTCTGCTGATGAGGCTTTGTGCTTATTCTGTCTTTGAATGAATTCTCTTTTTCAGCTGATTTCTTCTCACCTGCAATTTTTGGAGAAATGACATTTAAGTCCAAAGAGGGTGATTCTAGGACTATTAAGTCTTGTATATAATATTCGTATCAAACATTTTACTAAAGCATGTAATATGTGCATACATAATAAAAGTACATTAAGTCAACAAACCCACATAACACCACAAATGAAGTAGGAAATTGTTAGCACCCCAGAGGCTGTCTTCAGTCCCCACCTACACTATTCCTTTCTGTCAAAAGAAAACCACCACCTTTACTTCTAACATCATAGTATAGTTTTGGACTTTTAAATTTTCTGTGTGGTAAATTACATAGAATGTATTTCTTCTAGAAGACTTCTTTTACTCATTCTATACTGTTGCATGCGTTAATAGTTTGTTCATCTCCATGGCTGTAGAATATTCCATCATGTATATTTCCCACAACTTATTCATTCCACTGACTATTGTTCAATATGTGAGTTGAGATTATTATCATTAATAGTGCTAGAAACATCCTTTTACACACTTTTGGAACATATATGCATGCATTGTGGGGAGTATATACATAGGACTAAAGTTTCTGGATGAATTGTGTGTATGTGGACATGCAAAATGACAGGCAACACCTAACATTTCAAAGTGGCACAAATATACACTCTCAACAGCAGTATATTACAATTTCAAAGGTTCTGCATCCTCACAATCACATGATATTACCAGACTATTTTTAATTTTAGAAAATGTGATGGATATGTAGTGGTATTTTATTGTAGTTTTAATTTACATTTTCTTGTTGACTAATACAATCAAGCATCTTTTCGTATACTTATTGGCAATTTGATGTTACTTCTTTGTGTGACATGAGGATATGTTTTTGTTTAAATTTTGGCTGGACTCTTTTATTTATGATATTTTAAAAATTCCCTAAATATTCTGAATATGAGATTTCATGTGTTAGAAATATTATAAATATATTTCACCAAGTTTTCTTTCACCCTCTTAAGGTTGTTTTTTGATAAAGAAAACTTTTTAATGTTAACATAGTCCCGTCAACCAATATTTTTCTCTGTGGTTAGCATTCTTTGTAGCTGAGAAAGTTTTGCCTACCCAAATATCATTAATTTCCATTGTAAGTCCCATAAGTTTCTTGGTTTACCTTTCACAGTTAAAACAAATAAAGTAATCACCTTTCCCTGTGTTTCTGAAAGCTCTCCGTATGTTATCTTTCTGAGTTAAAGTGGCCAAAGAGTTGTTTATGAGATTTGGAAGGTGTAAATAAGGTATCAGTCATCACGCTTAGAGAAATGTCATTCATTAGAGATTGTAAGAAAGGGACAAAGATTCTCTGCCTGGCCCCTGTACGTTTGCTGCATTTGCTGCATATCGAGCTCTCTGTCTGAAGGCTGATATTCCTGAGCAGGTGTCTCCAGGCCCGCCCTGATTTTTCACCCTGAATGTCAGCCACAAAGAGCCACTCCATCAGCTCCCGTGTGATAATGCTGACCTGGATTGGTGAGCATAATGGTGGCTGGAACTGCCTGTCTTCCAGATTTTTCTGTCATCTGCACCTCATTCATATGAGGGAATGAATTTTCTAAGGCCCTTCAATTCACCTTTCATACCTAACTTCCTCAGTTCCTCCTACATAGTGAGAGGTTTATAGTAGTTTAGCTACTAATCTGAGACTGGTAAACCTTAAAAGTTATTTTTATATGCAGTTTCAAACTGGGATTACTGTTCTGCACAACTATGCCCAGATAATTGTTTTATTTTATTTTACTTTTGTAGAAGCAGGGTATCTCTATGTTGCCCTGGCTGGTCTTGAACTCTCAGCTTCAATGGTTCTCCCTCCTCAGCCTCCCAAAGTGCTGGGATTACAAGTGTGAGCCATGACACCCATCCTATTTTAACTTTAATTTTTATTTTTAAAAATTGTTTATTTTTTAAAGGAGCAAATATATTTCATTTAAAAAGAAACTGACAATTAAGTTATTAAAAGAAAAAAATCCTCTCAGTTTAAGTCATATATTCTTGGTGACGTCTCCCTTTACTATCCTAACAAGGAAATTAAGCTCTCTATTTTTTCCTGAAGCTCTTGATGAAAGAAAACTTCAGCCGAATTAAATTTAAAGGAGCTTAATTGAGCAATGAACGATTCGTGAATCGGCAACCCCCAGAATCACAGCAGATTCACAGAGACTCCAGAGCAGCCACATGGTGGAAGAAGATTTACAGACCAAAAAAAATAAAAAAACACTGAGGGGGAAATGACAAACAGAAATTGGAAGTGAGGTACAGAATGGCTGGATTGGTTACAGCTCAGTGTATGCCTTATTTGGACACAATTTGAACATTCAGCAGTGTATGAATGGTTGAAGTATGGCCGCTGGGATTGGCCAAGTCTTAGCTATTGCTACAGGTGCATACTACTAAGTTAGGTTTTCAATTTTGTCTGCCTGTTAAGCTAGGTTACAGTTCATTCACAAGGACTCAAAAATAGGAGTACGGAGTCCTTCTCAGGCCGTATTTAGTTTGCTTTAACAATTCCCCACTTTTGGTCATCTGCTCAATTTTGAGAGATAGACCAAAACTTTAGTCATTGGTGTCACTATCATCACCACAAATGTACTTACATGGTCTTGGAACCCACTGGGACTCGGTAGAACAGTGGATTTTGCAAGGAGGGGAAAAGGACTAAGTAGAGGGTATCTCTTTATGCTGGAATGTTCTGTTTATGGGAGAAAACCAAAACCTGATCTGTTCCAGAATCTATGTGTTTCCTTAAAGTCTTAGTTTGATTATATCTCATTTAGCACAAGTGACTCCATTTTGTTTGGTTTGGTCTGTTGGAGTCTAGTGTATGAACTCAGTCCAAAACAATGGCCTCCCATAATTTTTTTTTTTTTTTTAAATCCCTCCTTTACTGCAAGGGTCATATTTAGGTGAGAGTGTGACCTTAGGGCCTTAGCGCCTCCCTGAGTTACCATGATTTTGGGTTTCCAGTCTCAGCATGTCATTCATAGGTTATGGTGTCTTCATGGTCACAAATTTCTTTCAGCTTTTGTCATTCCAGTTGAAGAGAGACCATTTGACATTTTAGAGAGGGCTGCATGCAAACATTTAAAACCTTTGAGAGACTACAGCATGCAAGGGAGACTATTATTATGACTATGGGGACTATAATACCAAGAATTTGGAGTATGCTCCTTACACAGCATCCCCATAAACCAAACCACCCAAAAATAAATAGATTAAAGAATGAACTAGATGAAGAGTTTACTCGCTTGACTAAGTAGTGTTTTCATTATTCACCTACAATCGAATTTTTATAATTTACATTTGATGTATTTCTTCATAGGCCCCAAGGGCCAGCTGCTGCACAGGTACTTTTCTGTTTAGCTAATTCTATTATTCAGCATAACTTTCATGCATGAATTTAAAGTCTGTTGTGTAACCATAGCCTTTACAGTAGACTTTGTTATAGAGCCTGTTATGAGGGATACATTTCTAATTATTATCTCTTTTATTCTAAACCATGGGAAAAGGACATAACGAATGATGTCCATCTAGAAGAGTGAAGGTCACCTGGCAATGTTTTCTTTAACCCATGATGCAGGTTAAGAGGAGTTTTTACTGATTATGAGGTAACATAACTACCACGAAACCTTCTCACCTACATTGGGCTTTCATCTTTTATCTATTAAAGTATAAGTTTATTCATGTTTAAGGCCGGCTGCAAACTCCTTTACAAATAAAAGTGTACCCCATAAGTGCTCATAACAGACCCCTTTTCCACTTTTATTGCTCGTAGAGGAATAAGGAAGAAAAAAATATTCGACGGTAAGAGTCTCATAATGGTAGGAAAGTCTTGATCCGTGATCTTGGGAAAAGCTGTTCACATCAAGGATACCATCTTCTCCCAGGGAAGTTTTACCTTCCCTGGTTAGGTTTACCTTAAGGTTCTAATGGGTGTACAATTTCAAGAGTGTAGAGGGACCCTTCTTAGTTGTGAGAATAATTATGAACCCAAAGTTCAAGTTTCAAAGTTTTGCTGCAATGGGGACGGCAAGGACTGTCTCTTCTCTGATGTTCTCAGAAGATACGATCTTCAGCTTCCAGACTTGGAAGGGGTTGTCCTCAGTGACCCATAAAAAGCTTTCTTTACCTGGTGAAAATACACTGTAGCATAATAATCTACTATTGCAACATCAGCCCTCTTGCATAGGACAGCTTTTATACAACCAGCAAACATGCATTGAAAATGAGAATTGAATGAAATCCCTTTATAAATGTTTAAATGGCCCATTCGGTAGCCAAATGTACCTGAAACTTTGACTGTTTTCCCAGGAATATGGAATCAAATATTGGTTTTAAACTATTTCCACAATGTGTAAGTCACCACATCAATATATTTAATTTGGATTATTTTATCTTTTCCTTGATGAGTCATGGAATGCAGAAACTTTAGCAATAAAAGCTTTAAGGACTCAGGAAGGACAAGGTGGCCATCCTGGTTCTTCCTGAGTCCATACTTAACATCAGATTATGTCCTCTTGAACACCAGTTGTTTCTCCAACTTAGGTGCACAGCACTAATAACTGATGCATTATCATAGGTAATTTGACTTAGACCATGGAATTTAATCAAATTGTATACCTAAACAATTTTAGTATTGGCTGATTTAACATGATAATCTGGCAAAGTATTTTCTTGGTATTTACTTAATTTTGTTCCTCTTGGGTTAGCAGTTTCATAAACCAGTCAGTCTTTTCATTAAAGTTTCAGGAATTCTTACCCAGTCCAATTCTAGAGGAATTGGGAAATTCATGGGGAATTCTTACCTATGACAGGATAAGAGTGCTTTTCAGGTTCCTTTACATCCCTTCATGAAGGTTTTTGGTTTTTGTTTGTTTGTTTGTTTTATTGCTTTAGTTTTGTTTGTTTGTTTTTGTCCCAGACAGAATCTCACTCTGTCACCCAGGCTGGAGTACAGTGGGGTGATCTCAGCTCACTGCAACCTCTGCCTCCCGGGTTCAAGTGATTCTCCTGCCACAGCCTCCCAAGTTGCTGGGATTACAGGCTCCTGCCACCACGTCTGGCTAATGTTTGTATTTTTAGTAGAGATGGGGTTTCACCACGTTGGCCAGGCTGGTCTCGAACTCCTGACCTCATGATCCGCCCACCTTGATCTCCCAAAGTGCTGGGATTACAGGCGTGAGTCAAGTTTCACGAACCTTTTAAAAGACACCATATTCTAGGATTTTGTGTGCTTGCGAAGTTTTCAGAAACTGCATCAGCATTAAACAATTAACTGTGGAAATTACTTTAAATAGTTATAGTTAAAAACATAATAGACTAGGAAATTTGATTATTTCTATGGTCTAAAATAACTTAACATAATAACCTTAATTATGACCGATAGCACATACTCAGACATATTAGAATTTTAGAAATTGCATATAGTTTGGAACATATATTAATATCATTCACTAAAATATAATCTGAAGATTGAACATTATTTTTATTTTGACAATGCTTCCCATGATTTTTATACCAAATAAGCCAATATCACTGTTGCATTAGTGCATTATTGATGTTAAACCCAATTATTAATGAAAAGTTATAGACGAATGTATTCAATTTTAATCAGTTTGACCATAAGGTAAGAATTTTATAAACCTTTTATAACTCCTTACAATTTTTGTTAAAGAGCAGAATAGTGCTCTAAGAAAATCTATTGTGCTTTTATTTCAATGCTCAATTTACAGACAAACCAAATAATGCCCCCTTAAATTTATTCAATATTTTCACACATAGAATTTTTTACAAAGTTCATTTTTATAAATTCTTCCCCAAGTTGTTTAAACTTTTGCTTTATTTAATTTAATACAATCCTTTAACCTTTTAATCTAGGCAGAAAAAAAATTCACATTCCCGTGATTTCTTATAATGCTTACCAAAAATACATTTCACTTTTCAAACACACCTTGCATGTAAAACTGTTTCTTCATTAGTCTAGATTACATGTTACAATGTTAACTTTTAGCCACTTTTACTTTTGGTGAAAACCTTGGAAGGTTCAGAATTTTAGAGTCACAGTGGCATTTTATGAAGCATTTAGGGGGCTTAATCACCTTTAAGTTATTCAATGTTTTTTGCATAAATTTCCTTTCATAAATTCTTTCTTGACTATACAGATCATCTAAGACACTCTTGGACTTTCTGACTTGTCCTAAATATCCCTCTTTTTAAACAATCAGTCATTTTACTTTAGGACAAGAATTAACCACACAAGATCCTTTCTTATATACAATTTCTTTCTTTCTAGCCTTCTTTGTATAGCTAGGGGACATAGATAATTCCACATGTCCCCAGGTCTTATCTAGAATCTAATGGCTCTGTTAGACCAGATGTCTGAATTTTGAAGACTTCTTAAAAATTTTTCCAATAGTTTTTAAAACTATCTTTATTTCCAAAAAATTGCTAGCGTCATGTGAGCTGAAAGGCATTAGTTTTACTTTTTTTGACAAAATATTTAAGTGCTTATTTTTATTTAAGCCAATTAATTAGAACTCATTTATATAAACATTACACGCAACGCATTATGTATAACTACACAGACAGACAAACAGAAGATTACTACAGTAGTTGTAAGAGTTTTCATTTGCCAATTTGTAAGTTTCCTAATTGGTTATTGGTTTTAGGATGGAGTCCTTGGAAGAACAGGGGCAGGGAAAGTCCTCTAGTGCCTCTTGTTTTTCCCAAGGAGTACAGGCTGTTAGAGCTTGAATATCCACTTTTAATTAAGCTGATTTTTAACCATAGCACTCTTTAGTAAAGTCCTTTTAAAATCTCTTATTACCTGACTTTAGCCAGGCCAAATGGCCAATATTTCGTCTTTTGAACTTTACCAAAGGTAACCTCCCAGGTGCAGAGAAAGAAAAATTTAAGATAGTCTGTTGAGGAGAAGAGAATAGAAACGGTCATCCAGATATTAAACCAGAAAAGACTTACTTCCTGTTCCGGGAATCAAACCCAGACTGCCCCTGTGAAAGGGCAAAAACCACAACTACTGAGCTATAGCATAGGGCAATTGCCATCACACTTCCCAGAAGGAGTCTAGAATAGTTAATTTTGAGCTTCCAAAGGCTTTTAACTACTCGAGATGATTTTTAGAGATAACTAATACATGAATCCTAAAATTCCTGTTCCTGTTCCCTGGAAGGCAGAGATCAACAGAAAGTATCTCCACATGGTTACAAAGTTGGACTCCCAAGGGCATAAAACAAGATGGAGACATCATTCAGTTTTTTGTTTGTTTCAGGGACCTGCAGCAATGTTTGTTACTCACCAGATTGCTGGGCCATCTTGAGCAGTGAGCTTATGGGGTTCTAAGCGCATGTTTTGTCCTAAGGTATCCCTCCACACAGAAAAACAAATTCATAGCACAAAATACACCAAATTCATGACATCTTGAAACTAGCCTCAGAATTCTTTTTCACATTAATGAAAACTTTACAGAGGCGGTACACAGTGACTTTTGCCATTTATTCAATGAGTTTGCAAAGAGAGAGAGAATCCAGAAAGTTGACTGGTAAGAAATTCTTACCCTTTGCCTGCACACCAGGTTTTCAGGTTCTCTTTCCCTGAGCAGCCTGGTGACCCAGCTTGCTGCATCGTCGCCCTGGCGTCACACTGCATCATAGAGGAAAGGATCTTTTTTTGTTCTGGCCAAAGCAAAACACATGTGATAAAGCATAGACATTAGCCACTCTGCTTAGCACTCAATATCAAACTGGCAAGGTTTAGATTTACCCTCAGATGGGCCCTGTCATCTTTAACCCAATCTCTGACTAGGAGTTTTAACATGTGGCCTTTGGGCAAGATGGCCACCCTGAGTAACAGAAAAGACAGAAAAGGAAGAGAAGAAAAAGGAAAGTATTGCCTGTGGCAGGGTGAGGAAGGTGAAGAGCTCGGGGAGATCAGAGCAAGACCTATTCATTTCAGCAACACTGAAAAGTTCAGGTGGCCACTTGTTAGTAGTGAAGGGATCTTTTCCAGCAGTCCTATCAGCTCTCAAGTTTTCCCTCTTAGGGAGAAAAAGTTCTCTATGTCCCACGATCCTGTACATGTCTAATTCTGTCACCCACAGTGGTCAGCAAAGAGTGCAAGGCAGATTATTTCAAGGAGAATAGCAGTTAACATCCCAGAGTGCCAAACCCATTTTTAGCCAAAAAGGACTTTACTGAGAGCCCTCGTTTAAAAATGCACTTCAGTGGTGCGTTGTTCATTTGGAACATTCCACTGTAAGTTATTTTTAGTAAGATTTTGCCATTTCTGTAAGACTTCACTACCTTGCAGGTCTAATGTATAAGCTGGAAGGAACTCAGTTTTCCAGAAATTAAGGATACTATGTTTACCTAAAATACTGTCTTTACTCTCAGATTTTCTCGATTAACTTAGCCAGTCATTTCTTTTCCTACCTAGCTGCACAAGAAAATGAAACAAAGGGGTAGAACACAAAAATCCCTGTGAATTTTCAAAAACCAAATTTTATAACCCCTGCCATATTACTGCTTACTACCAGTTCCCTTCTGACCCAGTCAGATGTAGGAGGCTTCTAACTGAATCCAAGCCAGTTAATTCCCAAAACAAATCTATTCCTAGACCCTGTCTAGTTTCTGTCATCACTCCAAACCTAGTTTAGATCATAAATTTGCTCAAAGAAACTTGGAGAACTCAAAACACAAATCTGTGGAACTCCAAAATCCAAGAGGGTGCTTACCCACAATGCCCAGCAGCTCTGAGATCAGTGGATCCAAGTGGTCTTGCAGCTACCTTGCATGTTCACTCTGCACACCTGGGGGTTGCTGGCAGCTCCACTTTGGATCCCACTTCTGACACCATCTAATAAAAGAAAAAATTCTGCCGAATTAAATTTAAGGAGTTTAATTGAGCAATGAATGATTCACAAATCAGGCAGCCCCAGAATCAGAGCAGATTCACAGAGACTCCAGCACAGCCATGTGGTGGAAGATGATTTATAGACAAAAAAAAAAAAAAAGGAAATGATGTACAGAAATTGGAAGGGAGGTACAGAACGGCTAGATTGGTTACAGCTTGGTGTATGCCTTATTTGAACACAGTTTAAACACTCAGTAGTGTGTGAATGGTTGAAGTATGGTTGCGGGGATTGGCCAAGGCATAGCTATTGTTACAGGTGCATACTACTGAGTTAGGTTTTCAATCTTGTCTGACTATTAAGCTAGGTTACATACAGTTCATCCACAAGGGCTCTAAAATAGGAGTACGGAGTCCTTCTCAGGCCATATTTAGTTTGCTTTAACACTCCCTATACATACATTTATTGGCATATGCATGAAAATATTTAGTGCTTGATTTCTGTATGCTTTCTCCCCTACTATATGATGAGGCTGTCCATAAATAAATAAAGTGACATTTCAAAGTGTGAAGACTTAGGGATTTTCAGAATCCCCAGTATTTTAACACTTGTTGAAATGGCATGCAACTTAGAGGGGGAGGCTGATGCTTTCAAAATTGGGTACAACTTAAAATCAGCTAAAAAACGTATTAAATAGCCCAATGTCCAGGATATACACTAGGCTGACAGAACCAGAAACTCTGGATGATAAAAGAACAACATCAGCATTTTTGAAGCTGTCAAAGTGAATCCAATGTGAAAGCAAAGATGAAAACCACTGAAGAAGACAGCATCTCTACTAAAATATATGATACAATATTTATCTAGAGTTGTTTTCTCTTCCAGAAACTTCTGTTAACGTTTTGAAAAATGATAATTTTTGGTCTGTAAATCACCTATTTTTCTTGCCCCTGTACATAATAAAAACTAGGCACAAATAACCTTTTTAACATAATTTTTACATGTTATTTACTTTTACAGGAACAATATAATAGACTCAGGAAGTGGACAAAAGATTTAAGTTTTAGAAAGTTAATGCCATGCTTGCAGAAGTTATCTGAACTTGGCTTAGGTCAGTTCTTTGTTAATGCCTTCTTTTCAGCATTTAGGAAATAAATCCATGCTAACTAAAATTTGTATAAATCTAAGTAAATACCTTAATACTACTTCAAAAATGTACCTTAAGGATATTTAGCAGGAATGGAAAGAAGAATAATAACAGACATGTACTAAAGATAAAAGGAATGTACAAAAACAATAGCAGGTATATTCTAAAGAAGAGGAAGCAGGTCCAGACAAAATGTTGTGTCATATATCAACTAAAGGATTTAAACACATTTTAATTTAATTCTCACAAAGCCATTTTTGTACGTAGTTATGAAGTACATGTGATATTTTGATACAAGCATATGATGTGTAAATGATCAAATTGAAGCAACTGGGGTGTCCATCACCTCAAACATTTATCACTTATTTGTGTTAGGAGTATTCTAACAACATTCTTTAGTTGTTTTGAAATATACAATAAATTATCGTTAACTATAGTCTCCTTATTGTACTACCAAGTGCTAGACCTCATTCTTTCTACCAAACTCTATTTTTGTCCGATTAACCATTTCTTCTTTCCTCCCTTCCCACTATCCTTCCAGCTTCTGGTAACCATCATTCTACTCTCTGTCTCAATGAGGTCAATTTTTTGTTTTCCACTTACGAAACCTTTTGAAGCAAATAATATGTTCTAGTTTTTACAGGCAATCAAATTGAAGTTCAGCATGTTTAAATAACTTGCCTAGGATTATGCAACTTGCAGTTGTTAAAAAAAGGATTTGAACATTCATCTGTCTATGATTAGAATTTATCTTAAATCACTGAATTCCTTTCCCTCTGAAGTCACTTGTGATGGTGAATTATAACACAAATGAATGGATGATTCATTTATCTTGATAAAACATTTTAATAAAGAAAATATATCTTTTCTCCTATGAGCTCTTGTATGAGGAACTAGATTTGAATCGGAGGGTAAGATTAAACTCTTTTTTTTTTTTTTTTTTTTTTGAGACAGAGTCTCGCTCTGTCGCCCGGGCTGGAGTGCAGTGGCCGGATCTCAGCTCACTGCAAGCTCCGCCTCCTGGGTTTACACCATTCTCCTGCCTCAGCCTCCCAAGCAGCTGGGACTACAGGTGCCCGCCACCTCGCCCGGCTAGTTTTTTGTGTTTTTTAGTAGAGATGGGGTTTCACCGTGTTAGCCAGGATGGTCTCGATCTCCTGACCTCGTGATCCGCCCGTCTCAGCCTCCCAAAGTGCTGGAATTACAGGCTTGAGCCACTGCGCCCGGCTGATTAAACTCTTACAAGTATGAATCCCAAATATCTGAGACAAGCTTCCATCAATTTTTTGCCAAGGTTAAGGACACATTGATGACACAGCCTGAGAAAGTTCTGAGACATATGCCCAAGGTGATCAGGGGGTGGAGTTTGTTTTCATACATTTTAGAGAGACATGAGACATTAATCAATATGTGTAAGATGTACATTGGTTCAGTCTGGTAAGACAAGACAACTCGAAGTAGGGGCTTCCAGTTTAGAAGTAGAGACAAAAGTAGATATGAAACAAAGTAGAGAAGTAGCTAAGAGACAAAAGGTTGCATTTTTTGGTTGATTCTTTGGTCAGCCTTGCACTGAATACACAATTTAGACTGGCTCAATGAATCTGTATTTTTACATAAACAACAAGGGAGAGGAAGCAATCAGATATTCGTCTGTCTCAGGTGAACCTTAGAAGGATGACTTCGAGTAGAAAGGGAGACAGGTTTGCCCTAAGCCATTCCCAGCTTGACTTTTCCCTTTAGCTTAGCGATTTTGGGGTTCCAAGATTTATTTTCCTTTCACACAAGCATGTTAGAAGACGAATTAAATATATTTAAATTATTGTTGATTTTTTAAAGGTATCCCTTTCAGCAAATCTATAGAGCTTATAGAGCTATGTGCGGCTTAAATAGTAAAAAAATTCCACAAGGCTCACTGAGAAAAACAGCCATTCCTTTCCCCATTCCACTTCCCTCTTGATTCCTATTAGAAAGGGTTTTGGCGACCTTTTGGTTGTACAGAAGTATGCCTCAGGCAGGCTTAAATCTTGAGTCTGATATGAGATGAGTTCTGGGAAACTGGTCAATGGTTCATCACGTCTTGCCACAAATCATAGAATTGGATGGTGGTTATTTACGCAAGTGTTACCTGTGGCTCCTGGTGAAGGAAGGGGCCTGGCCAGAGACTCTATCTAGTATGGTCAGACAAGAAGATAGTACATATAGCTATAAAATCTTCCTTGAGAAGGTTAAAAGAAGCTTCTCATGAGTGATAGAACTCCCATTTTACATGGTTGATGTCATTCAGAGGTGCATTGCTTTCAGTTTTTAGTCTCAACAAAACAAGAGATACCCAATGTTGACATTAATTCTATAACAATTATTTTCCTAAGCTTTCATAGTTTTCCAATATCTTTTCATCTGAATATAAAAATATATTTTAATTAGTCAGGAAGCATGGCTTATTTTTGGCATTATCATGGTGCTTTGTTAGTAATAAGAACCCAATAAATATTATATTTACTTGAATTATGCTTAAAATTAATTTTCTTAGTTTGCATTGAAGCCTGGAGCTGTTTCATTTGTTAATAATGTTATGTGTGGATTGATTAATAAGAGGAAATGTACAAAGACCATGCTAAATGAATGGAATATAATAACTATAACATTTTTTTAAAAAGTTTCTGTTCTTTGGCTGTACTTTCCAAAATGAGTACTTCATAATAAAAAAAGACCTTTTATATATATATATATATATATATATATATATATATATATATATTTAATGTTCCTTGGATTACTTTAAATGTTTAGGGATTCTTCTACATAATTTCCTCTGGTATTTTTACTTCAAATATAAGATTTGCTGAAAAATAAAGTATAATAATGGAGTGAGACTTCACAATCATTAGAGAGGCACTTTTTAAATTTAAATAAATTATATAATAAAGAAAATTTAAATATTAAACAATCAATAATAATAGTTTATTATGAAAACTTTCAGACATTTCATCTCTAGTGAATTTGCATAGAGAAGCATCTATGCAAATTTCTTTGAGACAACTTAGTAAATATCTAGCCTCACCTAAACAGACTCAGAGGCATGAATTAAGACAGAGATTATAATGGTGGCTATGATTTTCAGTGGGGTGAGATTTTGCCTCTTAAGGAGTGTTGGAAGCTTTACAAGCTTATTTCAGTTTTTCAGAGCAGTGGGAGACTGCCAATTAGAATGCAGAGCATGGACAGTCATAGCACCCTTCTCTGTACACTCTCTCAAGTCTCTTGTCTCTGGCCTTGGACTGTTTTGCCTTCAAAATTTGCACTTTAGTGGAAATTTTAACTTACTGTTTTGTTGTTATTGTTGTTGTTATGAATTAGTAGTCCTTTCTATCTGAAGATCACTTTGTTTATTTACTTACTTGTTTTGGGACTTGAGTGGGTGGACATTTTAACAGATCTTTGAGGGATATCACTAGGTTTCACCAATTGTAGTGACTCATCACCAAATCAACACTGGTAAACTCTTGTAAGGATAATGTGTCTCTAAAATCAGACTTTAAGTTACAGAATATGTGAATGGAGACTGCCAGTTTACTCAAGACAATTCGCATAGATGGTTCAGAACTGACACAAATCCAGGTCAATATTTCTATCACTTGCAGTTCATATCAATGCAACACTTGGATCTAGAAGTTTTGTATCTATGTACCAAATTTGAGATACAGGATATATAAAAATTATTTTTCTAATCATTATTCTTATTTTTGACTATCAGAATGTAGTCAGTAGGGTTGAAATGTCTGAACATTTTCATATTAAAGTTATTGATTGCTTTACCGTTAAATACATTTCCTGCATTATCATAAAAGTTGTTTAAACAAAATAGTGCCCATCTGATTATCACAAAATTTCACTTCTTTGCATAATAAGCTTCGTCTTTGGAGCTCAAAATACAAAACAAATGCATTGTATATTTGGAGTGAGGGTGAAGAGAGGGAGAAAAGTGAATAAATTAGGAAAATATATGAATTGAGTGACTATAATTTACCAAGTGCTTTCCATAAATCATAACATTTTTCTAGATTGGAAATGATTATCTTCATTTCCAAAGATATACTTCAACAAAATGTAAAAGTACATATTAATGAGCAGAGAAAGTATGCAATTTACTCAGGGTCATATGATGAATAAACTAGTGTTTTAACATGTAACTGTTCAGTTAAATCCCTGATTGGAGACATAAAAATAAGTAATTTACTCAGTGTTGGACATAAACGCAATCATGATCAAGTTAGATATGGGATATAGAACTGATAAACACTAAAATAAAACAAAGGAGTTTTATTTTTGTTATTTATTTTTCCTTTTCGACAGTGCAATCTTGTTTAGATCATTCATACATTAAATATTTTTTTCTTCAAGTGAAAATTGATTTTTCTCTTATAAAGTGTGTCTTCTGTGGTAGATAAAGCACAGATCTATTTCACAGAAGTACAATATTCTAATACTATATAAACTTAATATCTGACATCTTTTGTAAGTAATTTCTATTTTTAAACAATAAAGGGAAATGAGTTTTGTCCACCTCACTGATTTGTTGGGAGGAACTCGCTAGATAGTGCATGTAAGAGATGATATTTAATGCAATTTAATGGATTATTAAACCATAAGTCTCATCAAAGAAAGAAATATAGTATTTAAGTTTATTTATTTATTTTCAGGGCTTTTCACTACACTGAAATTGACTAGTAAAGTTAGTTCAGAGGAATTTACTAAATTAATTCTGAGGTAACATATATAAGTACTGTATCATTTCAGGAAGAATGTAACATTCAGAATCTAATTTATCTATAATCCTCATCATTACCTTATGAGGTAGTTATTATCCATTCACTAAAATATGCATGAAGAAAGTCGCTGAAGAATCCAGTAGCAATATTAATATTTAAGCAACAACCCAAAGTACAAAAATGCAGTAATTGTCTCACAAAAGAGAGGAAAGAACAAACACTTCCATATGCAATAAAACATCACAGAAAAGAATATCGATTCTCTAGCCAATGAATATGAGACCTGCCAGGATGTCTTCTTGCATTGGGTCTCCTGGCTGTAGCAGGAGAATCCAGGTGCAGAGTAGTCTTTAGCAAAATCAGAGATTAAGTCCTGAGATTTGCAAGAGCCAAAATGACAAAGAGGATTGTAAGCCAAGATTAGGAAATGTCACTTTAGATGGTGTTGGAATGATATTAAAGCTTAGAAGCTCTTTAAATCACTGAAGTGAAGGAATTTGGAGGAAAGATTTTTCAGGCAATTTTCATTTTAAATATTTCTGCTTAGCATATTATATAAAATGGTTTATTATTGTGTCTTTTACTGTGCTGTAGTTTAGTGGAAGTAAAGATGAATGGGAAACATTCAGGGTCTTTTATCTGTTTATATTCTAATTGGTTTATACCATAATTCAAAAATAGTACAGCCTAGTTAGGCAAAATCTGGATATTAGGAGAGATACCTATACTGACACTAAAATTTGGAGGTGGACAGTCTAATATGACGTGAGACTGGGTGAAATCACCCAGGGAGAAAATATTTCACTCAACTCAGTGACATCTACCCATTTGGAATGAGTAGTCCAACAGCTTTCTTTTGTAACATTTAGTTTGAGATTTTTTTTTTTTTCTTTTTCTTTTTTTTTTTTTTTTTGAGACAGAGTCTTGCTCTGTCGCCCAGGCTGGAGTGCAGTGGCCGGATCTCAGCTCACTGCTAGCTCCGCCTCTTGGGTTTACGCCATTCTCCTGCCTCAGCCTCCCGACTACAGGCACCTCCAGCTAGGTTTTTTGTATTTTTTTTTAAGTAGAGACGGGGTTTCACCATGTTAGCCAGGATGGTCTCGATCTCCTGACCTCGTGATCTGCCCGTCTTGGCCTCCCAAAGTGCTAGGATTACAGGCTTGATTTTAATGTTATAAATGACATTGATTTGAAAAAGTTAGAGTCATGATAAAGATTACAAGTTTCAACCACTAAAACTCTCAAAATCCTGAGAAGATACCTTTGTTATTTAAAAGTTTCTAAATACATGCTAGTCATGAGTCCAAAGGTAAATTAATATTTCTTCAAAAGAAAAAATATTGGGAAATCATAGAAATCAGCAAAGGAATATTGTCTCCTATAAATTCCTTATTTTAAAATAACTTTGTACACTTCTGAATGTCTCTTCTGCAGGAAGACTTAAGTGTGCACATATATAGTTGCAAAAATTGGAGGTATATATAAAAAAAATTATATTTTGGAATGAATTTAGCCAGAGTGGGGTAATTGGATCAGAAGATAAATAATCTGTTGTTATTTTTTGATAACAATTTTATTGATATATAATTTACATACCATAAAACTTGCTGTTATGATTGAGAATGTATTGTATATATAAGTATATTAACAGAATTATGCCAGCTTCACTGATATTTAAATTGAGAATGTTTTCATTACTTCGAACAGATACCCCACACCCATTAGCAGTAATTCCCCATTCCCTCCGCCCCATGGCCCTTGGAAACCACTAATACATTTTCAGTCTTTATGAATTTTCCTATTCTGAACATTTTATATAAATGGAATCATACAATGAGTGGCCTTTTGTGACTGGCTTCCTTCACGTAGTATAATGCTTTTATATATGTTGTAGTTGTATCAGTACTTCATTTTATTGCTGAATAATCTTATTAAATTAATAAACCAAACTTTGTTTTGTTTAAATTTATAAATTTAGGTTGTTGGCACCTTTTGGCTATTGTGAATAATGTTGCTGTGAACATTTGTGTAAAAACAATTTGTGGGCATAAAGTTTACTTCCTTTAGGGGCTATACTGAGATATGAAACTGATTTATTATATGACAACTCTCTTTATTCTAATGAGGAATTGCCAAACTGTGTTTCAAAGTGACTGTTCCATTTTACATTCAGACCAGCAGCATATGGGGAATTTACGTTTTAATATTCTTCCCAGGACTTGTTAATGCTTTCTTTTTAATTACAACAATCTTAGTGGTGTGTGAAGTAGTAATTTATAGTAGTTTTGATTTGCATTTTTAATAGCTAATAATGTTGAGCATCTTTTCATGTGTGTATTGGCCATTTGTGTATCTTTTTTGGTGAATTATCTCTTCAAATTCTTTGCTCATTTTTTGATTGAGTTTTTTTCTTATTGTTTAATAGAAGAGTTTTTTAAGTATTCTGGATACCAAAGTTTTACTGTCAAATATATGATTTTTAAATTTAATTTTTAAATTAAATTTAAAAAATTTAAATTAAATTTAAAATTAATTTACTTTTAAATTAAAGTTAATTTTTGTCTGAGGAGTGAGGTGAGGGGTCCAACTTAATTAAATTATTTTTTTTTTATATATGGACATCCAGATATACCTGCAACAGTTGTTGAGATGATTTTTCTTCCCCCATTGAATGGTCTTGGAACCCTTGTTATAAATTAATTGATCAAAAATGTAAATATTTTTATCTGACTACTTAATTCTATTTCTTTATTCTGTATTTTGATCCATATGCCCATATATCATTATCTTAATTGCCATAGCTTTGTAGTAAGGTTTGAAACGTGGAGGTATGACTTCTCCAACTCTATCCTTTGTCAAAATTACTTTGGCTATTCTGTGCTCCTTAAGTTTTGACATGGATTTTAGAGACAGCTATCACATTTCTGCAAAAATTTCAACTCGGATTTTGTCAGAGACTGTGTTGAATCTGTATGAACTTTGGCAATATTATCTTAATAATATTTTTTTCTGAATAATGAAAATGGGATGCCTTTCTATTTCATAGGCCCTTAACTTATTTTGATGATTATTATAGTTTTCAGTGCACAAGAATTAAACTTATTTTGTTAAGAGTATTCACAAACATGTAAATCTCTTGAAACCATTAAAAATGGAATTTTTTTTTAGTTTTATGTTAAGTTGTTAATTGATTAATATATAGGAACACGATGTTTGTATGTGTATCTTGCATATTATAGTCTCCTGGAAATAATTTATTCTAATATGTCTAATGGTATTACTTCTAACACTCTTTTTGTGGGTTTTTTAGGATTTTCTATGTATAAAATCATGTTATCTGCAAACAAAAATAGTTTTACTTCTTCCAATCCACTATAGATATTTTATTTTATTTAGTATAAATAAATATAGTATAGTATAAATATAGATATAGTATTTTATTTCCTTTGTTTTCTAATTGTCATTTTAGTTGTCATATAATGGTTAGTCAATAATGTTTTTAAATTTCTTGACCCAGTAAGTCACCCAGCCCTTGTTAAGGGGCTCTGTGTGGATGCTGGGGCATGCCTTCAGTGCTCCAGCAGTTTACAATTCTTTAACTTTCACTTCTTGTGTGAAACTCCTCAAGTCAGCCCATGGTGAAGGATTACAGCCTCCTAAGGTCTTTCCAGGACACGCACACACCTGTGCCTTTGTGAGTAGTCTTCTATAGTCTCAGGAATATGTCAGACATTATTCAAAGCCCTCTGTGGACACTTCATTCTTCAAGTTTTAGTTTGAAGTTTTATGGCCAATGTTTCATCTGACCCAAGAGGTTGCCATTTCATTAAGTTACAGTATTAAACAATTGCCACTGATTTTTTTCAACAAATTTCCTGGGAATAGGACTGTTTGCACTGGGCAAGCACTGAGTTAAGATAAATAGAGATAAGTCTTATGAATGCTATTGTTACAGGAAGACTCCAGAAACAATTAATAATCACAATTCTCTAGTGTTTTGGTTTTTGGAGAAGGTCCATATGAATTCTAGTCCCTCCTTTGGCTTCTAGCGTGCTCTTTTTGCAAGCACTACGATTGCAAAGTTGTTGGCTTTCAAAATTACCCCAAAGCTGAGGAGAAGGAGCTGGCATCAGGGCAAGTTAAAACACTAAAAAGTAAATTGTTTCTACTGAAGTTCAGCCATTTTTCTTAAATAAAGGCTCACCAGACTACTGCAAGTCTTTGTTAATTTACAGAGTTCTGAAGGTTAATTTTGACAATTTTTGCTAGTGTTCTCGTTGCTTGTAAGTCAATTGCCCTTACTATATTATTCTGGAAGTGCTTCTAATCCATTACTTTTAAGATAAGCATACATCACAACCTTAATTAACTTTATTTTTAAATGTTAAAGTATATGGTGAGCATAATTATAGCATTAAGTAGTATGACTAGAATGTTTAGGTGTTTGAAAGCAGAAAAAAAATCAGCTTGAAATGTAGAGGAGGCGTAAAGATTACTTGGATGTGAAAGTAACTGAAGGGTGTGAGGTGCAATGTGCATATTTGGGGTTGAAGAAATTATATGAACAATTGCAAATAGGTGAGCTACTGTAAGATATGTTAAGAAAAGTAATGTGAATATAGTGGGATCAATTATTTTTACTTTGCTGGTGTATTCGTCCATTCTTGCTTTGCTATAAAGAATTACACGAGACTGGGTCATTTATAAAAAAAGGTCTAACTGGCTCATAGTTCTGCAGGCTGTACAGGAAGCATGGTTGGGGAGGCCTCAGGAAACTAACACCACGGCAGAAGGTGAAGGGTAAGCAGGCATGTCTTACATGGCTGCAGACAGAGGAAGAGAGAAAAAGGGGAGGTGCCATACACTTTTAAACAACTAGATGTCATGAGAACTCACTCACTATCATGAGACGAGCAAGGGGGAAATCCTCCTCCATGATCCAATCACCTCCCACCAGGTCCCTCTCTAAAACTGGGGATCACAATTCAATATGAGATTTGGGCAGGGTCACAAATCCAATCCATATTAGCAAGGTATTTTTGTTTATACTTTATCAGTATAAAATATATTTTTCTACTTACTATAACAGCAAACAAGCTCAGAGAAGCTTAATAATTGTCCATGGTCACAAAGCTATTCACAGACTCAGTAATCAATCCCAGCATTGTCTACCTATTTGGGGGCTCATGTCACAATGCTACCTACCATGTTAACCGTACTAGATCGGTATATATTGAATGCAGTGCTATATGCAATAGAGTTGGAAAGTTGATATTAATATTGTTTAGAATCTAAAAATTCAGATCCAATACTGTACTAGGTAGCCCTAATTATGTCAGATAAATATATTCCATCCTTTCACTCAAAGGGATTAAAATCTAACTGGGGAGGAGTTGGTATAAAACTTAAGTGATGAAATAAGTAAATGAAGACATAAGATGGAATGTACTTACGTAACTAAGTGTTTGTAACAGGCTGTGATGTAGTTGGGAAATCCAAAACAAAAGAAATCTGGGAGAGTCAGTATGTTGGCATTACTTTCTGTATCCCTTATAACACAAGCAGAACGTTAAAGAACCCAAGTGATTATCATTGAAGCAGCCTTACCCACAACATTTTCTTAATGCATATTTGTTAAATCATAGGATGATAAAAAGTATGGCTGGTAAAACACATTAACAATTATAAAATGTGTTTAGTTCTTACTACATGACAAACACTGCATTCATTTTCACTAACACTCAAAACTATCCTGTTGGAAACTACAATAAAAAAACAGTGAAGAGTTGGTGGCCACAAACTTTTTGAGACTGCTCCTGTGAAGAATTTTTCTGCTTCATTTCTGCTTAGTCCTATGATTTACTTCAGCCCATGAGATTTTAGCAACCCTGATGGAAGCAGATTGCTAAGAAGTGCTTGCACATTAAGGCTGACTCACTTTTGCCTCTGGGAACTTTTTATCATATGTGTAACCATAAGTTAACTCCCTGAGTGACAGGCCATGGAAACAAGGAGTTCAGCTTTCCCAGACACCCCAGCTGAGGCCAGAGATATATGACTGAGAACATTCTAAGTCATCCAAGCCCAAACTAGTTAACCCAGACTAGAGTAACCACATGGTTTACCCATAGAAAAAAAGTGTATTAAATAATTGCTGTTTTAAGCCATTAACTTAAGGAATGACTTTCTTTGCAGCAATATTAACTGATAAATTAATTGTAATCCTAGGTGTACACTATGAATTATGCTAATTCACCAGTTAAAGCTCCTGGATTCCAAGTTATTGCAGTGACTTACTCGATGTTACTCAGCTAGAAAGAAGAAACACTGAATTTCAAAATCATAGTTGTTTCAATAGAAAAGTTTTTCTCAGTTGTTTCCACATCATTGACTATACTCTGGTCTATCTAGTGATCCAAAGTGTAGCAAAGAAGATTCAGCCTTTGTGACATCTTCAGTTAGTCACATCTAGAGCTCTCCCATTCTACTCTGAGGCCTACCAAACAATGAAGGGAAGAGTATTTAGATTTAAAATTACTATAATAGATTTATGTAGTGTGTTGGGTTTCTCAAATGCTGGTTATGCCAGCAGTGAAGTTGTCAAAAAGTACACAATAATGTAAGTGCTATAATGTAATCATTCACAATGTGCTTTGTTAAAATCTAGTGAAATTCAATAAATAATTTGAAAGCCCAGTAGAAATTATTTCATCTAAAATACTTTTATCAATACACAAAATTGATCTTGGAATAATGCATTGTAAAAAATGGAAAAGAAAAAATTGACTCCTAGAGATGTTTAAAAGCAGGGTAAAATCAGCACTTTAGCATTTTTAAATATTGATGTAAACAGTCAGTGGTTCTATTCCCCTTCTTTCCTACAGAGTAGTAAGTAAAGCTCAAACTTAGAACTGACAGAGATTTGTTGTTCTTATATTGATGGAAGGTCCAATGTTAGATTTATTAATTTATCAGTTCAAAAACACACCAGAAGTCTAAACTTCAGTAATTTCGGTAAAAATATATGGCTATGGATAAGAGTACAGTGGGCCTTCTTAATGGGTCCACCAAGGCTAAATAGGTATGTTTTCTTAGACTCTCATTAAACTTTCTGAACACCAGTTTCTGTTTTTGTTTTTGTTTTTGTTTTTTTTGTATTTAATACATTGTTAATAAGTCTTTTTTTTTTTATTATTATACTTTAAGTTCTAGGGTACATGTGCATAACGTGCAGGTTACATATGTATACATGTGCCATGTTGGTGTGCTGCACCCATCAACTCGTCAGCACCCATCAATTCATCATTTATATCAGGTATAACTCCCCAATGCAATCCCTCCCCCCTCCCCCCTCCCCATGATAGGCCCCAGTGTGTGATGTTCCCCTTCCCGAGTCCAAGTGAGCTCATTGTTCAGTTCCCACCTATGAGTGAGAACATGCGGTGTTTGGTTTTCTCTTCTTGTGATAGTTTGCTAAGAATGATGGTTTCCAGCTGCATCCATGTCCCTACAAAGGACGCAAACTCATCCTTTTTTATGGCTGCATAGTATTCCATGGTGTATATGTGCCACATTTTCTTAATCCAGTCTGTCACAGATGGACATTTGGGTTGATTCCAAGTCTTTGCTATTGTGAATAGTGCCGCAATAAACATACGTGTGCATGTGTCTTTGTAGTAGCATAATTTATAATCCTTTGGGTATATACCCAGTAGTGGGATGGCTGGGTCATATGGTACATCTAGTTCTAGATCCTTGAGGAATCGCCATACTGTTTTCCATAATGGTTGAACTAGTTTACAATCCCACCAACAGTGTAAAAGTGTTCCTATTTCTCCACATCCTCTCCAACACCTATTGTTTCCTGATTTTTTAATGATTGCCATTCTAACTGGTGTGAGATGGTATCTCATTGTGGTTTTGATTTGCATTTCTCTGATGGCCAGTGATGATGAGCATTTTTTCATGTGTCTGTTGGCTGTATGAATGATAAAAAGCGGTAAGTGCAAACATTTGTACTCGTTCCATGAGAAATATAATGGATTAATATTTAAATGTTGTTTTGCTTCTAAACACCACTGTCCTTATGTGACCACCGTTCTGCATCCCATAGACACTTCCTGTGAGATGGCCACTGCTAACATATTTGCATGACTCAGAGAGGGAAACTTCATTCTCTAATAGTCAAAAGTTTGAATGAAAATATGATGTAGGCATACAAATCTGATAAATGCTTTCATATACTTCCTAGAAATGGTCACTCTTGAAGTCCGTTTGTGTAATCTGTGATCTGGAGATCACACAATCTCTAGCTCCTTCTGTGTATCTTGATGTTACCAATTTGAAAAGACCCACCTCCAGCCATAAGCCTGGCATCTCCATATTGCTAGGAAGGAGTCTAAGCCTTATAGATATATAGTTGACGGGGAGAGAAAAATGAATCTTTTTCTTCTTCTGCCCTACCTCACTATGAACTTCTTCACAGAGTGACTGATAATTGAAGTCTTGTTGCTAGGAAAAACCTTATCATGTCTTAGGGTGCATGTGCCAGCCTCACAGATACTAAGACAATTTCAACATGTCACAGTACCCTTTCCATGGTTGGTTCTCAATTTAAGGCACTACCCCATGTTTAGTAGCAAAATTTATTTCACATTATGCCGCATAAGGGAGAGTACTTTTTGTATAGTCTGTCTTTCAGTACATGTACAGAAAGGCCCTCCTGTCAAAATCCCATAGCCTCAGAGCAACGGCTTGAGCAAGACACAAACACATAGACACACAAACACACACGCACACACACACACACACCCCATATGATCACAACACATATACCAAGTTTCCCAATGTAAACAGTAATCTTCAGGATTAGAAATATCATCATCATTTTCATTTACAAAGTATCTGCTTCTCTAGGGCGGTATTCTCTTTGTGTCTCCTTTTCATATGGAAACAGTAAGTGAAGACAGTAAGTGCCATATTGCCCAGGAAGAGATCTTTATTTTATGATTTATTCATCATATGAATTTGGAAGTATTACTTAAACTTTTGTGCCTCATTATATAACCCATAGGTTTGTGATAAGGACTAAATGAAATAAGGCACACAGAAAATGAAATGTCAATGCCTCACAGAGTGACTGTTAACTTTTAAACAAATTAAGTAAAATAAATATTAATTCGTATTTATTTTAATTAATGATTATGTAAAAGACAGCAATAGTACGTGCTTAATAAATAAATTAATTTATGCATGTTTAGTCAACATTTACTATGAGACAGAGTTGCTTCTATTAATTTTGATGACATTCGAAATTTGAGTATGAGAATGCACAGTAATGTTTTCCTCTCACGTTTGTATTTCTTCAAGAAGAATTTGAGAGACAAAAATACTTATTTAAAATTGTACTTCTCTGTTCGGTAACTGAATAATTTGGTTTCTGATGTGTCTTGCACTTTAGTCATATCTGATCACTTTCCTCAAAAATATGTTGTTACTATTGTTGGCTGCAGATTCTAAGACAGCTGTGGCCAACTCACTTGTCAACACAATTTTAAGCTAAGTTTATATTTCAAGTGTTTAATTGCTTATGATGTTAGAAGGTGCCAAGAGAACACTATTGATTTCCAGATTGCAGACTGTAAGTGATAAAATTTGCGCCTCAAAAAAAAAAAAATCATCTGACTGTAAATTATGCAAATGTAGCAGGAAACCTGTAACAGAAAATCAGATTTTTAAAAATATCATTATCATTATACTTGTAATCTTCACTATATTTTCAAAGCAGATTTAAAATAAAATTTCATGAATATTCTGTGGTACTGTGCCCACATCTTCACTAAATTCAGGGCGTTCACTGTGTGTCACACATTCTTATGTTATAAATGAAATTGACATGGAGTTATGGCAATGGAGGCCTCTGCCTCAATGACTCCAGGTGTCATTGGACCTCAATAATCACTTAAGAAGGTTATTATAACAAATTTTGCCAACTCTTATCCAAATACACTTGATGTGTATTACGAAATTCATATTGTGACAAGATAAATTTATTGGGACTTTGGAGAAAAAAGGCATGTCTGAAATGTATTAACTTTCTTGATTTGCCAATTATATAACACAATTCACATTTGGTAGTTCCTTACTGGTCACTTAGTATAAATACAGGGAACAAAAATTTTCATAAATAAACTAACTTTTAATGAACTAATCTTTCTTTATGCACCACCTTGTTAATTTTTACAACAGTTCTATTTGGTTTATATTGCTATCTCAATATTACAGATTAAGAAACAGTGATTCAAAATATAAAATAACTTTCCTAATATTTCTCACACACAGAATTTCTATGTCTGGCAAAATCATTGGCAAAAGAACTTGAAAACCCCTGTTACAAATACCTGGAAACACTAGATAAAATTCAAAGAACAATCTTTTAAAAATATAGATAATTTCACAACAATTTCACAACAGCATGTGAAACAAAGAGAATGTTGTAATATTTAAAAAGATACCACAGCTTTCCAAGGAGAGCAAAATATATATGTATATTTCCAGGTCGCAGATTGGAAGTGATGCATACACACACACACACACACACACACAAATATATAGCTGGGACTACAGCTGGGGTGCATAAGGTCTCCTCCACATGGTTTCCATGTATAAATAGCTTGAGTATTCTTACAAACTGGCAGTCTCAAGGCAATGGTCCTAAAGTAAGCGTTTGAAGACCATCAGCACGCATTCAAAAATCTTTTAAAATACACCTTCAAAAGCCAGAAATTATGAATTTATGAAAAATATGTCAATTTTTCTCATTTATTTTATAGATTCTGTGACACCATATTCAAAATTACAGAGCACCCTTTTCAGATATAAAAATTTTGATTTTAAAATGTACGTGGAATAACATCAGTAGTGGAATAGCCAAAATAATTCTTAGGAGTAAGATTAAAATTAGAGACTCATATTATCTGATTTAATAAATGATTGTAAAGCTAAAATCATTAAGACCGTGATATTGGACAAATGAGAGACATATAGAGCGAAGAATAGTGATAGAGAACCTGGAAATAGATAAACATATAGGCAAATGAATTTTCTAAAGGTATAAGAGCATAAAGGAAGAATTATTTCAGCAAGAGGTATAGAAACAATTTGATAATTTAAAAAAAAAAAAGCAAAGGAAAGAAACTCCACACATAACCTACATCTTAGCATTGAAAAAAAGTGATTCATAAAACTAAATGGAAAATATATTCACTTCAAAGTGTCTACAAAAAATCATGAGAGAAAAACTGTGCAATTTTTGGTTTGGCCATTGGTTTACAGGCACAGTATCAAAAACATAATCCACTAAACAAAAAAAATATTATATTGCACCTAATTAAAATGAAAAAACTTATACTCTAAAAAAGTTATTCATGAGAGAAAATATACAAGCCACAGACTCTGAGAAGTATTAACAAATTACATATCTGATAAATATTTTACATACATAATATATAAACAACTTTTAAAAGTCAGCAGTAAGAAAACACCCCAGCAAAATCATGGCAAAGTACAAACAAATGCTTCGAATAATATAAATAGATGACAAATAGCATATGGAAAGTTGATCAGTACAATTTATCTTTGGAAAAAAGTCAAATTAAAATAATGAGACAATACTAGAAACCTATTAGAATAGCTATTTTTTTAATAGCAATACCAAATACTGAAAAGAATATAGAGTAACAATGACTTTTATTTTTGGTAATGAAAATGCAAAATGGTAGTCACTTTTGAAGACAGTTTGGAAGTATTTTTATAAAGTTAAACATAGACCTGTCATACAACACAGAATTAACACCTCTATTTATTCAGTTTCTTTAAGTTAACTGAAAACTTATGATCACACCAAAACATACATGCACATTTTTATAGTAGTTTTATTCATAGTCAACAAAAATTGGAAGCAATCAATATTTTCTTCAACAAGTGATAAACAAACTATAAATCCATATAATTCAGTGATAAAAAAGAATGATCTATTGAGTCTTACAACATGGATGTCTAAAATGTATTTTGCTAAGTAGGAAGAAAATCCCATGAGACTACCTATTGCATAATTCAGCTCATAGAACTTTCCAGAAACAGGAAAATTATAAAGACGGAAAACTACTTAAGGCTCAGAGGAGTTGCAGAGGTTGACTACAAAAAGGACACAAAATAGTTTTCAAAGATGGAATTTATCTGCATGGTACCAGTGTGAGAAACACATTTCTATAAATTTTGAAAATTCATAGTACTGTATATTGCAAGGAGTTAAATCTATGCAAATATAAAAAAATTGATCACCATGTTGGGAGATCATGAAATGGAATGCAGGTTTTCACAAATAAATCAAACTGTATTACAAATGCGTGACTTAAAAATGAACTGACCTCATTAACTTTAGAAACTATTGCCTTGACTGGAAACTATAATGTTAAAGACAGAAAGAATAAACAAAAACTTTAGTTGATAAATTTGTTTCTCATAGTGACATAGTAATATATGCAAAGAATTCTTAAGGTGCTTTAGTTCTACACTTGCGCAGGTAATAAACTGTAGATAATGGGATCCAGATTTCTCACTGTCAATGAAAGAAATTACAACTAAGTGGAGAATATGATAATATATACTTTGATATTGGATTTTGAGTCCTAAATACCAATTTTATGTATATACTGCTAGATAAGTGCAGAAATAATTAGTTATATGTATATATGTAGGTTACTATATTTCCTAACTCCATGCTGAGAGATTCTAGAGAGTGATATCACAGTAGCAATAATCTCAGCACCTTGCTCTTGGTTTCCAAATATCACTCTCCAAAAAAAATGTATTAGGACTCCTTGGAAAAAATGGCTATTTATTATTTTTTCTTTTTTTTTTTTTTTTTAATTTTAACTTCAATAGTTTTGAGGGAACAAGTGGTTTTTTGTTACATGGATAAGTTCTTTGGTGATGATTTCTGAGATTCTGTTGCACCTGTCACCAGAACAGTATACACTATACCCAGTATGTAGTCTTTTTATCCTTCACCACGCTACCAACCACGTCCTCAAAATCCATTATACGAATCCTATGCCTTTGTGTCCTCATAGTTTAGTTCTTACTTATAGGTGACAATGTAAGATATTTAGTTTTCATTCCCAAGTTACTTCACTTAGAATAATGGCTTCCAAATTCATCAAGTTGCTTCAAAGGCCATTATTTTGTTCTGTTTTATGGCTGAGTAGTATTCCATGGATATATACATATGTGTATATATGTGTATATATGCATGGAATACCACTATTATATATATATATATACACACACACACACACTATAATACATGTATATATATACATATATGTATATGTAACTACACATGTATATGTACATATATACACATATGTATATATGTGTGTGTATATATCCATGGAAAATATATATATATATATCACATTTTCTTTATCCACTCATTAGTTGATGGCCATTTAGGTTGGTTCCATATTTTTCCAATTGTGCATTATGCCACTACAAACATGCATGGGCATGTATCTTTTTCATATAATGAATTCTTTTCCTTTTAGTAGATACCTGGTAGTGGGATTGCTAGATCGAATGGTATAGGAGTTCTACTTTTAATTCTTGAAGGAATCTCCATACTGGTTTCCATAGTGGTTGTACTAGTTTACATTCTCACCAGAAGTGCAAAAGTGTTCCTTTTCACCAAATCCATGCCAACATTTATTATTGTTTTGATTTTTAAATTATGGCCAATCTTGCAGAAGTAAGGTGGTATTTCATTGTGATAATTTTAAAAATGGCTATTTTTAAGGTTTCTAAAGGAAAAATAAACATGTTTAATGCCAGAAACAAGGAAGTAATTAAAAAAATAGAACGAAGGCATGTCAAATGAACAGAGAGGGCAACCTGAAAGACTTCTCAATTGCCAAAGTTGGAACAATTTGAGCAACAACAAAAAAGTAGTTTTAGATGTTAAACCAAAGTACAAATTAACTATGCATTAGTCCGTACTGATATTAATTAAATTTTTAAAAAAGATTTTCTCGCACACAAATTCCAAATAATATTCGTAGATATTCCCCTGCCAGAAATGTAGATTGATCTCCTCCCCTCAAGTACAAATTAGCTAGATATAATAACACATTTCTAAAGAATAGACTATGGAAGAGAACTTTACAGTAGAGAAACCTGGAAAAGCCATATCATAACCAATTAATCAAAGGGAATATCACCAGTGATAATTCATATTGATATTATGTGCCCTACTATATAATGTGATTTGAAGGACACTTCACCTCTGTGGTCTTCTTACCAAAAACCCATGACTCCAAACTGATTATGAGAAAAGCATCAAACAAATGCAAATTCAGAAACATTCCAGAAAATATTTGATAGATACTTCTCAAAACCGTAGGTCATGGAAAACGAGGAAAACTAGAAATTATCACAGACCACAGAAGACTAAGGCATAATAAATAAATACAATATGCTATTCTAAATGAAATCCTGAAAGAGAAAAAAAGACATTGTGCAAAAACATGAGAGTTGAATAAAACCTGGGGTTTTGTTAACAACATTGTACAAAGTTTAATTTCTTAGTTTTAAAAAATGTATTATGGTTATACAAGATGTTACCATTGAGAAAAGTAGGTGGAGAGTGTTTGGGAAGAAATCTGTATTGTCTGCAATTTTCTGCAAGTTTAAAATTATTCCAAAATACATAGTTTTCAATGTAGAAAAGATGTGATGAACCTTGGTTGGAGCTATGCAGTCCTCACTTCCCCACTGAATCAATTTAGCACAATTCCCTTAATAGTACAATTTATTGTAAACATACTAACAGTTGGCAGCAGTAGTATCCTGACACTTCCACTAAAACAGTACTGTTTCATAATAAAATATATACCAGCATGTGAAAAGATTAGTAAAAATGAATAAATAAATTGATATTGTATTGCCATGAGTTCTCCAGTTGTAAATTGTTATTTACAATTTTGTTATTGTAACAAAATTGTTACATACTTCATTTTGTTATTATATTTGTCTTTATTTTGGTGCTATAGTATCTTTCCTTGTCATCATATTGTAATAGTGTATAGTAGACATTTTTTATTTTTATTTTTTTAGCTCCAAGAGAAGTGTGGTCATGCTACGTAAAATAAACTTCCTCATTTATTTCTACTTGTCCAGAAATCAGAAATTTGTCAAAAACTAACATAAAAGATAAATTTAACATTATAATAATTGTTAGTTGTATGTATCTAATATTGTTATAAATATTATTGTAACAAGTTATATGTGTTAAGATGACACTGTGGGAAAAAAAGCAAAACAAACAGAACAAAATATACAGACTAATTATATTGACTTGTTAATAATAAGAACGTATGTCTTTAGTACTCTTTCTAAAAGCTACAAAAATAGCAGTAAGGAATTGTAATTATGAAACTGATGAGAGAGGGAGAGGAGAGAGAGGGGGAAAGACTGGAAGAGTCTGTGAATAACAAATGACTTAGTAGCTGACTTAAGAAGCTGGAGGGCCAAGAGCAGTGACTCAGGCCTAAATCCCAGCAGTTTGAGAGGCTGAGATAGGAGGATCACTTGAGACCTAGGAATTTGAGGCTAGTATGGGCAACATAGCAAGACAGCATCACTACTTTTTTTTTAATTAGCTAGATGATCCCCTCAAGGATCACGAATGACTGGCATCAACTATCTCTGGAAGCAAATGAGTGAAGATGAGCTAAAAATTCAAGGATTAATTGAACGTTCATTAAGATTGACTGAGACTCCCAGACTGCTTAGCCCATGTCGTGTAAATGAGCATGTTCTTCCCCACTGCTATGGTTTGAAGGTCCTCTCTAAAACTCATGTTGAAATTTAACTGCCATTGTAACAGTATTAAAAGATGGGACATTTAAGAGTTAATTAGGCCTCGTGAGTGTAATTGATGCCGGTATAAAAGGGTGAGTTCTGGCTCTCTTACCCTCTCCAGTCCTTTTGCTGTCTGGCATGTGAGGAACTGTGTTCTCCCTGCTGAAGGATGCAGTGCTCAAGGCACCATCTTGGAAGTTTGAACAAGCCCTTACCAGACACCAAACCTGTCACTGCCTTAATATTGGTTTTTGTAGCCAACAAAACTATGGGAAATAAATCTGTTCTTTATAAATTATCCGAATGTTAAGTATAATATTATAGCAGCACCAAAATAAAGTAAGACACCCACTGTGACAAAGGCAGAAGGTTTATTCTTCATAGAAAATTGTTCAAAGTTGCCAAGTTTAGGGAGAGGGTACTATTTCTTTTTTTTTTTTTAATTTTTTTAAAATTATTATTATTATTATACTTGAAGTTCTAGGGTACATGTGCATAACGTGCAGGTTTGTTACATATGTATACTTGTGCCATGTTGGTGTGCTGCACCCATCAACTCGTCAGCACCCATCAACTCGTCATTTACATCAGGTATAACTCCCAATGCAATCCCTCCCCCCT
>NC_045448.1:13486575-13570367 GCF_002776525.5 Piliocolobus tephrosceles | reverse complement strand
CCCCCCCCCCCCAACCCGTGATAGGCCCCGGTGTGTGATGTTCCCCTTCTCGAGTACAAGTGAACTCATTGTTCAGTTCCCACCCATGAGTGAGAACATGCGCTGTTTGGTTTTCTCTTCTTGTGATAGTTTGCTAAGAATGATGGTTTCCAGCTGCATCCATGTCCCTACAAAGGACACAAACTCATCCTTTTTTATGGCTGCATAGTATTCCATGGTGTATATGTGCCACATTTTCTTAATCCAGCCTGTCACTGATGGACATTTGGGTTGATTCCAAGTCTTTGCTATTGTGAATAGTGCCGCAATAAACATACGCGTGCATGTGTCTTTATAGCACCATGATTTATGATCCTTTGGCTATATACCCAGTAGTGGGATGGCTGGGTCATATGGTACATCTAGTTCTAGATCCTTGAGGAATCGCCATACTGTTTTCCATAATGGTTGAACTAGTTTACAATCCCACCAACAGTGTAAAAGTGTTCCTATCTCTCCACATCCTCTCCAGCACCTATTGTTTCCTGACTTTTTAATGATTGCCATTCTAACTGGTGTGAGATGGTATCTCATTGTGGTTTTGATTTGCATTTCTCTGATGGCCAGTGATGATGAGCATTTTTTCATGTGTCTGTTGGCTGTATGAATGTCTTCTTTTGAGAAATGTCTGTTCATATCCTTTCCCCACTTTTTGATGGGGTTGTTTGTTTTTTTTCTTGTAAATTTGTTTGAGTTCTTTGTAGGTCCTGGATATTAGCCCTTTGTCAGATAAGTAGATTGCAAAAATTTTCTCCCATTCTGTAGGTTGCCTGTTCACTCTGATGGTAGTTTCTTTTGCTGTGCAGAAGCTCTTTAGTTTAATTAGATCCCATTTGTCAATTTTTGCTTTTGTTGCTGGTGCTTTTGGTGTTTTAGACATGAAGTCCTTGCCCATGCCTATGTCCTGAATGGTATTGCCTAGGTTTTCTTCTAGGGTTTTTATGGTATTAGGTCTAACACTTAAGTCTCTAATCCATCTTGAATTAATTTTTGTATAAGGAGTAAGGAAAGGATCCAGTTTCAGCTTTCTACTTATGAGTAGCCAATTTTCCCAGCACCATTTATTAGATAGGGAATCCTTTCCCCATTTCTTGTTTTTCTCAGGTTTATCAAAGATCAGATGGCTGTAGATGTGTGGTATTATTTCTGAGGACGCTGTTCTGTTCCATTGGTCTATATCTCTGTTTTGGTACCAGTACCATGCTGTTTTGGTTACTGTAGCCTTGTAGTATAGTTTGAAGTCAGGTATTGTGATGCCTCCAGCTTTGTCCTTTTGACTTAGGATTGTCTTGGCAATGCGGGCTCTTTTTTGGTTCCATATGAACTTTAAAGCAGTTTTTTCCAATTCTGTGAAGAAATTCATTGGTAGCCTGATGGGGATGGCACTGAATCTATAAATTACCTTGGGCAGTATGGCCATTTTCATGATATTGATTCTTCCTATCCATGAGCATGGTATGTTCTTCCATTTGTTAGTGTCCTCTTTTATTTCACTGAGCAGTGGTTTGTAGTTCTCCTTGAAGAGGTCCTTTACATCCCTTGTAAGTTGGATTCCTGGGTATTTTATTCTCTTTGAAGCTATTGTGAATGGAAGTTCAATCCTGATTTGGCTCTCTATTTGTCTGTTACCGGTGTATAAGAATGCTTGTGATTTTTGCACATTGATTTTGTATCCTGGGATTTTGCTGAAGTTGCTTATCAGCTTAAGGAGATTTTGGGCTGAGACAATGGGGTTTTCTAAATACACAATCATGTCATCTGCAAACAGGGACAATTTGACTTCTTCTTTTCCTAACTGGATACCCTTTATTTCTTTCTCTTGCCTGATTGCCCTAGCCAGAACTTCCAACACTATGTTGAATAGGAGTGGTGAGAGAGGGCATCCCTGTCTTGTGCCAATTTTCAAAGGGAATTTTTCCAGCTTTTGCCCATTCAGTATGATATTGGCTGTGGGTTTGTCATAAATAGCTCTTATTATTTTGAGATACGTGCCATCAATACCGAATTTATTCAACGTTTTTAGCATGAAGGGCTGTTGAATTTTGTCAAAGGCCTTTTCTGCATCTATTGAGATAATCATGTGGTTTTTGTCTTTGGTTCTGTTTATATGCTGGATTACGTTTATTGATTTGCATATGTTGAACCAGCCTTGCATCCCAGGGACGAAGCCCACTTGATCATGGTGGATAAACTTTTTGATGTGCTGCTGGATCCGGTTTGCCAGTATTTTATTGAGGATTTTTGCATCGATGTTCATCAGGGATATTGGTCTAAAATTCTCTTTTTTTGTTGTGTCTTTGCCAGGCTTTGGTATCAAGATGATGTTGGCCTCATAAAACGAGTTAGGAGGATTCTCTCTTTTTCTATTGATTGGAATAGTTTCAGAAGGAATGGTACCAGCTCCTCCTTGTACCTCTGGTAGAATTCAGCTGTGAATCCATCTGGTCCTGGACTTTTTTTGGTTGGTAGGCTATTAATTATTGCTTCAATTTCAGAGCCTGCTATTGGTCTATTCAGAGATTCAGCTTCTTCCTGGTTTAATCTTGGGAGAGTGTAAGTGTCAGGAAATTATCCATTTCTTCTAGATTTTCTAGTTGATTTGTGTAGAGGTGTTTATAGTATTCTCTGATGGTAGTTTGTATTTCTGTGGGGTCGGTGGTGATATCCCTTTTATCATTTTTTATTGTGTCTATTTGATTCTTCTCTCTTTCCTTCTTTATTAGTCTTGCTAGCGGTCTGTCAATTTTGTTGATCTTTTCAAAAAACCAACTCCTGGATTCACTGATTTTTTGGAGGGTTTTTTGTGTCTCTATCTCCTTCAGTTCTGCTCTGATCTTAGTTATTTCTTGCCTTCTGCTAGCTTTTGAATGTGTTTGCTCTTGCTTCTCTAGTTCTTTTCATTGTGATGTTAGCGTGTCAAATTTAGATCTTTCCTGCTTTCTCTTGTGGGCATTTAGTGCTATAAATTTCCCTCTACACACTGCTTTAAATGTATCCCAGAGATTCTGGTATGTTGTATCTTTGTTCTCATTGGTTTCAAAGAACATCTTTATTTCTGCCTTCATTTCGTTATGTACCCAGTAGTCATTCAGGAGCAGGCTGTTCAGTTTCCATGTAGTTGAGCAGTTTTGATTGAGTTTCTTAGTCCTGAGTTCTAGTTTGATTGCACTGTGGTCAGAGAGACAGTTTGTTATAATTTCTGTTCTTGTACATTTGCTAAGGAGTGCTTTACTTCCAATTATGTGGTCAATTTCGGAAAAAGTGTGATGTGGTGCTGAGAAGAATGTATATTCTGTTGATTTGGGGTGGAGAGTTCTGTAGATGTCTATTAGGTCTGCTGGCCGCAGAGATGAGTTCAATTCCTGGATATCCTTGTTAACTTTCAGTCTCGTTGATCTGTCTAATGTTGACAGTGGGGTGTTGAAGTCTCCCATTATTATTGTATGGGAGCCTAAGTCCCTTTGTAAGTCTCTAAGGACTTGCTTTATGAATCTGGGTGCTCCTGTATTGGGTGCATATATATTTCGGATAGTTAGCTCTTCCTGTTGAATTAATCCCTTTACCATTATGTAATGGCCTTGTCTCTTTTGATCTTTGATGGTTTAAAGTCTGTTTTATTAGAGACTAGGATTGCAACCCCTGCTTTTTTTTGTTCTCCATTTGCTTGGTAGATCTTCCTTCATCCCTTTATTTTGAGCCTATATATGTCTCTGCATGTGAGATGGGTCTCCTGAATACAGCAGACTGATGGGTCTTGACTCTTTATCCAATTTGCCAGTCTGTGTCTTTTAATTGGAGCATTTAGTCCATTTATATTTAAGGTTAATACTGTTATGTGTGAACTTGATCCTGCCATTATGATATTAACTGGTTATTTTGCTCATTAGTTGATGCAGTTTCTTCCTAGCCTCGATGGTCTTTACATTTTGGCATGTTTTTGCAATGGCTGGTACCGGTTGTTCCTTTCCATGTTTAGGGCTTCTTTCAGGGTCTCTTGTAAGGCAGGCCTGGTGGTGACAAAATCTCTAAGCATTTGCTTATCTGTAAAGGATTTTATTTCTCCTTCACTTATGAAACTTAGTTTGGCTGGATATGAAATTCTGGGTTTAAAATTCTTTCCTTTGAGAATATTGAATATTGGCCCCCACTCTCTTCTGGCTTGTAGAGTTTCTGCCAAGAGATCTGCTGTTAGTCTGATGGGCTTCCCTTTGTGGGTAACCCGACCTTTCTCTCTGGCTGCCCTTAAGATTTTTTCCTTCATTTCAACTTTGGTGAATCTGGCAATTGTGTGTCTTGGAGTTGCTCTTCTGGAGGAGTATCTTTGTGGTGTTCTCTGTATTTCCTGAATTTGAATGTTGGCCTGCCCTGCTAGGTTGGGGAAGTTCTCCTGGATGATATCCTGAATAGTGTTTTCCAACGTGGTTCCATTTTCCCCCTCACTTTCACGCACCCCAATCAGATGTAGATTTGGTCTTTTTACATAATCCCATACTTCTTGCAGGCTTTGTTCATTTATTTTTGTTCTTTTTTCTTTAGACTTCTCTTCTTGCTTCATTTCATTTGTTTGATCCTCAATCGCTGATACTCTTTCTTCCAGTTGATCGATTCGGTTACTGAAGCTTGTGCATTTGTCACGTGTTTCTCGTGTCATGGTTTTCATCTCTGTCAGTTCGTTTATGACCTTCTCTGCATTAATTATTCTGGTTATCAATTCTTCCACTCTTTTTTCAAGATTTTTAGTTTCTTTGCACTGGGTACATAATTCCTCCTTTAGCTCTGAGAAGTTTGATGGTCTGAAGCCTTCTCTTATCTTGTCAAAGTCATTCTCCGTCCAGCTTTGATCTGTTGCTGGCGATGAGCTGCATTCCTTTGGAGGGGGGAGATGCACTCTTATTCTTTGAATTTCCAGCTTTTCTGCCCTGCTTTTTCCCCATCTTTGTGGTTTTACTCCCTCTGGTCGTTGAAGATGGTGATGTACTGATGGGGTTTTGTTGTGGGTGTCCTTCCTGTTTGTTAGTTTTCCTTCTAACAGTCAGGCCCCTCAGCTGCAGGTCTGTTGGAGATTGCTTGAGGTCCACTCCAGACCCTGTTTGCCTGGGTGTCAGCAGCAGAGGCTGCAGAAGATAGAATACTGCTGAACAGTGAGTGTACCTGTCTGATTCTTGCTTTGGAAGCTTCCTCTCAGGGGTGTACTCCACCATGTGAGGTGTGGGGTGTCGGACTGCCCCTAGTGGAGGATGTCTCCCAGTTAGGCTACTCAGGGGTCAGGGACCCACTTGAGCAGGCAGTCTGTCCCTTCTCAGATCTCAACCTCCATGTTGGGAAATCCACTGCTCTCTTCAAAGCTGTCAGACAGAGTCATTTGCGTCTGCAGAGGTTTCTGCTGCTTTTTGTTGTTGTTGTTGTTGTTGTTTAGCTGTGCCCTGACCCCAGAGGTGGAGCCTACAGAGACTGGCAGGCCTCCTTGAGCTGCTGTGAGCTCCACCCAGTTCGATCTTCCCAGGGCTTTGTTTACCTCCTTAAGCCTCAGCGATGGTGGGCGCCCCTCCCCCAGCCTCGCTGCTGCCTTGCGGTAAGATTGCAGGCTGCTGTGCTAGCAATGAGGAAGGCTCCATGGGAGTGGGACCCTCCCGGCCAGGTGTGGGATATAATCTCCTGGTGTGCCCATTTGCTTAAAGTGCAGTATTGGGGTGGGAGTTACCCAATTTTCCAGGTGTTGTGTGTCTCAATTCCCCTGGCTAGGAAAAGGGATTCCCTTCCCCCTTGCGCTTCCCAGGTGAGGCGATGCCTTGCCCTGCTTCAGCTCTTGCTGGTCGGGCTGCAACAGCTGACCAGCACCGATTGTCCCGCACTCCCTAGTGAGATAAACCCAGTACCTCAGTTGAAAATGCAGAAATCACCCGTCTTCTGTGTCGCTCGTGCTGGGAGCTGGAGACTGGAGCTGTTCCTATTCGGCCATCTTGCTCTGCCCCCCCTACAGTTTTCTTTTTATATCATTTTTACTTAACCCTATTGATTAAATTCTCTGGGCTACACATCAAATAAAGATTTATTTGGAGCTCACTTGATTCCAAGAAGGATATATAATGGTTGCACCTGAATTACTGAGCCATAAATTCTGTTTCTAAATGACATGTTATTGAACCATTCTACACCAATGCCATTTCTGAATGAAATTAGAATCATATCAAAAGCTTAAAATGATTTCTATAGGAATGTACTTATTTGACAGAGTAAACTTTTTTTGGCTATAGTAGACATTCCTGATGTATAATTTTATAACATTTTCTGTAAAGAAAAAAAAAAAAAGCCAAACTCCACAAAGTTATAGCTGGACAGGAGAAATACTAATAGTTCTTATGATCTGTGACTGTAGGATGATCATAATTAACAATAATATATCATTTCACACAGCAAAGAGGATATTGAACATTCCCAACACAAAGAATTACAAATATCTGAGATGACGAATATACTAACTACTCTGATCACTATACATATGTGTATTGAAACATCACCATGTAGCCCAAGAATAGGTACAATTACTATTTGTCAATAAAAAAAAAAATGAAAAGACAAACTCCAGCCATTTATTTCTCAAAAATTACAAAACACATATGTTTTGTTCAAAAGTAGTAGATACAGGATAGTAAATTAGCAATGGAAACTACACTTTAGATATCCAGTTTTGAGATCAGAGCCGATTCCATTTCCAAACTCGAGTGCACCATTAATTAGCTCTGTGAGGCTGGACAAGTTATTGAATTGTTTTAGTCTCTTTTTAATATCCTGCTTTTAGGGCCTATAAAACCTAAATCATAGGATTATAATAAAGATTAATTGAGATACATAATATAACACACTATACAGAGTAAAGTGCAAAGTAAGTGCTGAAGGTTATTTTTGATAATGATGACAATGCTTAAGAAATGAGTAGAACAACAGTATTTTCAACCTAGTAATGTGGAAAACCTATATTCAAGTGATTACAAAATTAATTATCTATTTCTGTATAAGCTCATCAGTAATTAAAATTTCAAAAGAAATAACTTGAGTATTTGATAACATTCTGAATATTGAAAAGATATGGAAAACCAATCCCAAACCTATTACAGAATTTAAACTGGGCATTTTCACCAGATGATATCTTTCAGTTTCTCAGTTGAAGCTTTTCACGTAAGAAGATAAAAAGACTAACAGGGTAACAGCAGTGGTCTAGAGAATAATACACTCTTACTATGTTTTTGCCATAATATGGCAATAAAAGAGAGAAATGGAGGAGAATGATGGGATAAAGGGGCATGTTATCATAATCTTTAATCTTTTGTCCACTCCAACCCATTCAGTTGTAATGTTCCAATACGCATGTTAAGAGACAATCAATTTAATTTGTGGTATTATCAAACCAATTTTAAACTATCAGATTAATCTTTTTCTTGGATTTGAAAATTAATTTAATTTAGAATGATCTTTATGATGGTATAAATAAATAAATCTGAGGACAAAATAATATTTGCCACATGAAAATCGTAAACACATATGCACAGATACAACCATGCTGTAGTGATTAGGTAAATTTAGCTACATTGGGAAAAGCTTTAGGCTTTTGAGTTTGTGAAAGAATTATCTGCTCTAGCTTTTGTACATGCATGTGAGGTGATCAAGTAAAAATAGAACTAAATTTACTTTCCCTTTTAAAGTCATATTGGAATTAATTATTTCTTTCTTCCTTAATTATGCCAATCAAGTGTGCTATTTTTATTCTAACAAGAGAAAGAGGAAGAACCTTGAGAATATGAGAAGGTATGGGATCCAATTAATAAGTGGAGTTATGGACCATTGATAGAGGAGAAATACAGACTTCACTGAGAGGAGAGAAGAAAATTTGATTAAAGCATAGAAACATTAGTATATTTGGTGGTTAGGAACTTGTTACCTGATCTTTTTTTTCCCATTGAAGTTGTATCTTAGTATCATGACGTCACAAAATCATATATCTAAAGAGAATTGATTTTTGATTTGTTCTATTTGCTTACTTGTTCTGCAAATATTTATTGAGTTTTGTTAGTATATGCCAGGTGCCATGGAAATTGCTGGAGTTAGGGGAATGTAAAATAGGAACTTACAGCCTAATAGGTATACATTAAATAAACTGTCAAGCAAATAAATGCATAATTAAAATTTTATCTCTGTAAAATAGAGCCCTTGCAAGAATTACTCGAGCAAGTAGAACTTCAGATGACACATAAAAATTTTAGGTGTAGTCACCAGTCAAAAAGTAGGCAAAGAGTGGTCTAGCCAAGGCAATCACATGTGAAAATTTTAGGTGCAACAGTTTATGACAAACTTAATGCAGGGAAAGACGCCAACCTGAGAGGTGACCGGAGCATGTTTAGTAGATAAAGGCCCAGGATGGTGTTTCTGGACCAGGGATAGACCTCAAAGGAATGTTTAAGATTTGAATTTTATACGAAGGGTATGCGAAGCAATTTAGGGATTTATTTGTTTAACATAGTACAGCACACCAACATGGCACATGTATACATATGTAACAAACCTGCACGTTGTGCACATGTACCCTAGAACTTAAAGTATAACTAAAAAAACAAACAAACAAACCAAAAAAACATAACATTAAATGCTAGACATGGCTGGTAGCAACACAATAATGATATTAATGATCCAATCTTTTTTGTTTTCCATTCAGCCACCTTGAGTATATATATTTTACTTTCACATCTCATGGTTGACTTTAGGTTCTCCAGTTCAGTACCCTCCATCGAGGCAGCTCAAAGACATAGGGGGAAAATGGTCAAAGGGGCCCTGACGTTCTCTCATGAACTCAAGAAAAAATTCTTTCTCAATAATTTCATTTTCCACTCATCAGAAATGGTGACAAGATAGGTTAAGAATTAATAATTTATGCCTTTAGCCTTTCTGGTAGGACAGACCAAGGGCTAAGGATATATATGAGAGGCTTTGTATAGCAGATCACATTATCAATCACTATCATTCCTTTAACTACCCAATATTCCTTCTTTCAAAGATAACAATTTATGTGGAATGCCATCATCACCTCACTAAGAGAAGTAGTTCCAAGGTCTCAGGATTGCATTCAACTCAAAATTTAGGATATTTTGTATGACGTATGGTTTCCTATGTCATGGTAAGACCCTGATCCAAAAGGAGCCCTTGATCTTTTAAGTTCAATAAACTCATCAGGTAATTGAGGCTACGCAGGTCGAGTTGTTTTCAAGATGACCACCTGCAGAGAGATGGCAAGATGATCTCTTAGAAAGAGTCTGTTCTTACATGATAGTATTCTTTTGGACCAGCGATTTACAGTATCCACCTAGAGCAGTATTCTATCTATCTGCCTTCTGAAACCAGAAATGATTTTAGAAACAGTTTCCATATCATTCTTTTCATACCACCTCCTCCCTATATAGACAGCTCAAATGACATTCAGTTACTCACCTTCCATATGTCTGTGATTTAATTATAATTCACACTGCCAGAGAGGGATGCTAAATCACAGAAATCTGCCAGAGCATGCTGGCACAGCATGAGCATTTTCCATGTTCATCTTTTCTCTGACTTAAAATTGATACTAACAGCCATCATTCTTCAGGAAGCTTTTCTAAGAAGTACTGACCACCAAGAATGAAAGAGAAATAAACTATATATTGCCTCAAGCAGAAAATGACTGCTGCTAAACTGCCTGAATACAAACTTAAGATGCTCAGTTAAAGCCTCATATGACAGGATCTTTTCCATTTCATCAACGAATCACATGTGTCTTGTCTAACTTATCCTGTGTGGATAAGAAGGTGTTAGCTATTCTAACACAAAGGAAAAAAAAATCAGAAATAGAACAAATTTACATGAGACAAAATAACCAAGAATAAATTGATAAATTAAAGCCACCAAGAATAGACATTTTAAGGTCTAGAGATTTCTTTGAGGTGAATTACATGGAATAGACCGTAAGATAAGGCACTCATTTAGGTAAAATAGAAGGCGTAGTACATTTAAATAGGAAAAAAAAAATTCTCAAGACAGCATTCTCTAAGAGGTTTCAGTTACATGATTTCTCTGACTTTCAAAATGAGATTCTTGATCTAATCCAGATAATCAGGTTTAATCTACTTGTTCAGGATTTTAGGAATAAATTAAAGAGATTAGCTAGATGGAAATAAATTCATACCATATAATGGGGATGATATAAAGATTATATTTATCCATCCGTGTTTACACACACAAACACATTGAACCATTAATGTTTCTGTGAAAAGCTCGTTAGATATCTACACCCAGGATTTTGGAATGTTTTTAGAAATGTTTTCTTTTTATTTTAAAATCAGTGAATGTTTGTTAATAATCAAGGATGTTCTTATGGTCACATTGAGCAGATCTCATGGCTCGTCTAGTGACTTTATTTTTATTTTTAAATCAGTGAATATTTGTTAACAATTGTTCTCAGGTACCAAGACAAAGATGCATTACACATTACGCATGAGCAGAGTCACTAAAATATTTATCATATGCCACTGCTAGAGCCTTATTTGGGCATTGTCACTAATGTTTATTAAGTTGAATTAATAAAATATGACAAATTGGTTTGACATAAAAATAAAATAGTGTGCATTCAATTTCCTTTACAGCATGAGAGTTGAATTTTGTGAGGAGAAGCCTAAATATTCCAAATAATTGACACGTGGCTTAAATTAAATTAGGTTTCTCACATTCCCGGTAACAACAACAAAACTGGGGTTTAAAATATATATGTTTATTCTTAAAATATAGGGTTTTTTTGGTTTGTTGTTGTTGTTTTGAGACAGAGTCTTACTCTATCACCCAGACTGGAGTGCAGTGGTGTGGTCTTGACTCCCTGCAACTTCTGCCTTTCTGGTTCAAGCGATTTTCCTGCCTCAGCTTCCTGAGTAGCTGGGATTACAGGCGTGCACCACCAGGCCAAGCTAATTTTTGTATTTTCAGTAAAGATGGGGTTTTGCCATTTTGGCCAGGCTGGTCTCGAATTCCTGACCTCAAATGATCCTCTCGCATCAGCCTCCCAAAGTGCTGGGATTACAAGTGTGAGTCACTGTGCCCTGCCTAAAATATAGACTTTATAATCAGGGATTTTTGATCACTTATATTCCAAATAGAGAAACAATTATTAGCTAAGTTTAAATAGCAAATATTGAAATTTCTGGAACTTAATGATCTAGAATAACAATTCTAAAGTTTCTCTATTGAGTTATTTGTGAAGATAATAAAACCATACCCCATAGCTCCTTGGTCACAGCCAGTCACTGGCATCACTTGTCTTTACTACTTCAATTGTGTGTTAAAATTTAATAAACATTTTATATTTTTCAATGCAATATTTATATGTTTTAATAGTTAAATAATAAATTATTTTATATCAGGCAAAGCTAAGAACAAATAAAAAACTAAATAAAATTTATTCTTTTCATGTTAATTAATGGGTGATCTTTTTGTACACCTGATCAATCAATTTCAGAAGACTTCAAGTACATATTTTGGGTGGGAGACATCTGGCATGACACATAAACTTCAGGTTCCAAGTAGTTTTCTTCATTTATCTACAACATACTTTTATATATTCTCAAGAGTTCGTAAATGAGACACTTGGAAATAGAGATAAATGTTTCATCTAGTTGACTTTCCAACTAATGTCTGAAGAAGAGTTGATCAGAACTATTAGTGAAAGAAAGGCATTCTGAGTTGTGGAAACACTGAGATGCATGACAACAGGCTGGAAATCAAATATTGACTAGAAAGAGACAAGATGACTACTTGGGTGTAAACCATGTAGCAGGATTCATGCACCCCACATAAGTCTTTAGGTTTTATGCTTTAGACTGTGCAGAGACATTGAAAATTTCAAGAAGAGATGTCCATGATATTATTACAGTTTAGGATCATCTCTCTGTTAGCAGTATAGATGGTGTATTTGAGGCAGTTGAGCCTGGGATAGGCAAATAGGTACAGAGACAATTGCGATGTTTCAAATGAGAAGTAATACCACAGTGACAAGTTACAGAATTCACAATTAATTCAGAATATGGACTTAACAGTTGGGTGGATTTTCTTGAGTATTTGAATGAGAGAGAGAATGGGATCTAGGACGATTGCTAGATTTTTGCTTGGTGTACAGTATAATTACTAAGGAGAGTAAGACATTTTGGGAGTGGGATGGAAGGCAAATTCAACAAGGCTATACACTCCAAGTATTGTGAAACTAAATAACCACTCTGAGTTAGCACATGTCTAAGGATGTAAAATGTCTTACCACATTGGTAAACATCTTTTCTCTTACACTATGTTATGCTTATGAGACAGCAGTGGATAATAGTGAATTAAAGTTAAAGAATAATCGTGAGACGATGTTATAGTGAAAAAAAAAGGACAGGTCTTCATATTTGACTCTAAGACGCATAACCTACTATACAACTCTGGAAAAGAGGTATACATCTCAATTAAAATTTAATTTGCTTGTTTTGAAAATGTCAGTAAAATAATAGCAATCTTATGACACTGATGTAAACATGAAGTAGGAAAATATAAGTGAAATTGCACAACCCAGTATTGTCCACAACCATTGATTAATCTTAATTTGTCTAATTAAACATAGGAATATATACATGAGGGATGTTAGCCTTTCTTTTCCATGAGTTTTAGTACAGCTAGAAATAATCAGAACAATTTCCATTTATTGGATTGTGATGGTTAATACTGTCAACTTAATTTGATTGAAAGATACAAAGCGTTGATCCTGGGTGTGTCTGTGAGGGTGTTGCCAAAGGAGATTAACATTTGAGTCAGTGGACTGGCAAAGGCAGACCCACCCTTCATCTGGGGGGCACAATTTAATTAACTGCCAGCATGACTAGACCAGAATATAAGCAGGCAGAAAATTGTGAAAAAAGAGACCAGCCTAGCCTCCCAGCCTACATCTTTCTCCTGTGCTGAATGCTTCCTGCCCTCAAACATAGGACTGCGGCAGGGCGCGGTGGCTCAAGCCTGTAATCCCAGCACTTTGGGAGGCCGAGACGGGTGGATCACGATGTCAGGAGATCAAGACCATCCTGGTCTACACGGTGAAACCCCGTCTCTACTAAAACATACAAATAAACTAGCCGGGCGAGGTGGCGGGCGCCTGTAGTCCCAGCTACTCCGGAGGCTGAGGCAGGAGAATGGCGTAAACCCGGGAGGCGGAGCTTGCAGTGAGCCGAGATCGCGCCACTGCACTCCAGCCTAGGCGACAGAGCGAGACTCCGTCTCAAAAAAAAAAAAAAAAATAGGACTCCAAGTTCTTCAGATGTTTGAAATCAGACTGGCTCTGCTTGCTCCTCAGCCTACAGACAGCGCATTGTAGGACCTTGTGATCCTGTGAGTTAATATTTAATAAACTCCCATATATATTCATATATATATTTACATATATTCATATATATTTGTATATATTCATATTTTTTATATATATTCGTATATGTATATTCCATTAGTTCTGTCCCTCTGGAGAACTCTGACTAATATACTGGGTGAGTAGAGTAGGCCAGTAATTCTAATGAATTATGGGTATTTTATACCTTAATTTATATAATCCTCACAAAAGCCCTGTTGAGATAAATATTATCACTCCTATTTTGCTAATTATTCAGATTATGGAATACATTAAATACGAGCACCAGGAAAAGAACCCACATGTGCCTGACCCTAGACCAAATCTGCTAATTATGTCTTGTCAAAAGTAAGGTTATGACTTTTATATCCTGAGTATCTAGGCAGAGAAAAAAGAACCAATAATCCTGGGTATAGAACCATGGAAACTGCAAAATATCTTTACAGCAAAAACCCTATGCTACTAATGTCATTTTATTTTTGAAGTCATCAGCTGTAAATGGCATCCAAAAATAAATCAAAACAACAAAAAACTCTTATTTTTTTGTCACTATGTAACAGACTTCTAAAACTTACATTTACTTGGATAGCTTTTGAATTTTATTAAATGCCACCTCCTTTTTCACCCCCTCACTACTGTGTCCCTCTCATCTATGTTTCATCATTAATAGCACCATTTTCAATGGTATTTATTATACAGGCTTACTATATTTACTCTTCTTTTATTCTCTGCTGTACCATATAATTATTTTTGATATCATACAGAAGCCATTAAAATTATATGAGACAGAAAGAATCTAAGAAACCCCAGGTTGTTTTCTGTGGTGTCTTTCTATACAGATAAAACCAAGAAACTGAATAGAATTCACAGAAAACTCACAAACATAGGAACGATAAGAAGCATCTGCTTTTAGATGAAAATGTGTAAAGATAACAGCTATCTCAGTATCAGCACCATAATCCAATGTTTAAGGGACACTGGATTTGGTGTTCTATATGTAGGATTTACTTTGTGTAGTATTTTGGGTTATTTACCTAGTCTCTTCAAATGTTATCTTCCTCATCTGCAAAATAAAACACCTCAAAACAAAACAACAACAGAAAAAGGATCTGGATTACTATCTCATAAGATCACTGTGACTATTACATGAGATGATGTATACAAATCCCTTGACATAGCCATTGAAGTTCTTTCCATTGAAAATAAATTCTTTTATTTAAATGAAAGTAAAACATTTTTGATATGTGCTGACTTAAATGAAGAAAGTATCTTTGTTTCCCTAAGGTAATTAAAATATATTGTCATTGTGATAAAATTTAAACTGTACCGTAGTCTCTCTCTCAGGCTGCATCACAATAAAATATAAATAAGTTGTTAAAATATGACTGACTTAGTTGAATTGATCACTGGATTTCTATGCAAAAAATTTATTTATTTTGTTGAATTCAGTTGGTGTGGGTTTAGAGTTTGGTTCTTAGACCCGTATAGACGAAAGCTTAATCAGTAAAGCTCATCCCTCTATCCCCTCTTCTTGGAAGCAAAATATCCAAGCTGGTAAACTCATTTCAGGCAGGTACCATTTATCCAGCTACAAAAGTTGACTCCTCCAACAGTTCCAAGAAGGTCAAAGCACTAATGCCTTATGATCAGAAAGCCTCTGTAGCCTGGCCTCTGCTTAGCTACTAAGCATGATAACTATGGGCTTGCCTTCCCACCACTTTCTTCAGATACCCCGTGTTCTAACACCACTAAAGTACTTTGCACTTCCAAATGATTCTTCCCCTTGTCTTTCCTCTCACTGAGAAGTCCAGTTCTAGGCCAAATCCTTCTTATGACCTTTCAGGCCCAACTGTAGGAAATTACAAGGCTTGCCATGGTAGGCATCATAGAAAAAGTTGTTCTCCCACCCTAGACTTGGTGTTCACTGCAGTTCCTGGAGAAAGTTTCAGACAAGGATCCACTTTCTCTGCGCTGGTTCATGCACATATCTGTATTCCCAGCCCAAGTGTCTCCATTCTGAAGGAGACACTTGGCTGAGGTACTTTTCAGGCACCTCTGTTAGGGTCTCTTTCTAAGGGAGTCTTGACTAAAGCACTCTTCTCCTCTCCAAGTCAGTATTTGTGTACTCTTAGTTTTTTAATGGACCCACAGAAATTTTTTTTTTTTTTTTTTTTTTTTTTTTTTTTTTTTTTTTTTTTTACTGCTCCTCAGGGGTGAAATAATTACCCTCACCTGCACTGCTGTATCATCTAAGTGACCCTCATTAGATGTGCTGTTCTGTGGGGGAAAAAATGGAACACTGGGGTTTCTGCTTTTTGCATATAATTTTTCAGTACCTGAATAAAGGTATGATTGTTATTTATTTAACTTATTGACTTAATTGGCCAGCTGGGCAATGAAGTTGATCAATTAAGTCAATGAAGTTAAATAAACAAAGGACTTTTCTAGACATATGAAGAGTGCCATAACTGGCAGCTATGATAATCTTCATATGTCTAGAAAAGTTCTTTACATGCTGCCAGGCACAGCAAAGCATTCTCAGAATTTTCTGTTCTCTGACCCATAAGAATTTGAACTAATCCCTACTTTATAAATGTTTATCTTCGTCCTACATATACCTCTACATTTATATTACTCTCATTTTTATGTGGCTTTAAAATTTTCTGCTCTCTTCGCTTTTGTTCCTAAGAGACTATGAGACTTTTGAGGAGACACTGTGGCATATTCATTTTTTCCCTATATAAACTATGATAATACGTGACACATTCCGGATGCATGTTAAAAATGTTCAATGAGTCAATCTTATCAAAATCTCGTGAATGTTTCAACATTAGCTTCTCATAAAGACATATTTTCTTTGCTTTATATAATCTTAAAAAAGAGATTTACAATGTAAAAACAATGTAATATAAAACCTAATATCTTCCATTATCAGAAAATGAGATGTTAAAAGAAAATAATTTCCCAAGTATCTAAGGCCTGCATCATTAAATGCCATTTTCTTTTATTGGTTTTAAGCATTTTTGCAGTGAGTGCCATTCACATTGTATTCCCTAATTCCCCATTTTTTTTTTACCTCACTGCTATATATGTAGATAACCATCAATTTACATTCACATTTACCTTCTCACATAATTACAGTGAAATAATGTTCGGTAGAGTTTAAAATATCTCCAATTCTGAACTCTTCATAAATATTCCAATTGCTGCTGTGGTTATAAAAGACTGGTTATTAAAATTAAAATATAATATTTAAGCTATGAAGATACAAAATGAAATGGAAATAATTTACTCATTATTGTCATATAAGAATACTATTCAAAAACATTCTTCCAAGTATTAAAATATTGCACTTAAACTTTTGCAAGTCTATAGTCACTTAAATAAAAACACTACCTTAATCTAATAAAGAAAGCTAGTTAAAAAAATCTTTTAAGAAATACCAAAATTGGCTCAAAATTCTTGGTGTGACTGGATATTCAGCAAAATCCCTTTTTTATTGTTGAATTCCTTCTAAAGACCCTACCCTTCTATTCTTAGTATATGGACAATTGGATAATTATCCAAGCCTGGAAGAGTAATCATGAGTAAAAACCCTTGGTAAATAGGAAAAAAGTGGTAGGCTAAGAAACCCCCCAGATGGACTCTCTGAAGAATGTGTATCTACACCAAGTCCCTGGAAGAAGTTCTTTTCACAAACAGTCCCCTTGTAGTCATTGTAAATGAAGGAACTCAGATTGAATAATAAAAAGAAGAAATGAAACATTATAGCACTGGCTACAGTATTAATCCAGAGGAAACACAAGTTCTTTTTGAGAGTTGTCTAACCCATTGGCAGGGGAATATGTGGGAAACCTTTAAGCAAATGGTCTGCTGTAAAAACCATCTTATTTCATGGATTGATTTATTCTTCTAATGATTGTATTCTTCATATTTTGCTATCCATCAACTTGTTTTGAGCACTTTCCTTCTTTAGTTTATATTGTATTGTCTTGTCTTTTAAAATAAAGTTTACAAATTAAGGTTATTGTTTTTTATTTTGTGGACAAAATAATTACAGGGATATTTTAGTGTAATCTAAAAATTTAAAAATGCCTGTTCTCAGTTGCTTCTGAGTAGGATGTAGTAGTATTTAGTGGATGCAAGCTACTATCTACTAAAAACAGGCAATGTGAAATATTTATATAGAAGTAATGTTGTGACCTATTGTTTAAAAACATCAAATGACTACAAAGAAGTAATGAATCAAAGAAGTTTCGACAAGTTAAAAATTTTGCAGAGTGAAGAGCACTTTCTAAGTGAGGTGAAATGTTTAGCAATTTCTTTCCTTGGACACCTTCTCTAAGTCTGTTACAGGTGGATAACTTGTCTCTCTTGCCTTTGTCAGAAATTTCTAACAGGGAAAATAGAAAAGAGTGAACTTTGGGGTATAACTTAAGGAGTTACAACCAGAAGAACACAGAAATCACAGCTAGTTTTCCCCACTAACCTTTACCGAACTTTAGAGGTGTGCATGAATATGGGAAATTGAAACAGCAGAATAAAATATTCCACAGTGTTTTGATGCTTAAGAAGCAAAGCTCTACTAACAAACAAAACATCTACTGCTCATATCATTTATGATATTTTAACCTGAATAAGTTAAAGAGATAAGCTAAATTCAAAACATCTGAAAGTACAAATGTTCAAGCTTGCCATATGAGAGAGAAACACACACAGAGAAATACTTCAAGAGGGAACTATATATGAGAGAGAGAGACAGTTAAAGAGAGAGATAAAGATTGATATACAGTCTCACAAAGACAGAGAGAGAGAGAGAGAGAGAGAGATTGACCTAGAGTCTCAGAGTACTAGAAATAATGTTTTTGGTTCCTTAGGTTTCCATAAAATTGGAAACTTTTTCAACCATTATGTATTCAAGTGATTTTATGTCCACCTCCATTTGTAGGTTTCCGTTACATATGGTAGATAAAGTGATATTTTCCACATGCCATTGTCTCTCTATTTTGTTTTTAGTTTTGTATTTTTCTGTGCTCCAGTTGGCAGTTTCTATTGTTATGAATTCAAGCATACTGTTTACATTTGTTGTTTTCTGTAACATCAAATCAATCCTTGAGCCTATCTGTAGAATGTATGTGAGAGGTTTTATTTTTTAACTCAAAGTGTTCTATTTCATTATTTCATATATCTTGCATTGCTCTACCTACATATACTCATATGAGTTCACATGCATATATAATGTTAATGTGACTGAATAAGTTTTTGATAGTTAGATTAAAATTCTTACCTGCTAATCCCAATATCTCTTTTAATTATGGACCCACTTCTTTTGTCTGACCTTTCTTATGTGCTATTGAATCATAACTTTTTGCTTCACCATAGTTCTACTAATTTTTGATTAACTGCTTGACATTGTGACTCTGAGTTGTTCAGTGGTAATTTTTGTGTGTGTTTTTTCTTTGAATATTGCCATACTTGGTTTGCCAGCAGTTAATTATTGGTAGGTTGCTTGATTATCATAGCTCTCTTAAAGCTTTGTAGAACTCGTTCCTATTCAACCCTACTATTAAGGCATGGTTCCTCTGGAGGAATCTCATGACTCAACCTGGTGTATAATAAGACCTGTTTACTCTTGCTACTTAAAACACAATTATTTTTTAGCAGTGTGCCAAGTTCTAAAGATAGTTTAGTTTACAACTCACCAATACTTCTTTGTCTGGTCTTGTGGAATTGCAGCTTTTATATAAGCAGTTTGGTATTCAACAATAGTATCAAGGAACCTAAATAATATGTATAATTTTTTCTTATACGGTTCCATTATCTCTTCACTTTACTCCACAGAATCAAGTTACTGTATCGTTCACCAAATCCAACCTCTTTTGTCCTCCACCAAAATGTATTTCTATATTTTCAATTAAAAATATATGTTTTTTAACTGAGCTTGTAGCAGCATTGACAATGAAGTCAACTATTTTGTTTTAGAAAGACAAAAATTCTAAAAGTGATACTTGGATTCCATGAGTCATTAGGAAAAAAAATTATTAGAATTAACTATTTACTTTATTTGAACCATTCAATGACACTGGTATTGTTTAGCTGTTTGTAAAGTTCCTCTTCTGCTAAAAGAAGCAAAATTTAACATTTATGGTATCTACTTGAGACAGCTTGAAATTTAAAATGAAAAAAAGTTTAAAAATGCACATACTTGATTTAAATGAAAAGACATGCTTCATGGAATAAAATAATGTACTTCTAATGTGCTATATGTTAAATCATCATCTTTCATACAATCTTGCTAACACTACTAATTTTGAAGTAGATGCTAATGCTTTTTCAGCAGAGCTGTGTCTGAGGAAATTCATCTGATCATTTATGTTATTATAACCCCACAATGGAAAGTACACATTTTGTGTAAGTTATATATTCATTATGTGCTTTCTTGAGGAATGAACATGTAAATGTAATTTTCATTAAACATTACTGTTTTGATCATTGCTGCTGAAAATATTCATTGCAAAATACATAGGCAACTCATAAACAAATAAAAATGTACTGCCAAACAAAATGTATCACTTCTAATACATTTTGTATTAGTTCTACAAAATGTAGAACTTCCAGACTACTCTGTTTAGGTTATAGCTGTATTGCTCGGACTACTTGCCACACGTTTCCTATATTTGAAATCTCTAACATTCTACATTTCCCACTGAGCCCACTGACTTGAAGTCTTAGCTTTATGTGAAGGCTGTGCCATAAGCTATGGTAAACCTAGGTAGTACAACTAGTATCTGGTAGGCAATGCTATTGAATACTTCCTTGTATTACTTCCCAAGACTCAAGGAATAACAGTCTATAATAATGAGCATCTAAGCACACTTCACATGTTTTTGCTTTAAATTCTGTATGCTGTCTAGAAGAAAATGTGTAGTAGGTTAGATTTCATATAAAAGTGTTAATGAAAATAGAGATCAGTTACCACTGGTCATAATTCAGATTAATCTGTGTTACAAAGAGTAAACTTTCTTTAATGAACACGGATTTCACAAGTAAATATATGACAGAAACGACAGGTACAAAGGGAAGCCTCCAAATCGACCTTGCCTTACTTGAATGAAACTTTTAATTATAATGTGTTACTGTTAACATTACAGCTCAGGAACAAATTTCAACACAGATTGAATTCCAGTGCAACACACCTATCTTGGGACTTCCCTAAGCAAAGAAGACATATAGTCATCCTGTCTTAGGGAGGTGCCTCTCCTTCCATGTATCTTAGTCAATTGTTTGAATTATTATCCCTAGTTCTATTATTTAATTTTTGTATACCTTCTCCACCAGACAATGAAAGCAGAGACTGTTACTTATTGGGTATTGCTAACAATGGACAGTATACTGAGTTACTCTAAAATTTTAATAAATATTTGTTGAATGGGGGACACTTCCAATAAAATTTACATAGTCTCATGATTTATGAGAACTATATGAAGTTCTGGAAAATTGTTTGGTTAGCAGTATCAACCTTACAATACAATTTGCAGTTCAAACAAATTCTGAAGAACACAAATGAAAATTTAAAAATTAATACAAAGAAGTAGGTGTGTATATAGAATGGTATTAGGTGAAATGGGAATAAAATATGATAAAATATACAGCTCTTGGCAATAAGGATTGTATTATGAAACAGATTTTGATTCACATCAAGTGGCATGCAAATAGAATAGGAGTCATGTATTTGGAAAAGAAAGGATTCATAGTGGACACTAGAGATGCATTAAAGAAATTTTATAAAGACATTAGTGAGATCTTCATACATGGAAACTTGTGCTAGACTTTGAAAGAAGAAACTCTTAAGGAGGTATTTTATATAAGAAGATCATGTACAAAATGTTGAGATGGGACTATGTCTGACATATGTGGAGACTGTCAGGAACAGTTGAGATGAGGCAATTTTTTTTTTCCTTTGAGACAGGGTCTTGCTCTTTTTCCCAGCTGGAATGCAGTGACATGATCTCGGCTCACTTCAACCTCCACCTCCTGCGTTCAAGCGATTCTGCTTCCTCAGCCTTCCGAGTAGCTGGGATTACAGGTGCCCGCCACCACGCCCGGCTAATTTTTGTATTTTTAGTAGAGACAGGGTTTCACCATGTTGGCCAGGCTGGTCTCTAACTCCTGACCTCAGGTGATCTGCCCACCTTGGCCTCCCAAAGTGCTGGGATGACAGGCGTGAGCCACCTCACCTGGCCAAGGCAAATCTTTTCTATTAAAGAGCAGGGGATGGATAACTAACTAGACTCAAGTTGTAAATTATCTTATAAATGTTCTTGGAAGGAAAGTTTCTAATTCTATACCCCGATTCTTTGAAAGCCATGAAAATAATAGAGAAAGACAATTAGAAAATCCTTAAAGGGCTTTCAAAATAAATTTTTGGAGAGGGTTATTTATCAAATTTGAGCTGGGTCAAGCCACTAGACATTGCAAATGTCAGAACATCAAAATCAAACTGGATTAAAGAATAAGTTGATTTATTACATTATTGTCAACAGAAACTCCAGAGGCAAGACTTCCTTCAGGCATGGCTTAATAAAGAAATTAACTCCAATTTTGTAATATTCTATGTCCTGTTACCTTGGCTTGACCTTTCAATGTGTATAGCTTTCTTAATGGTTATAGCACAGCTACTGTTAGCAACTGGCGCAATGCAGTTCCTTGTTTATATTCAAATATTAAACTTTGCACCAATTGGTCTAACCTGGACCAGTAGCTATAGAAAGAAATTCTATGGTTAGCTTAATAATAAGTTACTGGCTATTCTTAAACATATTTTGGGCTAAAAGATGTGACTTTATTTGTGAGCTTTAAAACATCAGAATTCCCTTCCAAACCACAAAACTATACTCTAAAAATAAACCTGGGTATCAATATTAAAAAGACACTAGAAAAATGTGGGCAATTACTGACATCCATCCTTTGGGTACGTAGTGAGAAGCAGGATAAATTCTGATTCTTTTTCTATATTGTCTTGTGCTAGCAATTAAAGTTTAACAGTTACATATAGTCAGGCCTCTGTATGCACGGGTTGTGCATCATGGATTCAATCAACTGTGGATTTTAAATGTTTGGGGGGAGAAAAGGATCACTGCCTTCAGTACTGAACACATACAAGTTTTGTTTCCTGTTATTATTCCCTAAACAATGTAATTTAACAACTATTCACATGGCATTTATATAGTATTAGATATTATAATTAATCTAGAGATGATTTAAAGTATATGGGAGGATATCTGTATGTAAAATGCAATTACTATACCATTTTATATAAGGAATTTGAGGATTTGTGAATTTTGGTAGCTGTGGGGTTGAGGCAGTCCTGGAACTGATTCTCCATGGATCCTGAGAAACAATTTACATTAAGTTGTTACAATTCCTAGAAATCAATGTACTCAGAACTATCTTTTAGTTTTATAACTATAGTATAAGACTTCATGATAAAGATGAACAAAAATAAAATTAATCTTAGTTTCTGGACCTTTGTACCTATGAATAAGATTAGCTATTTTCTGACCTATGACCACAAATTTTAATTAAATTACAGTGAAATAAACAGACAAATGAAATCTTTGACATAGGTACTAAAACACTAAAGTGCGCCTTTCCCCAAGATGACCAAGAGTGCACTAGCAGGGCATTGCTTTCTAGTAGCAGAAGAGCAGACCTCTTAAAACTTTGCTCATTTGCTTCATTCATTTATATATAAACTCAATGAAAAAATAAAATGATAAAGAACTGTGAAAGTGGTAAACACGATTTGATAGGCATGCTTATGTGTGATCTCATTTAATTCACCAAACAAGCATGCCGATTGTTACAAAGGAGATAACTAAAGCTCAAAGAGAAGCTAAATACTTCGTCACATTGGCACAAATTAGCAAGTAGAAGAGCCTGGATGTTAGGTCAAATGGGATACTTGCGAAGGCAATTCCTACCTTACTTTGTTGCTTTGTCTCATTAACATTTAGGATTTTCCAGCAGATATATTCAAAGTTAATTGAATTTAGCCTAGTTAATTTCCTAATGAAGGAAGTCCAGACGATTGCCCTTTGGATCTACTTCTTGGTACATGTCTTCCCATGAGTAGAATTGATACATATTGCCTGCATTCCCTTTACGGTAGTATGGCCAAATCTCTGTCTTTGTTGAAGGGATGACTCTAGATCTGCTTTTCCCACTTAAAAAAAAAAAAAAAATTTTCTTAAAATTATTATATCTAAGAATTGATATTTTCACGTTCTATCTCACCATTCTTTTAATGGATTCTAGTAGTCAGTTGAGTTCTTTATTCTACAATTAAGAAATATTAAACTGCCAACATTTGGTAAGAGCAACAAGAGCTTGGTTTATATTCATAATAAGGATTGCATGATTGCCAAATTTTTTCCTGAAACAGTATTTGGACAGGTTGTATGAATCAAAGAGTGGTAGTAAATTAGGGGAAAAAAATAAAGGAATGTTAAAGTTTACTACAGAAGAAGGAAATTCTCAAAGAAAGACGGGAAATGGTAAGATAGTCTTCGCTGTTGCCTCTAATTATCCTTTATGCTGGAAGCACAATTGGGAGGAAAATGCAAGGATTCTCTGCTTCTTATGTCTAATTGCCAAAGTCATACTACAGGAATTACAGTCTTAATTCAGGGTTTTGTCTCCCTTTCTATTATGTATATATAGTTTAAACCTATAAAGTCTATTCCTCGTGCCTCTTTTTTAAAAATAAACTTTTATACAATGTTATCTCATAATAATTTCTGTTTCAAAATCATTGGTTTTAGTATTTTTCAAGAACTTATGAGTTTAAACAAATTATTTTTTTCTTTTCTTAAATACCTATATTTGGGAATGCAGAGGTATGTGTGCCCATGTGTTTCTCTTTAGAGAATATAGCGCTCATGACTGTTCTGTTTTCAGTTGTGAAGAAAAAATGCTAAAAGTTTCTCTAACAAGGTCACCTAATCATCCCTAGCAATCAAACTATCTGTAAATGTCACTGCACTTGTTCACAAATTTCCAGCTGCTAAGACAACTATGAAGACTTTGCAGGAGTTTTAAATTTTTCTTTTCTCTGACCTCTAATACATGTTTGAAGGCCACTAGACAACTAAAAGCTGAAATTTTCACCAAGGAAGTTGCCTAGTCAAAGTCATTCAATCTGTTCATATCTATATAAACAGTTGAATGTCATGCTGTCCTACTTTTGAAATACATTTTTCTTAAAGTATTTTATTGTATTTTTTAAGTTGATTGAGTTCTTGCCAACTGGAGTAGGAAATCACAGGATCTGCTTGCTAATTACATGAAAACATTCAGGTAAGTTTTTTTCAGCAAGAATATATTAAATTCAACACTTTCAATATACCACATTGGCCGAACATCAGTGTTTATTCAGGTATCTTGAGGCATCCATACTGAGGTTAATCAGATTTCTATTATTGTAAGAACCTCATGAGTCTCACTAAAGGCACAAGATAGGGACAGCCTGATATGTCTGACCAAGCATACAAATAGTTTGTATACAATGGTCAGTCACAAGCTTTCATACCGTGGTGTTAGATGTGCAAATAAGTCATATTAAGAGAAAAAAGATTCAAGAAACACAACTTTGTTTGGTGAAGAGGAGTAATCTTGGTGTCTCATTGTGTGATGTTGAGAGGTGAAGCCGGCTGGGCTTCTGGGTTTAGTGGGGACTTGGAGAACTTTTCTGTCTAGCTAAAGAATTATAAACACACCAATCAGTGCTCTGTGTATAGCTAAAGGTTTGTAAATGCACCAATCAACACTCTGTAAAAATGCACCAATCAGCGCTGTGTGTCTAGCTAAAGGTTTGTAAACACACCAATCAGCATTCTGTAAAAATGGACCAATCAGCACTCTGTAAAATCGACCAATCAGCAGGATGTGGGTGGGGCCAAATAAGGGAATAAAAGCTAGCTGCCTGAGCCAGCAGTGGCAACCTGCTGGGGTCCCCTTCCATGCTGTAGGAGCTTTGTTCTTTCACTCTTGTCAATAAATAGTGCTGCTTCTCATCTTTGGGTCAGCACTACCTTTATAAGCTGTAACACTCACTGCAAAGGTCTGCAGCTTCACTCCTGAAGTCAGTGAGACCACAAACCCACCAGGAGGAACCAACAACTCTGGACATGCCACCTTTTCTTTATTTTTTTGAGATGGAGCCTGGCTCTGTTGCCCAGGCTGGAGTGCAGTGGTGCAATCTCAGCTCGCTGCAACTTCCGCCCCTCCAGGTTTAAGCAATTCTCTGCCTCAGCCTCTGGAGTAGCTGGGATTACAGGCGCATGCCACCACGCCCAGCTAATTTTTTTGTATTTTTAGTAGAGGCGGGGTTTCACCATCTTGGCCAGGCTGGTCTTGAACTCCTGACCTCGTGATCCACCCGCCTCGGCCTCCCATAGTGCTGGGCTTACAGGCGTGAGCCACCGTGCCCGGCTGACATACCGCCTTTAAGAGCTGTAACACTCACTGCAAAGGTCTGTGGCTTCATTCTTGAAGTCAGCAAGACCAGGAACCCACCGGAAGTTACAAATTCTGGACACAGTGTCATTAAAACTGACCTTTGTCTTAGTTTCTAGGAAACTTATACTAATGTCACATAGTGAACTAAAAAAAAAAATTAATGATTGAGTAAAATGTTTAGACTCATATTGGTATGTAATCATAGTGATGCTGACCTTTTAAGGTTTCATTCAACTGAAAGCATACCTGATAGGAATAGAAGGCCATATTAAAAAATACAATTTGGAAGACAGGCATAAAACAGAATATTCTAATGTATCTAAGACTTAGATGCACCCTAAAATAAGTGAGATTAACAGAGATGAGAAAATATTCTGTTTATGCTGAGCGTCATTCTTAGAATAAATCTCCTTCCACACACCTACACACTTGAAAGTGACTACTTAGAAGCACATATATGCATATAGCAATTAGAGAACAAGCAACTAGAAAGTCCCATGTATAGTGGCAACACTAACTGAAGGAATCTGATCCCATATTGCAGGAGAGAACACACTGGGTTATTTATAAACACTTGCTTCTTTAGGCATGGTTTATTTCTTATTTATATTTGAATTAGTATGGCACCTGGTGTAAACCTTGGTCATGTTGGACTGAAAAGTGCATGTTTACTTTAAAAAATGTACATTATCTAAATATACACATTAGCTCTTGGGAAAAAAGTGATAAAGACTACTTGACATGAGGGACAGTGGGCTATTGGCTACATTGGTTATGGAGGCTAAGTGAGGAAAAACAAACTTTTATTCTGTTTGTTAATTTGATTCTATTATGTTAGCTTCTTTTACTTTGTGTCATGGGTGGCAGTTTCAAAGGTAGTGATGTTTGTTCTTGTGCAATATAAGTGATACCACTATTAGTGCAACCAAATCATCAAACCTCACACTCACCACACTCTGAGAACTGAAACCACATTTCATTCTCTACCTTTACATGATTTCTCTATTCTTCTGATTTCATTAGCATGACTTCATTGTTCTAGCAGTTTCCTGGAAACAACCAAACAAATGGTTTGATTGTTCATTACGAAAACTTACCAAAAGATTAATTGACTTTGCCATGAAAAACTTCAATAGTTTTCTGTGCTATAAGATTCCCTAAATCCTTTGTGTCAAATTCTTCACGTTAGTGTTCCCAACAATTCTGTACTATTGTGTCTTGATTTGAATCCAATCTTCTTTACATCCTTACATTGAAAAACCCACCTTAAATCAAACTTCCAATATCTCCATTTGATATACTGCCAAACTTTGTGAGGTAATGTTCCCCATGACCCCATGACCTAGGTCTGTAATATACACAACTTCGACTTTTCAACAGGTTTTGTTGGTAACATTGGGGGAGTCAGTTTTTGAGGCCAATTTTTTTTTTTTTTTTTACAATTATTTACCACAAAAAGCAATTCCACTTGTGTTTCTTGTTAACAACGTCACCTTTCCTTATCTTACCTTGAAACAGTTGGCATTATTCGCTTTCATAGGACTAAAGTTTCCTGATACACATCACGTAGATGAGACACCTGGTTCTCTCTCTCTCTCTCTCTCTCTCTCTCTCTCCCTCTCGGGAAAGAAGACAAATTTTTGAAAATGTAAATTTTGACAGTTAATCTTTTTTTTTTTTTTTCCTCACGAGTTACAAAGGAGATATTACTGTTTGTCTGAAAAGTTAATTTCAGAACTTCTGGTTCCTAAATGGCAAAGTTCCTCATGCATCATCCCTCCCAGAGATAAGTATTATAAACTTTGTGGAAAAATAATAGAATGCAAGTAAATCTGGAAGGAAAGCCCTCCTATAAACAGACATTTATAAGAAGGGAAAGGCACAAGGCGAGTTTCTAGAACTAATAGCGTAAGCCTTAGAAGTGACCAAATTTAGCACCACATAGCGTGGTTAGAATTTGAAAGAAAACACACAGTCTTTCTAACATGAAGAAACATAAGTGTTTCAGGCAATCAACACTACTTAAAAGTGAGAGGGAATCTAGTAAAGGAGAAATCCAGAGAGGAAAGCACCACATGCTGTGTAGCTCTGTATGTATATTCTCTGCCAACACTTCTGACTGACTCCTAAATCACTACATACATGCATGGTCCAGATTTCAAGAAATGTGCTGAAACTTGAACTGCTCTCCAAGAGAAAGGTCTTACATTTGAGTTGATCTAAATTAGTTGCCTACTAAAACAAACAAATGAACAAGCAGCAATACCAATACTTTTCAGAGGACTACAACATAACTTGACTTCCATAACAAAATTTTCACAATCGACTGGATAAAAATTCACAATTATCCAACAATAAAAACAAAACAGAAAATATGAACCATTTTCAAAAGAAAGTAAATGGAAAGTTTGTGAATTTATGACTATTAGAGGCTTAAAATGTCTTTAAACTCTCAAAATTCTACAGGGATGAGAAAACTGAAGAAGCCACTCTGATAGCAAAAAAGGGCAAATTATTTAATAGCCACATGTGATGAAACCAAGGAGGTAAAAACCTTACAAAGACACAGGGCTTTGTGTTTGATATTGTAACTGGTTAGGAATTTTGAGTCCTTACTCTTGTGGAATGACAAATACTCTATTTTTATTTAGGAAAATAAGTGAGCTAAATATTAGTAACCAAAAGAGTGAAATACAGTTTACCAATTATTTCCAGCTCTCTATTTTCTGAAGACATAAAACAATTTCACCTCCTGGAGCATTTTGTGGTTGGGTGGGACCATACACTGAATTAGTAAATCAGTGGTAGACAAGTTAGTAGCATGTCACTGAAGAGACATATTATTCACATATATATTGACCAGCCCATTTAAATGCAATGTAAGATCACCCAAGCAGATTTTTATTTTTCTCTCTAGCACAGAAACTAGGAGCATCCAAATGAGTGGTTACTGTTTACTAGGTTTCTAAAGGATTACAACCGAGCAGAAGCCCTCCTGTAACCCAAATGGCTAAGAATTTATAGTGAGAAATAAATATTTGTTTCTTAAGAATATAAAGTTTTTGTAAAAAAATCACACATTATGTTTTTGAGGTTGCTGGTTATTTTAGAGAAATATGGATGGCCTATGCTGACCACTGAGAAAACTCAACTAACTACTTTAGTTTTCCCTGTTGGCTATGAAGAGTCACTCAGCCAGAAAGCCTCTGGTGTGTGTGATGTACTTGATCTTCCATAGCTTTTACTGACACTTTGAACATTCTGTCAGTTCTCTGTCCTGCCTCATTTGCTACAGAAAACTCCATCTCTATCATGACTGTCTATCAGATTTTCTTTTCCACTTTTAGCTTTTCTCATTCAAATTTAAAGAATCTACTGTCTAGATTTTCTCTCAGTATTTCTAGCTATGACAAACTCTCTTCATCTCTAAATAAGGGTAATAACAGATCATGCATTAGGGAGTTGTTAGAGGGATTTAAAAAATAGATGTTAAGAATGTAGACATGTCTGTTGGCATTATGATCACCACCATCATCCCGTCACTACCAGCATCTTTATCTCTGCAATCTTACAACAGATATGGGGACGATTGAAGTGATTTTCTATGTAATGTCAAGAACTATTGGATCACCTCAGCATTATTTCCTTAAGTATCTCACTCAGATATTGAGGTTAGTCTACCCTAATTTTACCAATTTTTCATTATCTGCAGGTCTTACCTTATAAACAAGGCACAAACTTTATCTGTTCAAAGATACCTTCATACTTACCGATGCATTTTCATTCGCACTCCTGCTCATCTTTCTTTGGATTTGACCCAAATGGATCAAAGTAGGAAATTGTAACTGTAGAGACTCAACATATCTACATTTTAGTCAAAGCCCATTTGAATTTTACTCCTTTGATACATGCTTGGTGATAAAACTCTTTTCTCCTTTGGATGAGAAGAAGATATTTAGCATTATCATGCATTCTCAGCTCTATAGTTTGAGGACTGTATACTCTGAGAGCTTCTGACTTTCATCCTAATAAGTGATGCTCTGCTTTTTGAACTAAAAATAAAATCTCAGTTATCCACCATAAATAAAGTTCTAGAGATCTGCTACATGACACTGTACCTATAGATATTAATACTTTATTGTACACTTAAAAATTTGTTAAGAATGCACTTATCTCATGTTAAGTGTTCTTACCACAATAACAATACTTTATCATATATTTAAAAATCTGTAAAGAGGGTAGATACTCATGCTAAGCGTTCTTACTACAATAAAATTTTTTAAATGCAGCAAATAACAACAGCATTTTAACAATACTCCTGCAAAACGTTTAAAAATATCCATTGAAATTCACAACTGAGATTATTTTTTTTCTTTAATCAGACTAGATTGTCTCTTTCCCTGGGGCAGTAAATGTACTGGTTTGTTAGAGGAGAGACTATGGAAAGGAAGGATCAATGTGAACAAGTAAAATTTCAGTTTCAAATCTTCATGTTATATTTTACAACACTAACAATATAATAAGGCTGAAATTTTGGGCTAGATAAAATATTAAATTAACACTCTACGCTTGACATTGCTTATGTGTTGATAAAAGCACTCTGTCCTCTACTCTTTCTGTTTCTAACAAACAGTGGTTCTATCACTTAAGCTCCACACATGTCAGCTACAGGCCAAAGCATTTCTGTCCCTCACAGACTCCCTTCTTTGTATTTCAGCCCCTTTCTCCCTTCTCTGAAAGAGAAAGGACATGCAGTTCTAAAGCTTCAAGTTTTGCTTTTGTTTTTTGTCTCAATTTACCTTTTTTTATTTTTTAATGAGTACTGATATTCTCTGGCTATGATCAACAATATTCCTCACCTCTGTTGTTTTTTTTTTTTTTTTTTTTGCACTGATGTATGATTATTCTTTTTTCTATATAACCTATATTTTAAATGTGATTCAAGTTGTATACCTTAAATATCATATTTATCAGTAAATTACTTATGGAACTCTTTGCTTTGTATCCTTGAATATAGAGATGGTATCATATAAGTTGGTAGCCCAAAAAGTGTCCAGATTCCTAAATTAACATAAAAATGTTCAAAAACGTTTATCATAAGAATTTTTCAATCGACTTTAGTGAAAATGTTTGGAATATGTTACATACCAATAGAAAGCTACTAACAAGAAGACTTTTTCCTTTTCCCCCACTCCCTTATGGTATAATATGAATATAGTTCAAAAAACACATAACAAATTCACACTTTTGTGTTTATCCTTTTGAGAATTTACAATTTTCATACTATGGGTTTTCAAATTTCTTGATTCCCTTCAGCCAGTCTTCATATATAAATGCTAGATTTCCATAGATAATTCCTATTGCAACTAATGACAGCTATATAAATTAATCCGAAAATTGCTTCTGTTGGCCTATTACAAGCCTTCCTTTTTAATGATAACTCATTTATTTTTCCTAATGGGAAACATGACAACAAAATGGCTTTGACAATATACTTATAGATTTTCCCTCTAAAGGCAATTTGTATAGTTTTAAGATTATAAGCAGAAGTAAGAGAAAAAATGGTATGCCAATGACTCAGTGGCTTTTTTTTCATAAAAATGAATTGTGTATGCTTCAGTATACATTAAAACAATAGCCCAGCTGTTATTTACACACATTTCAAAAATGGTGACTGGAAGTTTTAAAAATGTGTAATTACCTGAGTGTTAAGAACAACCTTGTGAATCGACGATGAATAACAAGAAGTGTTTGGCAGGCCATCTAGAGTTTCAAAGAGTCATTCAACCAAGATGAAAAATGTAAATCTATTATGGGAAAAAATACAAGCTGATGAAAACAGCTTGTGTATTTTTTTGCTAATAGACTAAACATTGCTTTAAGGAAAAAAGTGATCTTGTTCTTTATTTTGTGATAGAGATTCCAAGAAGGGGGGGGGGGATTTCTTACCTATTTAAGATGTCCTCTTTTTTTGTCTTTGTTGTTGTTGTTTTGAGATGGTGTCTTCTCTGCTGCACAGGCTGGAGTGCAGTGGCGCAATCTTGGCTCACTGCAACCTCCGCGTCCCAGGTTCAAGCAATTCTCCTGCCTTAGCCTCCCGAGTCGCTGAGATTACAGGTGCACACCACCACACCTGGTTATTTTTTGTATTTTTAGTAGAGACGGGTTTTTGCCATGTTGGTCAGGCTGGAATCGAACTCATGACCTCAAGTTATCTGCCTGCCCCAGCCTCCCAAAGTGCAGCAATTACAAGCGTGAGACACCACACCTGGCCATATGACTGATACCCTTTGATCAGCCTTCTCACAGAGCTCTTAGCAGGTCATGGACATGGGTCAGAATCCCTGATTATGGGAACATATTTTGACGTCTCTCCAGCTAAAGAGGGAAGTCACCTTTACATAAAACATGAATTTCTTGTTTAGAGATCACCATGAAACTCTTAATTCCACAAACACACAATTAATTATTTCTAGTCTCCTCTTATTTGCATTAGTGTTTCACAGTTGCCACTTTGGGCAAGTGAGGCAGAGTGGTAGAGTATGGGTCACACACCTGTTCCCTCTTGAAGAGAACACTGGAAAAGCAAGAACAAGCTTTCTCATTTTCTATCAAGGAAGAAAAGGGAAAGGGTCTACTCCCACCAAAGTCTGTAGTAACCTAAATTTTCCATGTATCAAGAGTTCAGATAGTCAATATAGCTCTTCACCAAAATGTCAAATATCAAGTATAGACATTAAGAAAATAAACAATGAATTTAATTAAACTTGGTTTCAAATCCCAGCTATGCCACCACTTCTGTGTTATTCTGGGAAAATTATGTACCCTCTATGAGCATCAGTTTCAACTGGAAATATGGAGAAAAACATCTGTCCTAACTTACGAAATTATTTTTGGTATTAAGGTAATGTAAATAAAGTGCATAACACAGTATCTGACACAATTCGTACTCAATAAATATTAATGTTAATTTTGATACATGAGGCTGTACATTTCTCCGAAGATTTTAGGGAGGATATTGGGTATTGTGATGAAGGGTACCAGAACACTTGATGGCCAAGTTGCTAAAAGAAACACAAGTCGGCCGGGCACAGTGGCTCACACCTGTAATCCCAGCACTGTGGGAGGCCGAGGCGGGTGGATCACGAGGTCAGGAGATCGAGACCATCCTGGCTAACATGGTGAAACCCTGTCTCTACTAAAAATACAAAAAAATTAGCCGGGCACGGTGGCGGGCGCCTGTAGTCCCAGCTACTCGGGAGGCTGAGGCAGGAGAATGGCCTGAACCCGGGGGCGGAGCTTGCAGTGAGGGGAGACTGCACCACTGCACTCCAGCCTGGGCGATAGAGCAAGACTCCCTCTAAAAAAAAAAAAAGAAAAGAAAAGAAACACAAGTCATATCTTCAGATTTCATATGACCCAAAATCTCACTTCTGGGTGTATGTCTGATATGGTTTGACGGTGTCTCCACCCAAATATCATCTTGAATTATAGCTCCCATAATTCCAATGAGTTGTGGGAGGCACCCGGTGGGAGATAATTGAATCAGGGAGACAGTTTCCCCTCTTCTGTTCTCTTGGTAGTGAATGTGTCTCACAAGATCTGATGATTTTATAAGGGGAAACCTCTTTCCCTTGGTTATCATTCTGTCTTTGCCTGATGCCATTAAGGCATGCCTTTGCTCTTCCCTCACCTTCCACCATGGTTGTGAGGCCTCCCCAGTCACGTAAATGTATGTGTCCATTAAACCTCTTTTTCTTTATAAATTACCCAGTCTCGGGTATGTCTTTATTAGCAGCATGAAAATGGACTAATACAATATCAAAAAAAAGAAAAAGAAGAAAATCAATGTATCAAAGAGATATTTGCACTCCCATATTTATTATGACACTATTCACAATAACTAAGATATGAAATCAACATAAGTGTCCATCAATGGATGAATGGATAAAAAAAGTGGTACATATACACAACAGAATATTATTAACCCATGTGTTTGCAAATGACAGGATCACATTCATTTTTATGGGCAAATAGTACTCCATTGTGTATATGTACCACATTTCCTTACAATACATTCATCTGCTGATGGACACTTAGGTAACTTCCACATCTTGGCTGTCGTGAAGAGTGCCGTAATAAACATGGGAGTGTAGACATCTCTTTGATACACTGATTTCTGTTTTTTAGGGTATGTATCTTGCAGTGGGATTGCTGAATCATATGAAAGTTCTATTTTTAGTTTTTGCGGAACCTCTAAACCATTCTCTAGAGTGGCTGTAATAATTTACATTGTCACCAATAGTGTACTCGGGTTCCCTATTCTCCATATCCTCACCAACATTTATTTTTTCCTGCAGCAAATTAAATATGTCATGCCACTCTCTTCTGGCCTATAAGGTTTCCACTGAGAATTCTGCTGGCAGATATATTAGAGACCAATTGTTATATTGTATTTGTATTTTTCCTGATGCTTTTAAAATATTTTCCTTCTCCTTGACCTTTGGGAGTTGATTATTAAATGTCTTCAGGTATTCTTACTTGGGCTAAATGTTCTTGGTATTATATGACTTTTTTGAACTTGAATATTGGTATCATTCTCTAGCTTTGGGAAGTTCTCTATTATAAACCCTTTGAATAAAATTTCTACTCCTCTCTCTCTACTCCCTCCTTAAGACCAGTAACTCTTAGATTTGCCCTTTGGAGACTGTGTTCTAGATTTTGTAGGCATGCTTCTTTCTGTTTTATTTCTTTTTCTTTTGTCTCATTTGTGTATTTTCAAATAGCCTGTCTTCAAGCTCAATAATTCTTCCTTCTGCCTGATGAATTCTGATGTTAAGAAACTCTTTTACATTCTTCAGTATTTTAATTGCATTTTCAACTCCAGAATTTATTTTTGATTATTTTAATCTCTTTGTTAAATTTATCTGATAAGACTCTGAATCCCTTCTCTGTATTATCTTGAATTTTTTTGAGATTCCTTAAAATAGCTATTTTGAATTCTCTGTCTGAGAAGTCACATATCTCTGTCTCTCCAAGATTGGTCACTCCAATCTTGGACACTCTTGAACATCCACAAGCATCAAGAGCATCCAGGAAAACATGATCGCACCAAATGGACTAGTTTTCCTGGATGGTCTTAATGCTTGTGGATGTTCAAGAGTGTCTGGGCATTTAAGAGTTTGGTATTATTTTAGTCTTTGACGCCTAGCCTTGGTTGTACCCATCCTTCTTGGGAAAGCTTTCCAGGTCTTCAAAGGGACTAGGGTGTTGTAATCTACATCTTTGGTTACTGCAGTCATATCTACTGCTACACAGCCAGTGGTGCTGTGGCTATTGCATATTTGTAGAGGTACCGCCTTGGTGATCTTGAATAAGATCCACGAGAATTCTCCGGATTACCAGTCAGAGACTCTTGTTCTCTTCCCTTACTTTCTCCCAAAACAACCAACATTCTCTCTCTCTCCTCTCTCTCTCTCTCTCCCCTCTCCCCTCTCTCCTCTCTCCTCTCTCCTCTTTCTCCTCTCTCTCCCTCTCCTGATTTTACTGGAGCTGGGGGATGAGTAACACAAGCACCCTTGTGGCCACCAACCTTGGGCCTGTGCTGGGTCAGATCTAAACCATCACAGCACTGGGTCTCACCCAAGGCTTGTGATAACCACTGCTTTGGTACTGCCTGTGTTCACTCAAGACCTCAGAGCCCTACAATCAGCAGTTGGCAAAGCCAGCCAGGATCATGTCCTTCTCTTCAGGGCAGTGAGCTCTCTCCAGTTCTAGCTGGTCTCCAGGATGTCATCTGTAGCGGTGACCTGAAGTCAGAAACCTTAAGAATCTACTTAGTGCTCTATTTTACTGCGGCTGAGCTGGCACCTAAACCATGAGGCAAAGTCCTTCCCACTCTTCCTTCCCCTTTATACAAGAGGAATAGTCTCTCCCTGTGGCCACCACCACCCCATGCCCATGGTGAGTACTCTCTGACTACAACCTGTATTCATTCCCTGGGCCTTCCCAGTTGGTGTCTCACTGGGTTGCATGTCCCACGATCCAGAGGTCCAAGCCCAGCACAACTCCAGGACTTGTCTGGGATTGCAGTTCAGTGGCCTAGACTGCCTCTCAAGTTTATTCAGGAACCCAGAGCCCTTTAGCTCATGGTAGTGGGGCTAGCTAGAACTCAGGTCCCAACCGCTGAGATGAGTGAGTGCCCCATGGATAGGGCTGCTCTAATTCTCCCTCTGTAGGTGTCAGCTGAGTTCTGCTTAGTGTTGCTTTCCCCAGTGACAGGGCAACACGGGGTTCAAATGCAAAGTCCCACAATTACTGTGCTCTCTCTTCTCAAAGCACTTAGATTCTCTCTCTGAGTAGTGTGGCCACTGCAAAAAGATGAGGGTGGAGTGATGCCAGCAATTCACACTGTCTTTTCTGCCCTCTTTAGGGCCTCTTTACTTGATACGGTGTTAAAACCAGGTACTATGATAGCTAACCTGATTTTTGGATATTATGAAGGTGCTTTGTTGTGTGGATTGTAGTTCAGTTTGTATTCCTGCCAAAAGCACAATCTGTGGAGGCTTTTATTCACCCGTGCTCTGCCTCCTTTGGGAATTTTTTTTTTTTTTTTTTTTTTTTTACTGTAAGTTCTGGGGTACATGTGCAGAATGTGCAGGTTAGTTACATAGTTATACGTGTGCCATGGTGGTTTGCTGCACCTATCAACACATCATATAGGTTTTAAGCCCCGCATGCATTAGGTATTTGTCCTAAAATGCTCTCCCTCCCCTTACCCCTAACCCTCCATCAGACCCTGATGTGTGATGTTCCCCTCCCTGTGTCCATATGTTCTCGTTGTTCAACTCCCACTTATGAGTGAGAACATGTGGTATTTGGCTTTCTGTTCCTGTTAGTTTACTAAGAATGATGGCTCCCAGCATCATCCAAGTCCGTGCAAAGGACATGAACTCATCCTGTTTTATGGCTGCCTAGTATTCCATGGTATATGTGTGCCACATTTTCTTTATCCAGTCTATCATTAATGGGTATTGGATTGGCTCCAAGTCTTTGCTATTGTAAATAGTGCTGCAATAAACATATGTGTGCATGTGTCTTTATAGTAGAATGATTTATAAACCTTTTGGCATATACCCTGTAATGGGATTTCTGGGTCAAATGGTATTTCTGTTTCTATATCCTTGAGGAATTGCCACACTGTCTTCCACAATGGTTAAACTAATTTACACTCATACCAGCAGTGTAAAAGGGTTCCTATTTCTCTACAGCCTTGCAATCTAACCATCTGACAAAGGTTTAATATCCAGAATCTACAAGGAACTTGAACAAATTTACAAGAAAAAAGCCAAAACCCCATCAAAAGTGGGCAAAGGATATGAACAGACTCTTCTCAAAAGAAGACATTTATGCCACCAACAAACATATGAAAGAAAGTTCATCATCACTGGTCATTAGAGAAATGCAAATCAAAACCAAAATGGGAATATTCTTAACATGAAGAAATGATAAATGTTTAAGGTGATATCTGTCCCAATTACCCTGATTTGATCATTATACGTTGCATGCTTGCATCAAAATATCATATTATCCCATTAATATGTATAACTATTATGCAGCCATAATAATTAAAATTAAAAATTAAAAAAATAAATGCTCATAATTTGGGAAAATATTTCTCTAAACCTGGTTCCTTTCCCAATAATCATATTCTAATGAAACAAAAAGGCTATTCTATGCAAACAGTTGGAAAATCCCTTAGAGTTAAGAATAATTTTGTCACGTTCCCACAAGATAAGTTCCAGCCCTTAAACTGAGAGCAAAACCAACTGCCCTGGTGTTGGAATGCTTTGTGTCGTACCATAGGATATTACTCAGCTTATGTCTAAAATAGAATTTAAATGAATTTTGAAAAGGCAATTAAAACACACTATGGTTATAAAGATATATTTTTTAAATCTAAAACTTAGATCTGATATTTAATTGATGATTTGTCATTCTGTAATTTTTATATTCCTTGGCAAATTATTATAGATTATCAAAAATTTAAGTTATCTGCAATTTGACATTTACAAAATACATTTTATTATAAAGATATATTTTCTTAAGTTGTCAGTGTTTTAAAACACTGTCAGATGTTTACCATAATTGTAGCTCAATTATACATCTCTGATGACCCATACTGAGCCTGCAGCTCCCATGACTTTCTCAATAGGCACTACCATTTAACTTTAGTTTGAAAGCCAGAAATGTTGTCTGCATGCTATTAGTTTCAAATTTTACAGAACAAAATGCAAGGTGGGCTGTCTCACTGAGATCAGTTTGCATATCTCATTAACATTGTATCTCCATAGTATGCACTTTTAGTAAGGTGTAAAACAATGTATTCTACTATTTTCATTAAGTTATTAGTATTACATAATTTTACCCAACTTTATTTGGCAAAGTTTTCTCTGACCTGGCAAAAGCAAATTTTGTCAGTATCTTCAAATACTTCATAAACTTTGTGATTTCCAACTAGCTGTCATTTGAATTATTACAGTCAATTTATTTTCAGCAGGGAGATAATAGTATCACTAAATTCATTAATCAATAAAATCAAAATTTGTTTCACTTCATTGTTTTCAGAGGCTTCATTTGCATTTTCCATATTTGTTTCTCTGTCCTTCCTCTCTACCCATGTACATGTTAAGTGTATATATAACTATATCTGTGCAGGTATGCCATACCTATTTATATATTAAAACATACACACACAACTATGTGAAGGTGCACAGAACTTACACATTATATACATGCACACACTTATAGTTATGATCATCATTATCAGATGGGAATTACAAATTGTTCAATATGTATGGCTTTGTTATCTTAAAAGGAACACATTCTCTTGAACATTTTTGCTGTAACTGTTAGTCTCTAAGCTACATACGATGCATTTCAGCTTTATGTGAATTCATATAAGTTCCTTAACCTCTCATGGCCTCAGTTTGATCATCTGGAAAAAGGCCGTAATTAAAATTTATGCCTCACATTCTTGTGAAAATTAAGGTAATTATCTTGCATAAACCACTTAGTCCCTTAGTTGCCGCTTGCTTGGCAAAGAGCATGTAAATACTATCAGTCATTTTCAAACTCTATATTTCATAAACTTTATGACAGCAAATTCTTCATTTTCTCTCTGATTTCTGTATCAATTCTGAATTATTTTTTCTGCATGGATAGCAGCCTCAAAATGTCAGGCCCCCAGTCACTCCATCTACCAAGGTAGCAGTTATCATATTTTTAGATTCCATGAACAGTAAGTTAAAAATGAGAACTGTGGCATATTTTCCATATTTATGACTTTTTAAATTAATGTATTTTCCACATGTGCACATAAATGTACATATTTAAACTCCTGCTTCATCCGTGATGTTCAAAAAAAGAATCAAGGAATAAAGGAAAGTCAATTTAATTTCTGTCCTTGTATGCAGCATATCTTGTAGGTACATATAAAATGTTTTATGTTTCCAGTTCTCTAGAGTAAAACTATCATTTTTATAAACATAATGGTGGGTTCAATGCAAAAGAGATAATGGGTGGAGTACAGTACAGTGTCCTTGAATTAACTGGAAAAAACAACAAACTGGTGATAGACATTCATACTGAAGATGGTCTGTCATAATCAAGATTTGTCAAGTTGCATCCAGAAAAATTGCATGGTTACCCAGATGATAGCAGTCTTGTAGGAAGAAAAAGCACACAGTCTGCTTATTTGACTTTCTTTGTTTTCTTTTTAAAAAAATTAAATTCAAAGTTCTGACTGGCAAACCTCTGAAAAAAAAAAAAGAAAATAAAAAAGAGAAATAAATAAGAGTAAAGAAAAGAGCACCTGAAGTTTTAGTAAATGCATTATATTTTGGGTCACTGGAAAATAAGTCAATATAGCTTCTCCATAAAATAACTGAAAATTGTCTGTAAACACTCTTGAAATCCATTAAAAATTTTATTGTTAAACAAAGTCTACTTATATTGATAAAATAGTGTTAAAAACACCCCCTAAAATATTAAATTCTGGTATGATCACATAAGGAACATTGCATGCCCATTCTCTTCTTTATAAAGTCTCTTAAAATCTTTGCCCATTTTGTATATTGTTTTTATGTTATCATATTGAAAGAGGGCTTTATATATTTAGGATACAAGTCCCTTTAAATATGTGTTGCAGATATTTTATCCAACTCTCTAGCTTGCCTTTTCATTTTTAATAGTGATTTTCAAAGAGCAAATCTTTTTCATTTGAAAACATTTCAATGTATCTTTTTTTACTTCAATATATGCTTATTTGTGCTAAAATTTTTTTATACTTTACAGCTGCAATAATTTTCACTGCATTTTCTTCTAGTCTATGAGTTTTTATTTTACATTTGTTGATGTGGTCACAAGTCTAGCCACTAAATATAAATAATAGTAATTGTTACTATTGACTGTCTGCTAGATACTAGCATTATGCGAAAGTACATAAGGTGCTAAAGTACTAGAGAGAAACCGATAAAATAAATTTAAATGCTCAGAGATTTCTTCACTAAAAGGTAACATCTAAGTTGAGTAATTAGGGAAGAATGAAATTTAACCAGGCAAAGATGAATAGGAGAGGTTTAAACATTCAACATGGCAAATACCAAATGCATAAGCCAAGCGGTAACAGAAGATGATAAGCGTGGGGAAGAGCAGGTTTAGCTTGATTGGAACTTTGCATTTGAGGGAATACAAGCTGAGAGACAGATCTGAAATAATTAGGAAAGGTTAGATCATAAATGTCTTACACATCTTGTGCTCTGGAGTAGAATTCACAGCGAACACAATGGGAAACTATTGAAATGCTTTAATCAAGAAAGGGATCTAACACATTTCAACTTTGGGGGGAAAAAAGCAACACAGGCTGTCATGTTCCAAATGAACTTGAGAGAGAATATGTAAGGAGTTATTTTAATATTCAGTGATAGAAAACATGGGAGTCTATAGATAATTTGAGGAGATGGGGTATTGAGATAATTGGGAGAGATATTTGAGGACACCAAATTAACTGGATTTTGTCACTGACTCATTGTTGGGCAAAGGGATGAATAAAGGTTGACCTGAGCAAATGTGTGAATACTCCTTTTTTTTTTTTTTTTTTTTTTTTTTTTGAGACGAAGTGTTGCTCTATCGCCCAGGCTGGAGTGCAGTGGCACAATCTTGGCTCACTGCAAGCTCCGCCTCCCAGGTTCACGCCATTCTCCTGCCTCAGCCTCCCCAGTAGCTGAGACTATAGGCGCCCACCACCACACCCAGCTATGTTTTTGTATTTTCAGTAGAGACGGGGTTTCACCGTGTTAGCCAGGATGGTCTCGATCACCAGACCTCGTGATCAACCCGCCTCGGCCTCGCAAAGTGCTGGTATTACAGGCCTGAGCCACCGCGCCCAACCAAATGTGTGAATACTTCTAACATTCACCAATATAAAAATACGTAATGAAACACAGATTTGAGAGGGAAAACATCATTGATTTATCATGTTTGAGGTAACAAATATCTTCCTGGTGTTGTATTCAGCAGGTAGCTGATAGCATAGGTACAAATCATACAGTAATACAATTATGTGTACATATAAATTTAGGAAGTGTCAAACATATCAATGGTGTTTAATTATTTGAGAGAAGACTATCAGAATCCCTTTGCTTGAGTGTCAGAAAAACCTGCACTTACATGGATTACATTAATATGGTGATAAGTATTTACATGTCTGTTCAGAGCTATTGTAACTGAATCAGGCCAATCTGGTTCAACTTTTACATTACAAAGTTATGAGTTGTTTTATAGTTGCCATGGACTCTCAGATTGAAGTTCATGCAACCTGAGCATGCCCAGATGTAGCAAGTATGCAACCACCGGGGGAACCTAAGTGCTCAGTCTGAAGAGCGGGGACTGAATTTAGAAGTGGACACCCCATGGCAGGATCCAGGATTCAGTCAGATCAAGCTTTGGTGTAATCTCATGGCAGGACCAGTCAGATCATGCCCCTTAGCACCATCTCATTATAAGATCCAGTCAGATTACATTTCATTACCCTATGTTTATAAAACCTGACCCAAACTCAAGCTTAGGGAGACAGATTTGAGCATATCCTCTTGTCTGCTTGCCAGTTGACTTGAAATAAAGCTTTTCTTTGGTCGAAAGTCTGTGCCATGGTATTGGCCTCTATGCACATCAGGCAAGGAGCCCATTGATTGCTTGGTAATATTATGGCTCTTTCAATATCACAAAATGTAACAGATATTTGTTTTTGTGTTTGCTGCACAGATAAATTAGTGAGTGAATGAATACGTAAATAAATGAGACATAAAGAGTCAAAATGCCCATTTTATGATATAGCCTCAAATTCTCACAGCATGACTTTAACTGCAATCTGTAAGTTCCTAAGAGCCCAAATTCAGCTGGAGAATTAGACTCCACATTTTTATTAGAAGAGCCGTATATATGTACATGGAAGGACAGCTGATATCAGCCAACTATGATATAATATATTATACTAGTTTACTGTGGGTCCAGAAATATAGGTCTTAAAAAATAGAAAAAAGGAAAAGACACTACTTGGTGATATGCATTTCAGTAATCACTGAAAGTTGGTTCCTAGTCTCCTTGGCAGCTGATTCAGGAAATTAAGTATGCTTGGCCATTATTCAACAATGCATACTTCCAAAGTGATTACTTCAACTGAAGAGAAATACTACAATGCACTTTTATAATTCACTGTATCTTTGATCATTGATCTTATGTTACATGATAAATATACCATGTGGAGAGGTCTGAAGTTAATTGCTTTAGAATTAAATTTATATGCTAAAAATAAGTCTATGAACGAAGATACTTCATTCAGAATTGATGCCTAAGAAAAGGATCCAGTACAGAGAATATATTATATTTAGAGGTTAATACATTTCTTTAAAATTAATAAATAGAAAATAAAAAATTGTGTGTTTGAAGAAATCACATATATAATACCTGGGACAGACCAGACCAATGAAATAGTGGATACCTCTCCTTTAAATATTTTGTATGCAAGTAACAAAAAAATGTATACTAAGCTTATAAGAATTTTAACAATTCAATTTAACGTACGGTCTAACTTTCACTACCAGTAGTGCCTAAAATGACTTTCAGTAGTTTGTGGAAAGCCTTAATCTGTGCTACTTGAAAGGTAGTTGATGGGCTATGCCAACCTAGGGAAGGGTAGTTTTCAGTCTACAGAGATGTTTAGAAACTTTTATAGCCATTGATTTTCTCATGGTAACAAACGATGTAATCAGTTATTCATTTTAATCATATTTTATAAAAGGGTTGGCCTGCAAACTTTTAAAATTAACAAATAAAATACGTCTTCATCAAAGACTAGTTTGAAAAGCATTACATCTAGTCTATGTTTTATACATTAAATACACTCATACCTTTTTACCTTACATTAGTGTAACTTACTGTATTTATTGCTATTTATTTATTGTATTTATTGCTGTATTTATTTTAAACTCTTACACTCAAAAATTAATCTTTTTTCCATAAGTTATGGGGATTCAGGTGGTATTTGGCTACGTGAGTAAGTTCTTTAGTGGTGATTTGTGAGATTTTTGTTCACCCATCACCCAAGTAATATACACTGCACCATGTTTGTAGTCTTTTATCTCTTACCTCCCTACTCTTACCCCAAGTTCCTAAAGTCCATCGTATCTTATGCCTTTGCATCCTCATAGCTGAGCTCTGATATATCAGTAAGAACATGCAATGTTTGGTTTTTCATTCCTGCGTTACTTTGCTTAGGATAATGGTCTGCAATCTCATCCAGGTCACTGAAAATGCCGTTAATTCATTACTTTTTTTGGCTGAGTAATATTACATCATATCAATATACTACAGTTTCTTTATCCACTCATTGGTTAATGGGCATTTGGGTTGGTTCCACGATTTTGTTATTGCGAATTGTGCTGCTATGCACATATGTGTTCAAGTATCTTTTTGGCTTTTTGGTATAATGACTTTTTATTCCTCTGGCTAGATACCCATAAGAGGAATTGCTGAATCAAAAGGTAGTTCTACTTTTAGTTCTTTAAGGAAACTCCACACTGTTTTCCATAGTGGTTGTACTAGTTTACATCCCTACCAGCAGTGTAGAAGCATTCCTTCATCACAACATCCATGCTAACATCTAGCGTTTTTTTTATTTTTCAATTATGGCCATTCTTGTAGAAGTAAGGTGGTCTCACATCGTGATTTTGATTTGTATTTCCCTGATCATTAGTGATGTTGGGCATTTTTTCACATTTGTTGGCCATTGTATATCTTCTTTTGAGAATTGTCTATTCATGTCCTTAACCCACTTTTTGATGGGATTGCTTGTTTTTCTTACTGATTTGCTTGAGTTTGTTAAAGATTTTGGATATTAGTCCTTTGTCAGATGTATAGCTTGTGAAGATTTTCTTCCAGTCTGTGGGTTTCCGCTATACTCTGCTGACTGTTCCTTTTGCCGTGCAAAATCTGTTTAGTTTAATTAACTGCCAACTATTTATCTTTGTTTTTGTTGCATTTCCTTTTGCGTTCTTGGTTGTGTAATTCTTGCCTAAGTCAATGTTTGAAATGGTTTTTCCAATGTTATCTTCTAGAATTTTTATAGTTTCAGTTCTTAGATTTAAGTCTTTAATCCGTCTTGAGTTGATTTTCATGTAAGGTAAGAAACAAGGACCCCTTTGTGACCTGTCAGTGTTAACATAATGTAATTTTATTTCCATTCTTTATAATTGATGCATAATATTCATTGAATAAATATACTATCATGTATGTAATACAACTCTTCTATTGAAATAATTTAAATATTTTCCAAATTTTTTATTGTGGAAAAATACAGTAAAACCTTTCCACATATGTCTTCATACATATACGTGAGTTATGTTTAGGACAGATTGTAGAAGTGTATGTACTAGCTTAATATATGCACATAATTAAAAGTCAGTCAGATAATGACCAACTTCCTTCCAAAAATTGTTTATCTTTCAATTCTGGCTATGATAAACTAGTTTGCAGCAGAGCAAACTTCAAATCAGGAAGAACTAGAAAACTAGATATAATTTAAAAAATCTATTTAAAGGCATTGGAGAGAAGTCAAAGTGGCCAGAGAATGTGGCATTTACTTCATCTCTCTGGGAACACTCAGAGGATAGAACATTCATTGAAGTGATTTCCTGAATTCTACAACTGTGTTTTCTTTTGAAGCATTATCTTTTTCATAAACAAAACCAAGTATAATACAATGTAGGTTATTCTTATTCTTTTCTATTGATTATGGTTTTAAGTCAAAATAAGGGCCATGTCTACTCACAGACCATTAGAGAAAAGAATGTTGTGTGATTCCAGGGTCTGACACTTACTAGTTCTTGAAGAATTGGTCAATTTCCTTCAACTCCAGGAGCCTCACCTTTTTCACTTGCAAAATGAGGATAATAAAATGTAACTCACAAAATTGTTAGGAGGAAATGCAGTACGAAATGTAAAGTTATGAAAGTTCTTAACTCACGAATAAGGGTCACTCGGATAACATTAACCTACTTCCTTGTCATTTTTTGGATTTCCTTTGACTTTGTTCAAACTGATTTTAGGTCTTCTTTCTCTCTGCAGGACAGTGAGCTGGACAACATTGCTTTATTATTTCAGCTGCTTAGGAAGGAGGTAAGTTAAAAAGCCTTCCAGGCTTGGTTGCTTTCTCTACAAGGAGCCTGCTTACTCATTCTTAGTGGGAAGTCTGTTTCATGGGTCAATAATGGATTCTGTTTTCCTGGAGTTTAGTCAATTGCCACAGGTCTGAGGCAGTCTGGGCCTTGATGTCAGTGCTTTTATGCTGTGATTCCAGCTGGTGAGCTTGCTTGTTTCTTACTATGTAATCTTAGATTGTGGAGTTAAGAGGTACGCATATATCTAGAAGGCTCAGGAAAACACTCATGCTTATTTGCATGCAGTTGGTAGTACATGACAGACATTTCTCCAGCTGCCACAAGTATCAAGACACTAGGTAGCTGCATGGGTCCTTACAGTATCTTCTTACCCAGCTTGACCCAAAAAAGCATGTTGCTTACTTGTCTTGCCGCGCTGCATCTTCTGCTAAAACCTCTGGGTAACCAGTGGTTTGCTGGTTTCCTGCAGCAGCGTTCATGTGTTTTCAAGGAATCTAAGGGTCCACGATCAACGTCACTAACCCATCCCCAGGCAAGATACTGTCTATTGACTTTCCAGTCCCATTTCAAAAAACACATGTATGGTTGTCCTTTGTGCAGAGCCTTGTTGGGGAGTACTGGAATTATTCACTATTTGGGAGAGCCAATGAAATTGGCCCAAGGAATTAAATTAATTAGGGTCATTTTTAGTTACTGCATTTCTAAAGCATGTCACCTTCTTTAATATGAAGGAGGTGAAATGTGATATGATGTCACATTCTTTAATATATCCCCATGACATAATTTATCCAAGCCTTAATTCTGCACTGTCAACGGACTTTTGCAATGTGGGTGGCTTTTCCAGCATTCACCTCCTGCAGCACCCATGACTTCCTCAGGGCCCAGTATCTGCAACATGGGCAAAGTTCCAGTGCCAGGCTCTCATAGTGCGTACAGTTTCTGCAGTGCTCAGCATCTGCAGTGCTCAGCCACAAGCTCCTACTGGCCAGAAGCTGTTATCAGAAATCTAGGTGACCAACCATACTGGTGTGCTCAGGACCGAGGGTGTTTGTGACATATAGGGCTTTACACTTTAAAATTAGGCATTTTTGGACAAGCCAGGACAAGTTAGTCACCCTATGGAAAATACCTCTGCCCTTGGTAGTTTAGTAGCTTCTGATGAGACAGATATACCCCGTCCCCTACACCATGAAACTTTCCCCAGAACCTTAGAAAACATGTTTAATTTCTGCTAGCACAGTGACTTTTCTCCTATACAGTGGACTTGTTTGTGACCTCTAGAGCCAAGCAGGCTCCTCCTTGGGCATACTATCTCAGCCCAAGATATAGTGATGGATCCTTATATCCGCTAGCCCCACACTGCTTAGGGTTCTCCTTACTTCTTCTAGCCAATATCTCATTACTCCAGTTTCCTATTATAGTTAAAAACACTTTGTATGAAATCTTCCCTGTTCAAATTTCTGTTTTGTTTCTGTTCACTGTTTGAACCCTGACTGATACAGATGGTATATTCGTTTTTCCCTTGTTGTGTTGAAGAATACTTGGCAAATAAAAATTGTATATATTTAATGTATACAATGTTTTGTGATTTTTATATATAAATGTATTATTAAATGATTATAACAATCAAGCTAATTAACATATTCATTCACCTCACACAGTTAGGAGTTTGTGAGCCTCAAAATCACCTTTTAACAAGCACTGAGAATACTTCCTGGCACATAAGAGGTGCCAAATACACATTGCTAGCTAAATATATTAGCATGTGTATTATGTTGGTATCAAGTTTACCCATACCTCTCACATAATTGGACAATAATAATTCATTTAAAAAGTTGCATGAAAATATAGAACTTTTTGTAATCAGATGATATTACACTAAACAGAAGAAAACAAAAAAGCAAGAATCGTGCATTTTTTTTTCCATCTTGTTACATCCCAGATGATAAAATTTTTGTCAGAACCTGAGACAATAAAATATCCTGCTTAAATATTTGGGGGTGGGGAGTGGAATAAAGACTTTTAAAAATGTACAGTTGTTGACTTAATATGTTGAGAGATAAAACGAAGTGTAAGTTTCCTAACTGTTAGAACTTATAGCCTTCTCAATATACATCAGATTCACAAGAGCTGAAATAGGACTTGGCATTATCAAACCTCAAAGCTTAAATTTAGGACTTGGAGCATCATCAGAGTGAGGAGTAATAACAATATCACCTCATGGTCATCAGAATAGGAAACATCACTCCAACAGGCGAAGTCTTAGAATTAGAATATTGTCATAGAAACACATTATACTGTTCAAGGAAATTTAATGTTCCCATTGAAATATTAAGTTGGTGCAAAAGTTATTGGGTTCTTGCCTATTGAAAGTATTGTCAAAAGCTGCAATTATGTTTGCACCAACCTAATATTTGCTCCATGGAGAATACAGTAAGTCCTTCAGCACTCATATAGACCTTACATTTCTTAACAAAGTACTACATTGATTTGTCCTTAGGATTTATGATAGAGGATACCCTTTTTTGAGATATTGCAAAAGTGTGCTGCTTATTTTGAGGACCTCTTTTGACTTACAACCATATTCATGTTCTCTCTTCTTGTATTTTAGTCTTTGATTCTTTTCTCATTATCTATTTTCTGTCTCAGATGTTGCCATCTTTTGTTGCCTGATGGCTTGAAAATCATTGTTTCCTTAGTTTTGTCCAGTGTTTTTTCCTTTTTGTATCAAGTAGGAAGGTAAATCTGATCTGTGTTCTTCAACCTTATCCAGAAGCTACTCAAAATTTCGTCTATTATTATATTATTGGAGGAACTGAACTAGGGGTGTAATTTTTAATTTCTTAAAATTTATTCATTTTACGCCACACTTTCACAGATAGGGAGCAATGCAGTATAACACACATGGCTAGTGACCCTGGATGCAAATCAGTTTACAAGGTTTGGTTAGTGAAACATTTTTCCAAGTTAGTTTTAAAAGACTGTAGTGATGCTAGATATGTGTGTAGGTAAATATGCACTGAAGTTTCTAATGCCCAACTCAAGAGGGCCTTGCAGTTCCTATTAGATGAGTAACCTCAGCTCAGCTTTGAGACTTTTCAAACTCAGCATCATGTTTTCAGAAGTTTCTTGTTTGGTGTCAATCAGACTTTCTTGTCCTATCTTAGAAATCAAAGAAAGTTGGGGGTTGGGAGGAAGAACTTGCTTGTCTTCCTGTGTTCTTTATTTGTCAAGAATTGTATGGACAGTGTAATGTTAATAGAAAATTAGTTATAGTGATGGTTTTGAGACAAGACTAAAGAGCTAAAAAAAAAAAAAACCCAAACAGCAAGATCTCCAGTGGCTTGAAAGATTTAAAGAAGTTTTGCTTTATTATTTTAATATTGAGGACTTACTGAAATCATCTGAAGACAGGAATTAAAACATCTGACTTGTATTTTGAAGGATAGATTTGGCAACAATCTCTTTAAGCACAGCACTTTTCCAAGGCCAAATGAAACATGTTAAAATGACTTTTGTTCTGTGTATTAGTCCATTTTCACACTGCTGATAAAGACATACCCGAGACTGGGCATTTTACAAAAGAAAGAAGTTTATTGGACATACAGTTCCACATGGCTGAAGAGGCTTCACAATCACAGCAGAAGGCAAGGAGCAGCAAGTCACATCTTACATGGATGGCCGCAGGCAAAGAGAGCTTGTGCAGGAAAATTCCCCCTTGTAAAAACCATCAGATTTCTTGAGACTTACTCACTATCATGAGCACAGGAAAGATCTGCCCCATGATTCAGTTACTTTCCATCGGGTCCCTTTCACAACACGTAGGAATTCAAGATGAGATTTAGGTGGGGACACAGCCAAACCATATCATTCTAGAAAAAAGCAAAAAAAAAAAACAAAATAAAAAAGTAAGTCTTAGCAAAGCAATCTTTGTAAGGAAAAACATTTGAGGCTAGGTGCTGTGGCTCACGTCTGTAATCCCAGTGTTTTGGGAGGCCAAGTTGGGATGGGAGGATCATTTGAGGCCAGGAGTTCAAGACCAGCTTGGGCAATAAAGTGAGAACTTCATCTATTAAAATAAAAATGCATTTGATAAATGCTTCTGCTCGTGTGTTTAGAAATGTTTTTCATTGTATAGGTATGTTTTTTTAGAAATGTCACAAATGGCATGCACTTCAAGAGAGTATTCTCTTTCAGGCCTGAATTCTTCCCAAGTTCACAGCTATAGTATGACATTTGATTTGCAAAGTTTTCAAATGTGCTTTCTTAACTGTGGATAATTTTCTAGTGGAAAACAAGCATGAGTGAAGCAACAACAATAATAACAACAACAACAACAGATTCTGAGAAATTGAAGTTGTATTTTTTAAATTTCTCTATCAAAAAATGAATCGGTAGAAGGTTATTAGGAAGTGAGTACTAAGAACTATATTAACAAGGCTTAAGTTAATTCCATTTAAAATATTATACTTTCTAAGAGATGGGATGTTTCTGAGAAATAATTTGTATGTATATAAACAGTGTTGAACTCATAAATCATTTGGCTGTAATTTCAGTTCACAAAATGTGATAGAATGCTTAGTCTACTTGGTGTATGGCTGTGCTTATCGTATCCATACGTTTGGGGAATATTCTGTAGTCATCATATATTACTACACAGGATTCTTCCAGGGAAGACTGATTTATGCATAAGAAATAATGTTATAGCTATTTCCACAGGGGAAGGGAAAATTTGGCAAACTAAACCAAGATACTGCATACAGACTTACATTCTTTATAATTAACTTTGAAATGGGAAATTTTATTCTTTTACTTTTTCACCTTTACTTTCTGGATCTTCTTTAGGAAAGATGAAAGTGGACATACAGGACTTAGCATCTGATAATTTTGGAATTAGATTTCTACTCTGTAACCTTGACAAGTCACGATTTTATACAATCATTTTTGTACAAATTAAGATTCATAATTATCAGCAATAGCTGGTTTGTGAATTAAAGCAGATAATAATATAACAATTGCATAGCATGTCTTATAATAGATTTTAAAATATGTGCTTGGATTATATTCCACTTGAATCTTAGGTATAATTAGGTCTACAACGCTAGTTTTACAAACTGTTTATTTTTCAAATGGCGATTTCTGAGGTATTTTGCTCCTCAGTAACAGTAGGACAGAATAATGAGTGTGAAAATGATTTGAGGAAACCTATCCATATCCTATATAGTACATTCCACATTACACTAGGTGTGTTTTAAGCTCCACACTTATACTTACTAAAATAAAATGATAAGAAAAACTATAATAATATAGTAATAATTGGTTTATAAGAATTTAGGGAGAGAATTCAGACATGAATGCAAACATGTTTATACCAGTTTTCCTAGGAGGAAATATGGGTTGGTTCTTTGGCACATAATAATAATAATGCTTTACATTCTTACAACTCCCATTGTCTTAAGAACTTCCTGCACTATGCTGAAGAAAGATCAAGAGGTGTCATCTGAGGTGAAGTTTTTGAAGGAAGAGTGGTTTTCCAATTATGAACGCGGAGAGCTACAAAAGGTCACAGAACACAACAAGCAAGGATAGACGTAAAGCTGTGAGAGAGAATGACATTTTAGGAAAACTGTAATCCAGTTTTACAGCATTGTTTTCATTCAAACAATACTCTTCAAATTATTCTATAAACTAGGCATTCCAGTAGGCAACATCATAGGACGTCATAGTCAATGTACGGTTAAGAACTAAAGTGTAAAAGTGGTTACCCACCCCCTAACAAATTGAAGGGTCTGCATCTGTATCTATATTGACCCAGATATTTTAAAATGAATTTTAGTTCATCTTTCTTTCTCTAGTAATTGCAACTATTTGTAAAACTTGCTACTTTGATAAAGGATATGGCCATGGATATTTTTCTTATTAAAATGAGACCTTTTTTTAGTCAGTTCTCACAATGGAAGTAGTATGCATGTATAATCCACAAGTTTTCATGTAATATTTTTATTATTATTCAGTTCAAGACATTTTTCATTTTATGTTTGATTTCTTATTTTACCAATCAGAAGTTAATTGCCTTATTTCCCAGTGACTAGACATTTTATAGTTATCTTTGTATTATTGATTTCTAATTTATTTGTACTGATCAGAAAATACATTTTGCTGGATAAAAATATATGGTGTTTATCATTTAAAATAGGTTAAGTCTTTATAACCTGGCATATAGTTACTTTTGGTAAACTTTAATGAATGTCGTTAAATAATAAGCGTTCTATAGTTATTGGGTGCAGTGTTCTCTATGTGCCGATTAGGATAAGTATCTTAATCTTTTATTGTTCAGATAATAGATAACATTTTTTTAAATTCAATATGCCCAGAAGTTCTTTTGCATGCCATCTTTCCCTTATGTACTAAAAGGCTTGAAAGAAATTTTGTAACTATTTACCTATATTAAAATTCTTTTTTATAATACTTAGCCTTACTTCAGTTGTCAGACTAGCCCTGACTGGCATGACAATAAAGTAGTAATAGTGGAACATTTCTGTATGTGTTCAAGAGTAGATGTAAACTGAAGGAAGTTTGTCAGGACAGAAAGAGATTTAAGCTGAATACCCCTTTCATAATTTTAAGTATATTATCTCTTTAAATATGAATAAATTACAATTATGAATACAGTAAGCCTAAATTATGATATCTATACTTTTAATAAAACCACCTTAGTTAAAATGAAAAACTAAGATATAAGAAAAGATAGATTTCTGGCAATGTGAATTATTATTAGCATCTATCATAATTTCTACTAAGATAGCAAAATGCTTTCAATAAATAAAGTAAGAGAGAAATTTCTATAGAAATGTGTATGTTCAACAACATTACATACAATGTTACAGGTTGTTGAAATTGCATGAATGTAATCATTCTGACACATTTTTAGTTGAATATTTACTATCAAATGTAGTACTGTGATATTTTTATGTATTTGTTCACAAACTACTTTGTGATTTGCCTGAGCATATATATTATAGTAAAGTAAAAATTCAATATTTGTCTTTCAGATAATATATTATTTAAGGGTACAATTATATGATGTTTCTATATTATGCATTTTAGCAAATTAAAAATGTATAAAGCAAATATTTTTTAAAATGTTAATTGGTCAAGCTAAGTGACAAGCATATGAGCATGCAAAATACTACACTTTTATTTCTACATGGTAAACATTTTTCAAAACACAAGGAAAGAAAAAAATAATTACTTTTATTTTAAAGTACCCATCACAATTATCGCAATTTTTTAATTGCAATTTCTCATTAGATATTTTAAAACATGTAAAATCATTTATATTTATTCTTCAAGTGATGTAGAAAGTTGTAATAATTTATCTTGAGATTTTGAAAACAAAGACAATAAAACCTGAGAGTCTTGTTGGGGTTTTATGAAACCAGATGTTTTATTTGATTATTTTATTACTGGTCAAAGAAGATCTGACCACATATATACAGAACGCTGTAACCAGTCATATGAGCTACCATTTATTAGTAATTTTTCTGTGCCAAACACTATTCTTAGGTATACTACAAGTATCAAATTGTTTAGTATTCACAGCTAGGTCTTGAGGAAAAACAGTGTAATTATCTCCATCTTACAGATGACAAAACTGAGGATCAGAGCGTTTAGGCTGTTTCTTGGAGACCGAGTGCGCAGTAATGGCAGAGTACCCTTACCTGCCACACTGCTACCAAAGCAGTAAACAAAATATTATTCTAATATGCACATCCTTGCTAACGACAAGGAACAATGTGAGAAAACTCTGTCTAAATATAATAATTATTGGTTCTTGTACTTTGATCTAATTATGTATTCAATGACTAAAACATACATTTCAGACATATTTAAATAAATTGTTTTAGTTTTTGCTACAAATATGGCAGTAATATCGTAAAGGAAGATTTTCCCAAATGGTGCTTTAGTTAAAACCCAGTTGTCAATGCATCTTTTAAAAGTAGAGCATAGAAACAGTACTGACCATCACAGAAATATTCCATTAACCATATAGGATTAAGGAATTTATAAAGAACTTCTTTTTAAATGACAAATGACACTAGAATTTTACTTTAGTTATAGCTGTACTAGTAAATGCTATCTCTAATAAAATTTGATTTAGTTAACCATTTAATAAAATGTATGTCATTTATTTTGTATTTATTTTCAATTTTCCACAATTGATATTTTAATACCTCAAATGTCTTATTAAAGAAAATTATACATAAGAGATTACAAATTTATGGTCTTAATGCAGAATCTGTCAAGCAGATATGTAGTATTGGCCTGCACAGGTTTTTTTTTTTTTTTCTTTTTTTTTACTTCAACTTTTATTTTAAGTTCCAGGGTACATGTGCAGGATGTGCAGGTTTGTTACACAGGTAAAGGTGTACCATGGTGGTTTGCTGCACAGATCAACCCATCACCTGGGTATTAAGCCGAGCATCCATTAGCTATTCTTCCTGATGCTCTCCCTCCCCCAACCCCTGCCCCAACAGGCCCCATTATGTGTTTTTCCCTGCTACATGTCCAAGTGTTCTCATGGTTCAGCTCCCACTTATAAGTGAGAACATATGGTGTTTGATTTTCTGTTCTTGAATTAGTTTGCTGAGGATAATGGCTTCCAGCTCCATCCACATCCCTGCAAAAAACATGATCTCATTCCTTTTAATGGCTGCATAGTACCTCATGATGCATATGTAGCACATTTTCTTTATCTACTCTATCATTGATGGGCATTTGGGTTGATTCCATGTATTAGCTATTGTAAATAGTGCTGCAATGGACATACATGTGCATGTATCTTTGTAATGGAATGATTTATATTCCTTTGGGTATATACCCAATAATGGGATTACTGGTTCAAATGGTATTTCTGTTTCTAGGTCTTTGAGGTATTGCCACACTGTCCTCCACAATGGTTGAATTAGTTTACACTCCCACCAACAGTGTAAAAGCATTCCTTTTTCTCCATAACCTTGTCAGCATCTGTTGTTTCTGGAGTTTTTAATAATCACCATTCTGACTGGCATGAGATGGTATCTCGTTAGTGGTTTTGATTTGCATTTCTCTAATGATTAGTGATGTTTTTAGCTTTTGAGAAGTATCTGTTCATGTCCTTTGCTCACTTTTTAATGGGGTTGTGTGTGTTTTTTTTCCTGTATATTTGTTTAAGTTCCTTGTACACTCTGAATTAGACCTTTGTCAGATGAATAGGTTGCTAAAATTTTCTCTCATTCTGTAGGTTGTTGGTTAACTCTGAGGATAGTTTCTTTTGCTATGCAGAAGCTTTTTAGTTTAATTAGATCCCATTTGTCAATTTTTTCTTTTGTTACAATTGCTTTTGATGATTTTGTTATGAAATCTTTGCCCACGTCTATGTTCTGAATGATATTGCTTAGATTTTCTTAAAGGGTTTTTATAGTTTTGGGTTTTGCATTTAAGTCATTAAAGACTTAAATGCATCTTGAGTTAATTTCTGTATAAGGTGTAAAGAAGAGTTCTAGTTTCATTGTTCTGCATATGACTAGCCAGTTATCCCAACACTGTTCATTAAATAAGAAATCCTTTTCCCATTGCTCGTTTTTGTCAGTTTTGTTGAAAATCAGATTGTTGTTGGTGTGTGGACTTATTTCTGAGTTCTATTCTGTTCCATTGGTCTTTGTGTCTGTTTTTGTACCAGTATCATGCTGTTTTGGTTACTGTATCCTCATAGTATAGTTTGAAGTCAGGTAACATGATACCTCCAGCTTTGTACTTTTTGCTTAGCATTTTCTTGGCTATTCTAGCTCCTTTTGGGTTCCATATGAATTTTAAAATAATTTCTTCTAATTCTGCAAAAAAAAAATGTCAATGGCAGTTTAATGGAAAAAGCAATGAATCTATAAATTACTTTGGGTAGTATGACCATTTCCACAATATTGATGTTTCCTATCCATGAGCATGGAATGTTTTTCCATTTGTTTGTGTCCTCTCTGATTTCCTTGAGCAGTAGCTTGTAATTCTCCTTCAAGAGTTTCTTCACTTCCCTTGTTGGCCATATTTTTAGGTATTTTATTCTTTTTGTAGCAATGGGAGTTCATTCATGATTTAGCTCTTTGCCTGCCTATTGTTGATGTATAGGAATGCTGGAGATTTTTGCACATTGATTTTGTATCCTGAGACTGCTGAAGTTGCTTATTAGCTTAAGAAGTTTTTGGGCTGAGATAATGGGGTTTTCTAGATACAGGGTCATGTCACCTGCAAACAAAGATATTTTGTCTTCCTTTCTCTGTATTCGAATATCCTTTATTTATCTTGCCGGATTGCCCTGGCCAGATGTTGCAATACTGTGTTGAGCAGGAGTGCTGAGAGAGCAAGCATCGTTGTCTTGTGTCAGTTTTCAATGGGAATCCTTCCAGCTTTTGCCCATTCAGTACGATATTGGCTGTGGGTTTGTCATACATAGCTCTTACTATTTTGAGGTTTCAGTAGAAATGGTAACAGCTCTTCTTCATACGTCAGGTAGAATCCAGCTGTAATCTCTCCGGTCCTGGGCTTTTTTTCAGTTGGTAGGCTATTCATTATTACCTCAGTTTTCTAACTCATTATTGGTCAATTCTGGGATTCAATTTCAATTTCTTCCTGGTTAAGTCTTGGGAAGGTGTATGTATCCAGGAATTTCCAAACAACCATCAGAGAATACTATAACATTTCATGCATATAAACTAGAAAATCTAGAAGAAATGGCCTGCATAGTTTTTATTCTTGCTTGTGTTTTGTTGGAGTTTTAAAATAGAAAGATATTCCATCAAAATAAAAATGCCTTCATCTCTATGAGAAAAATAAAATGTAAAGACTGATAATGATGCAATAGAGCTTTAGAGAGAAGCTGATTGGTGTTGTCTGTGTAGAAAATACAAAATTTTCAGTTGTCACTAATTTCCAATATCACTTTTCCAAAACCAGGCTCAGTATTTTTCCTCATTTTACTATTGGGTTTTCTGTGTTTTATTTATATGGATTATTTAAATATTTTTGTATGTACATAACTTTATATAAATTTGTGTGAAAATATATATCTAATATACTTTTTGCAAATATTATCCATACAGGACTGCCTTTTCATTATTCTCATGTTTATGAACTAAAGATTATCATTTTAATGTATTCCAATTTATCAATGAGCTATATTCCTATTTAGAGATGTCAATAAATATTTGCTTTAAGAAAATGTAATTAAAGTATGACACAACTAGAGACTTCCACACACATCGCAAATGGAAGTTCAATGGCTCTTCACAAGGTGAGCAATGTGGAATGGCCAGTACTAAGGTCAAGGACTAGGACATTACCTGTACCCACGAGCCCCTTGTGCCTTCTTGTCATTACCTCTTGTTCCCCAAACGACCACTATCCATACCTGCAACATCAGAAATTAGTTTATTATGTTTTTGAACTATATATATGTATATATATAGTTTTTGAACTATATATATTATGTTTTTGAACTATATATGTATATATATGTGTGTATATATTCTCACACAAATGTATATATAACTATATATACATATATATGTAGTATATATATTTTGCAAATATTTTCCTTACCAGACTTCCTGTTCATTCTCATTTTTATGAAAAAATACTTTAATATATTCAAGTTTAACAATATTTTCCTTTATTATTAATGCTTTCTATGTGCCATATAAAAATTTTACTTACCCCGAGTTATAAAGATATTCTTCTTGGTATTTCCAAAAGTTAATTATCTTGTTTTTTAAAGTTGAATAAAAAATCTTTTGGATTTGATTCTGTGTAATATGTCAGGTATAAATACAGGTAATGTTTTATTTTTTGCTGGTGGGTATTATCTAATTTTTTCCATACATTTTACTTTAATATGAAATATTTCATTTAACTTATTTATCACCACAATCCTGTACAATCAGAATGTTCTAATTTCTATCAGGTTAGTGCAAAATTTATTGCGGTTTTTGCCATTCAAAGTGATGCAAAAACCGCAATAACTTTTGCACCAACCTATGTATTGGCTATACAAGGACTCAATGGATAAGTGCAGCTTAGAGTTATACCCATCTAAAGTTAAATGACTAGTAAGTGCATTTGTTAAAATTTCATTGGTGTGTGCATTTCTTCATAGTTATAAATATTCAGAAAGAAATCATGTAGTAATCATGAAGAAAATAGAACATGAAGAAAAAATTCTCCCATGATAATTCTAAATAGCCAACTGGCTCTCACATGTGTTTGAGACATATCACATAAAATATGCTTGGAATGAATTACACTTAAGAATAATCTTCTGGAAGAATCTAGCTAAACCCGTGTTGAAGAATTCTGGCAAGCAAATCTCCAAGAATTATGAACTATAAAAATATGTGAACAGTACAATGAAAACCTCTATAAAATGAGAGTTAGGCCCGCCCATAGAGCAGATATGGGAATTGCTAAATAAAAAAAAAAAGTTTATTAGGTTGCTATCATTTAATTAAATAAAATAGAGTATTAAAGTGTACAACCAAGGAATGAGAGTCCACCAAGAAAGATCAGAGTGACTGGCAAATAACTATTAAAGCAGCAAATAACACTCTAAGAAAAAAATATATATACTTGTGTATGTATATGTGTGTGTGCATATACATATATATTTAAACATTGATATAAATTTAATAAAATTACTCAGAATAAAAAATAGTGGGAAAATAGATTAATAATAAGGAAAGGCAGCACAATTAATAGAATGAGTGGTCATTAAATATCTAAATAAAATAATAAATGAACACAGTGCAGAAAAATTGGATTGACAAATATTTAAAGATATATTGATATAATATTTTCTAGAATTAATAGATAACATATATCTTCAGATTCTGAAGTTTCAAGGAGCCACAAATTACATAATTAGTAAGCAAATATCACTGAATGCTTAATAATAAAAAATGCTAAATACCAAAGCAAATAGATTTTTAAAATACAGATAAAGAACAATAAACTAGCTACCAAAAAAGCAATAAGAAGACCGACAGAATAGGTCTCATGATTAACAATATAAAACAGCTTACACTGGTGTAATATGTTCAAAGGGATGATAAAAAATGTATCATCCTAAAATTCCGTACTGCATGATGGTAAAAACAAATCAATGTCCAAAAAAAAAGCTTAAGAGAGGCCAGGTGCAATAGCTCACAGTTGTAATCCCAGACCTTTAGGAAGCTGCGACAGGAAGGTCGCTTGAAGCCAAGAGTTTGAGACCAGTCTGGACAAAATAGCAAGACCCCATCTCTACAAAAAAAATATATATATATATATATATTACATATATATATGTAATATTATATAAGGAACCGCAGGGCTCAACTTTAGTCCTAGCTACTCAGGAAACTCAAGTGGGAAGATCACTTGAGCCAGGAGTTTGAGGCTGTGGTAAGCTATGGTTGTGCCACTGCACTCCAGCCTGGGCAACAGATTGAGATCTTGTCTCTTAATTAAAACAAAAATGGAAACAAGGTCAAGAGAATATTTTATCAATAAACACTGATTAAAATAACTCCTAAAGGATATAATTCAAGAAAGAGTTAAAAAGTTTCCAAAAATAAATAGTACTAATATTAATAAATAATATCAGTTACAAAATGGGTAATTGAAATTAAAGATCTTTAAATGCCTTAAATTGAAATGCAGAGGATTTATAATACTGATTAAGTTAGGTATTACTATTTATTGTATAAGTACTATGTGAACACATGCAAATGTTAGAATATTTGTGCTAAGCACTGAAATACCAGGTATGAGTGTATAATTTTCTATCTAGTACAAAGAAAAATGTAATAAACACACTAAAAAGTAAAAAATACAAAAATAATAAAAAATACAAAAGGCAAGAACTAACCAAATATTAAACACATCAACATTATTCTTGAGTTAAACATGCCTATTTCAGAGGCAGTGTTGTAATATTGACTTCATTAAATCCATTTGCTGAGTTTATCAAATTTTGGAAAATATTAAAGATAGTCCTAGTCGTTCAGAGAATTATTTGTCTTTAAAATTTCACACTCAAGTTAAAATTTTCCCTTTACCTTAGTAATTAGAAATGTACACAATTATTGCTCCAAGTCTGCTCAGGGAAATCTATCTCTTTTCATATATTCTATGTATTTATTACACAGCAGGAAACAGATATTCTCTCAGATTTCCCTTTACCTAAAATCTTGACTGAAATATTTATTTCATAAGATTATTCATTTCTACTTTTTAATCCAGTTATTTTTTCTTTTATATCTCTCCTTTTATTTTGGGGAAGAGACATATTGATATTGGTTGCTTTCAATCTGTATTAACACAAGGTCAAATAAAATGCACAAGATGGCATTTAGTGCCTTGAATTTATAGTAAAATCCAACAAGAATCCATCACCTAAAGCCTAAGAGTGACAAAATTTATTATCACTCTCTCTCAAACTCCAGCTTTATTTATTTTGTGAGCAGTCTAAAGAAAATAGCACAGTTAATGGGCAATTCGGAGAAGAATCACTTTTCAATTATGTAGGAAACAATTTGTTAGTGTCAGAATCTGGAAGTAGAGCAAGTGTGGTCTGTTCTAAACAATCACTTTTAAAAATTGGATGATGAGAAATTATTGTGGTTGCTATTTTAAAATCTTAGCTTACCATATCCCCATTGAGGCTGCATTAGTTTCAGGAGCCAGAGTTGCTGGTTAATTTAACAGAATATAGTCATGAAGAAACATGATGTACCAGATACTACAATCATTCCACTAATAGGTGTTTCATATGCATTCTATCATTTAATCTTCATTTCAAAGAGGAAATATTCACAATTGCACCATTTTTATATACACATGGAGTAGGAGTACAAGTCGACTTTCATAGTCGAAAAAAATCTCAAGTGATGGAGCTAGAATTCAGAGAATCTTTACCTGACTCACAGATTATACCGATGACAGTAAATCATCCTGAGTCTCTGTCTTCAAGGAAGTTGCAATTTATCAGAAAAGAAGATAAAATGAAGATAGGAAGCTTTGCCTAACACAGCTATTATATTATATACAAATTCAGAAACCATTGAAATATTTTGAATTAACCAGTGAGTTTTTAAAATTTCTTTATTAGGTCGGGGGTACATGTGCAGATTTATTATATAGGTAATCTCATATCATGGGGAATTGTACAGATTATTTTGTCACCTGGGTACTAAAGTTAGCACCCAATAGTTGTTTTTTCTGATTCTCTCCCATCTCCTACCTTCCACCCTCCAGTAGGCCTCAGTGTCTGTTGTTCCCTTTTTGTGTCCATATGTTCTCATCATTTAGCTCTCATTTATAAATGAGAACATGCAGTATTTACTTTTCTGTTCATGTGTCAGTTTGCTAAGGATAATGGCTTCCATCTCCATTCATTTTCCTGAAAAGGACATGATCTCATTCCTTTTTATGGCTGCATAGCATACCATGGTGTTTGTGTACCACATTTTCTTTATCCATTCTACAACTGATACGCATTTAGATTGATTCAATGTCTTTGCTAGAGTGAATAGTGCTGCAATGAATACACATGTGCATATGTCTTTATGGTAGCACAATTTATATTCCTTTGGCCATATACCCAGTAATGGGATTGTTAGGTGGCATGGCACTTTAGTCTTTAGCTGTATGAAGAATTTTCATACTGCTTTCCACAATGGTTGAATTAATTTACACTTCCACCAGAAGTGCTCCCTTTTCTCTAATCAGTGATTTTTTGGGACTCTGATGTATTTGTTTCCTATTGTTGCCATAACTAATCTCCACAAATTTAGTTGTTTAAAACAACACAAGTTTATTATCTGACAGTTCTGCAAGTTAAAATTCAAATATAGGGCTTACCAGGTTAAAATCAAGGTGTTAGCAGAACTTGTTACTAATGGGAGGCTCTGGGGAAAAATCTGCTTCCAAGATCATTCAGATTGTTGGCATTTGTAGGACAGAGTTTTCTCACTGGCTGTCAGCCAGAAATCCTTCTTTGCTTCTAAAAACTGCATACATTTCTTCTCATATTTTGTATTAGCTCCAATAGGCTTCTCTTTGATCCTTATACAGGTGACCCTACATCTCAAAGCAGTAACAGTTTGTCCAGTCCACAACATGCTTGAAATCCCTCTGACTTCCTTTCCTGTATCATCTCTCTTGCCATTCTCTCTTGCAGCGTCTTTCTCCAGGCAGCCTGAGAAAATGTACTTTAAGTGGCTCATGTAATGAGGTCAGGTGTACCCAGATAAGCCAGGATTATCTTATTTTAAGGTCTGTCACCTTAGTTATATCTGCAAAGTCCCTTTTGCCATGTAACACAACACATTCACATGTTCCAAGATTGGGGCTGATAATTTGAACAATAAACAGCCACATGTGCTTCAGATAGCAAATATATATATAGGAGAGTGAGCATTGGACCATGTGGGTGATCAAAGACAACTTCTCAGAAAGAATGCCCACTGGAAGACATGATTTTGAAATCCGGCCAGTGGGCTCATCAACCTCTTTTGTTTACTAATCTTCCTGTTTTTGAAGACATTTTTCATGAGGTAGTAGGCTGGCTGAACATACCTTGGAATTCATCTGGTTTGATCCCCTTTGTTTTTGAAGGAGAAAACTTTTCACAGAAGAGTAATGAGTTATTCAAGTTTAAACAAACACTGAGTAACTGTCAGATTACTTAATTAAAAAGATAAAAATTAGTACAAAAATACAACAGGCACAGCATTACGAAAAGGACAGCTGAGCTTCTCTTGGGTTTAGTGTGTTCTAGGAAAGACCTACATTCTTTCTGAGTCCCCCCGTTCCTCACATGGTAAGGGAGCCTGAGACTTTACAAATTCCTGCTGTCGAATCTCTTCTCTCTCCATTTCTCCAAGACGTGAACTTTCCGCCAACTAAGTCCCAAATTGACGATTGTCTAATCCAGAACTGTAGTAACCTTTACTTGGTTACTTCATGGTGATCTTGATGTTTTTTTTTATTTTTATTTTTTTTTTTAAGAATTATACTACTTTCAAAATAGAATGGTAAACAATTTCAGGGTCTAGGAAATGGTCTTTCTATATTTTGTCATCTGTTTCCTTTACAGAAATGTAAATAACTCCTAACTCCCACAAACAAAGATTATATTACCCTTCTCAGTGAGATTCCTGACCCATCAGATGAGGAGATATTTTATTTTGATTTTTTATTTGGAATTTTATGTTCCATTTTTTTAAACTATTTTTTATGCCAAGGAGAAATGTATATTCTAATGTTAAATATGATTTCCCAAAATTACTCACAAATTACGCTTCCAATCCTATCTTTTATTGACAAGGATAAATACATGAAAGTTACAGACCACAGACCAGAGGCAGGGATTTAATTCTTTGTTCATTTACTAGATCAGTGAATTTGGTTAGGTTATTTAACATCATTGAGCCTTAACTTCCTCATCTGTGAAATGAGAATAACACAGTTACTCAACTACATTGCCATGTGAATTAAATAAAATCATGTATGTGAAAGCATCTGGCACAAAACACTAGCACAGAGTTCTGGTTCTCTATCCCAATGCTTCTATTTTAATTCTGTTATGTGTTTTGCAGGAATCTCTGTTGCTGAATTTAAAAGACAAAATGGAAGGCAAACTCTAGATTCTAATTCAGAGAAAGTGTTAAGAACAATTTATTAATGAAGCTTAGAGAACAATGGTGTAAAGAAAATATTAGGGTAAATTTCAAAACCTTCTTGCAATTTCCCATGTTGTCTTTGTAATTAGATGTGTTCTCAGAATGCAGTTATACATTTTGTAAATGACTTGTGAATGTCAGCTAATCTTGTTTTAATTAGAGCAAATAAGACTGATGTGAAGGAAAGTTTTAAACTTTAATGTTGAATTCCTTTCAAGTGTAAAGTGCAGTGAAAAAGTTCCTTTTTTAAGTAAGAAAGATGACAATATAATGAATCATGGACCTCAAGAGGAATAAAGCATTTCTTTTACGAAGCAGAAGAAAAATAAATATTTTTAAATAGTAAAAATTTTTCTTTAAGAAACCAGATAAAGCCGAATTCCAAATTTAAAAGCTTGATGTACAAATCATGATGATTACACTAATTATAAGAGCTAAAATGTACTGAAGATGTTCTGTGTTCTTGACATTGACCAAGAAAGCCTTAATGTTTTCCCTCAGCTTGGACTAAACTTCAGACAGGATTGTAAGCCCTAACCTTTCTTTCCTTAGAGCATTTATTTTAGAAAACTTGTAATTGCAAATTCATTGTCTGCCCCTTTGAGATGTAAATCTTTTTTAAAAGCCTCTTCCCAGTTTTACAATTCAGCACTGCCTTTCTCAAGGACCTAGGAGCCTTACCTTTGAAATACAACTATCAAGGAAGATAACACCCCTATCTCCTCTTCCTATGGCAGGGTGGGAACCTAACTTCAGCTGGCACCTTGCTTCAAGTTGGATAATCACCCCCTTTCATAAAGACTTGAGAAAGTTCACTTTTCCTTTTAGCAATGACAATTAGCAAGGGTAGATAGTCTGTGATCCTCCAATCCAAGCTCTTAAAACGCTCCCGCCCTCTGTTTCAGCAGAGGTGAGCTCAGACTGAATTCTGGAGTCTCTTTCTTACATGTTGAACTTTGTACAGTTCAATTTTTGCTTTGAAAAGATCTATTCTTTGTAATTGGCTAAGGGGGCATATAGCACATTCTCTCCATCAAAAATGTAATAGTAATAACAGAAATATACCTATACCTGGTTCAGGCAGCATTGTATGTGAGAACTGCATATAATAATAATAATAATAATAATAATAATAATATACCTGGTGCAGGCAGCATTTTCTATGAGAACTGCTCTGGACCCTGACCACTAGAATCCTGGCTCATATAATCAGGTGGTGCCATGTGATCCATCAATTTAGTCTCAACTATCTAAGAGAACCTTAGACACAGTATTTTGTGATGATGAAAAATAAATGCGTTGACAATGACTGAAACCTCTTCTTGAAAAAAAATACAACTAAACATACACGTGCATATAAAAATAAACATTAAGGATTTGTAGCGGGTAAGAAGGACTCCTCAGACTTTCCTCCTAACTGCTCTCTTGAAGCACCTGGTTAGATGTCTCTGTTTAGTCCAAAGAGTCCCTGTGAGTGCCCAGTTGCCCATCTGGTTCAAGCCTATCACAGTCAGGGAGAATCTTGGATTTCACAGCTTCTTAAAGAATTGTCCTGAAGGACGATGTTCTAGCAAATGATTTCTAGGATGTGATTGTCATCATCCAAATAAGCCTTCAGTGTGTGGGCCAGCCCGTGAAGGGCAGCTCCTCTCTGTGTCACCCACCTGGATGTGTTACATGCATATATGCCTGCTCTTGGTATATGCGTTCTGTGAGGGCTCTTCACTCTTAAGATTATGTGAGGACTACTTTGAACTCTCTTTGGTAAAAAAGACTCATTTCCTGCTTAGCACAGACTTGGAAAACAACCCACTTTCCTTGCACAGAGTGGTCATGACATTTTCTAGACAGTGATATGAAGTATCCCCCATGAATGTGAAGTGACTCAACAGTGGTTCAGGTGTGTCTGTGATTATCCCAGGCCAAGCTGCCTGCAGAATCACACTTCATTGGCACAATAATACAGCAAGGCTAAAGAATGTATAAATAAATGTTGTTGCTTTTTTTTAATAGATGAGAAAACTAATAGGTAAAAAAATGATTAGAGACACATGACTGGCAAATTAACAACCCTGAATTCCAACTATGTCTTTGAATCTAAATCATGCCTTTCTCCCACTTAAATTTGCTCTTTCATAGCTGTAAGAGATGTCAGTTCCCCATAGCACATAAATTACAGATGAGCTGCTTTCTCACTTTACCACTGAGAGTCAAAGAGGTTGACTGATTTTGCCCTAGGTCTTCCAGTTACTGAATGGCAGAACTTAAACAAGAACTCAGGTCTTCTGACTCTAAGCCAGGATTCACATCATAATTAATAGAGGGATCAAAATGTATCAAAATAGAGGTGTTCCTAGTGAGGGCAGGGTTTGGGGTGTCATTAGGGAGTTAATTGCTGTCTTTGAAAAAGTAATTCCTAATAAAAATTACCCTGTACTAACCATCAGAACTTCTATGAGTGTAACTTGTGGCGCTTACTTAGTTATACATAGCCTTCATATATGGACAGAAGAAGGGCAGCCAAAGGAGAAAAAAAAATCTATCATTAAAAAAAACGCAAATATTCATTTAACATTGTATTAGTCAAGGTTATTCAGAGAAAAAGAACCTATAGGGTGTGTGTGTGTGTGTGTGTGTGTGTGTGTGTGTGTGTGTGTGAGAGAGAGAGAGAGAAAGAGAGCCTGAGATTAAGAGTAAGGTTTTAAGTTATTGGTTTAAGCAATTATGGAGACTAGCAAGGTCAAAATTTATAGGCTAGGTAATAGGCCATCAGGCTGGAGACCAGTGGTTAGCTGATGTTGCGGTTTGAGTCCACTGCAGTCTGTTGGCAGAATTATTTCTTCTTCGGGAAGATCCATCTATTTTTTTTCTTCAGTTGATTGGATGAAACTGACCCAGATTTTGTAAGAAAATCTGCTTTTCTCAAAGTCTACTGATTTAAATGTTTACCTTATCTCTAAGATACATACAAAGAAACATCTAAAATTATGTTTGGGAAAAAGCGGGTACTGTGGCCCACTCAAGTTGACCAGTACGACTACCAATCACAAGTATGTGTCATGAGTCACTCTTTGCATTGATGCTGAATATTTAAAGATGAAAATAAAACAAAACATAGGCTTACATAGCCTAGTATAGAAACAAACAACAAATGATTTCAACATCATACAATTTTTATGCTAATGGAGATATTTGCAAAGTAGAGAGCAGGAAAGGGATTCACTTAATTGTTGCTAAGGAGACAAGCAGGGAAGCTTTCTTAATAGGCAGAGAGTTTAGCTTGGAACTTCAAGGGTGGGTGGGGACTTCCCAAGCAAACAAACAGAAAATAGGATTTCCCAGTCAGAGGAAATATTCGTGGAGAAATAGAGATTTGATGGAATGCTTCCTACCGGGGGAGCTACGGATAATTTTATATATATATATATATATATATGTGTGTGTGTGTGTGTGTGTGTGTGTGTGTGTGTGCATATGTGTGTGTGTATATATATATATATACACACACACAAAAGACAGGGGATGAAGATCAAAGGCCAGGTAGGACCTAGATTGTGGAGGACTTTGTGAGCCATGCAGTGGCTTCTGCACCTTATCCTGTAGTCCCTGGGAGAAATGGAAGAATTTGATGCGAGTCTTCTCATGGCCAGATATTTGTTTCAGAATTCACAAGATGGGAAAAGCAAAGACAAATGAAAAACCTGGATACATATAGCCATTAGAATCAGACTGGCATGATGGGATTATTACAGACACAGCACAACTTCATTAGGTAATTGTCCAACATTTGCCAGCCACACAGATATTTACTAATATTAAAGATCTCAGTAGCAGGCTGATCCCCAAAACATTCTTCTCTTATTTCTTTGAAGTCAGTGGTGTTCACATACTCCTCTCTCCTTTGGACCTGATTGCTTTCCCAAAGTTCTTATGAGTTGAGATCAAGCGACCAAAACTAACAGTGCCAATGAATTCAGATAACTGTCAGGGGCTGTTGGGGTGAGGTGGGACAGGTTTTCGTCTCAGCGTGACCCGGTTCCTCTCAGGGTCAGAAGCCATTTAGAAATCATATTGGACTGTGTAAGTCTGAGTTGCTTTGACACTTCAGAACCTTGAGCAAGTCATTTTAGATCTTAGATTTCAGTTTTCTTACCTTTAATGTGGAGATAGAACTCTCCACCTGGTTGATTACTGTGGGAAATAAAAAGAATGTATAAAAAGTGCTTAGCCTAGTGTTTCTTGAATAATACTTGACCTAAAATTTCCTTCTGCTTGGCCAGGTTTCTGACAGCCTGTCTATGCTTACCCTCCTCTCAGTCGAGATACTGTTTGCTTCCTAAGTATGGAACTATGTGCTACTCTGAGTTCAGCCTAATATTTTATCCTTTTATTCTTCTGCCTGGAATATCTGTTTTCTGCATGGAATATCTGGTGGGTTAAGTCTTCCTATCAGTAAACTCTTAGGGGAAATGTTACGTCTTCCAGGAAGCCTTCCATGCTAAGTTCCTTCCAGGCTTCCCAGAGCCACTTCTTCTCTTCCCCACAGCTATTAGCCCTGCACCAGTGGGGGCTGTGAGCTTTAAAACTATGTTTTCACTTTTATTTCCCCAGAAACTTCTGAAGAACAGCATACGTAGTGGAAAATAAATATTTATATTAAAAGAAACAAAACAAAGAGCTGAAATAGCAAATCAAATATCCACCCACTGCATGAGGGAAATGGTATTTCCTACAAAAATTGTGTTTCATGTGGCTTAAATATGCTTTCCTCTTCCACATTTTTCAGTGAATTTTGGCACAATGTTTCTCTTTCCTGGTGTCCATTTCCTTGTCTGTAGTAAAAGACTGAAGTTTCTGAATTACTGGATAAGGCTCCCTGTAGTTTGGAATCTGTGTTTCTTCAAAACAACCCAGTAGTAACAAGTAAATACTTTCTTATGAAAAAAAAAAAAAAAAATGCCTGACATTTTAAAGGAGTCAGAAAACTACTGCACACGTTGAAATCCAAGTCCTAGCTAGATCACACTCATGTGTACTTGTGCTTCTGGCTGTGACAACTTTTTACAGAGCATCTCTTTCTTCAAACTTGTCAAGGTGCTGTCTCCCTCTCCTGAGTACTATGTGAATCAGTCCTCATGTCCCACTCACACACTCTCACAGGGTGGCAGCAATTTGACTGATTTCCCACCACTATTCTCCTAGTCACAGAAACCCTTCATATTCTTCAAGGTCAACAAAGTATTTTTCATTCTCAGAGAAAAAGAACTATTATAATGCAGTATGCTATCTTTTTTCAAAATAGAAGAAATCTCTGACTTTAAAAAAGTTCTCATATAGGATCTGCACACTTAGACTACATATAAATGATCAACCTGATGTATTTTATATCAATCTTTAATAGCTGCACATTTAATAATTCTTCATAGCAATCTAACCTCATATTCCCACCAACAAATAAAATGACTAATTTAGTTTGCCTAAACTATCCAAACTTTCTGTTTTCCACACATAGTTAGCATCCATATAGGCATCAGCGTGTTTGATTTTGAGTATGGTAAACATAATTTTGCATAGTTTTTAAAAATTAAAACGATCCATTTTTCTCATACATTTTCCAAATTATTTACATTTTAACTGATTGCATTAATGGCCTCTTCAACTTCTTTTGTGATTTAGTGTAAAAAGTTTTTTTGTGACTTAGTGTAAAAAACAAAATGTTTGTAATTACACAGATGTGAATTAGAATTCAAGCTCTGACACCAGCATGCTGGGTTTCCTGAGACACCTTATTATGTATTTATTTAGTTAGTTGAGATGGAGTCTCTTTGTGTCGCCCAGGCTGGAGTGCAATGGCGCCATCTCAGCTCACTGCAACCTCTGCCTCCCAAATTCAAGCAATTCTCCTGCCTCAGCCTCCTGAGTAGCTGGGATTACATGGTGAGTCACCATGCCCAGGTAATTTTTGTATTTTTAGTATAAGCGCGGTTTCATCATGTTGGCCAGGGTGGTTTTGTACTCCTGACCTTGTGATCTGCCCGCCTTGGCCTCCCAAAGTGCTGGAATTACAGGCATGAGCCTCCCAAAGTGCTGGAATTACAGGCATAATTACACCTTATTAATAATAATGCTGAACCATGTTTATCTTAATTATAAAATAGAGAAAATAATTCATCAATGTTAGGGTGCTTATGAAAATTAAATGTGTTAACACATGTGAGAATGTCAAATATGTTTTCGGGCACATACTGAATGTTCGAGATATTGTTTTCTTTCCTTCTTTTAGAAAGTTGAAATTATTTTTTTCTTTTTGTTAGTGCTTATGCTGTTACAAATAATGCTGTAATATAAGGTTATCCTCTATTTATTCTCATACAGATATGAGCATAGAAAATTACACATAAAATGTTTCTGATTATATGTATTCCTAGGTAAATGTATGTGTAGGGCAAGAATTGTCTATTAATCCCTGTATATCTGAAGTCAATGGTTCCCACCTGGAGATAATTTTGTCCCCCTGGGGACATGTGACAATGTTTGAAGACATTTTTGATTGTCACAACTAGAGGATAGCGTGAAACTGCTATTACCCACTTAGTGGGTAAAGATCATGGATGATGATAGACATTCTACAACGGATGGGACAACCACCCATAACCAAGAACTACTTGGCTCAAAATTCCAATACTGCTAAGGTTGAGAAAACATGCCCTAAATCTATCATAGCACCTGGCATATCACACATGACCAATAAATATTTTCTGACTGTATGGGGAATTTTCAGGTCCTCACTGAAAGTAAACAGCTGGGTGCATGAATTCACAATGTCTAGTATGCTATTTTTCATGTTATAAAGAAAGAGCAAGGGATGCCAAAAATACTACAATGTCAAGAGGATTTATTCTGAAAACATGTTTACTTATTTGAAAATAAAGTAGTTTCTCCAAATAGCACTTTGTCCTCACAAAGGTACTTTCTTTCAGATACAAAATAGATTAGAATCCACTCTTGCCCACTTTATCAAAAGCTGTAAAGCAGTTAAAATTAATAGAAGGGAATGACCTCCATTATAAATGTTGCTCATTACCTGTCAGATCAATGAGTATTTAGATGGGCTGAAAAAAATAACACTCTCAGATCAAAAGCCCACTAACAGCTGAAATATATTTCAGATTAAGTTAACTGCAACCCAGGAGGGATGACGTTAGCCAATATTGTTCTGTGCAATCTAATTAAAGGAAGCCAGGTAAAATCAAGAGCCTTTGGGGAGCTTTATCAGGTTTTACCAAGTCACAGACTCAACATATTTGATGAAATAGAATGTGTTTACAAAAAACAACTGCACTAACAAAAGAACCATATGAAATAAAATGAAGGAAGCATGTGTCTTCCTAGATAGATATGATATGAAGACCTGAATTGCAATCCTGGATTTATCATCATATTTCTCAAAGAAAGTATCAATTACTCTGTGCTTTTATTTTCTACACCTATGCAATAAAGACTGCTGAAGAAATTTATTACTATTAATTCTTTGAAAAAATTAAATAAAATGAAATAAGATGAATAAAAGAAGGAACAGTAAAGATAGGATATGTCTTATTCTAATAAATAAAATGTATAGCTGAACTTTAATATACCAAGTACAGATTGTGGTAAAACTCTTTTTTCATCATCTCATTCAACTCTTGGAATATATGATGAGGGACATACTACTGCTGGGATTTTACAGATAAAGAAACCAAGGCACATACAAGTTACTGGATGGGCTAAGATCATGCAGGTGGTAACAGAGATGACATTCAGGTTTCTAAACCCTACATTATACAACTTCTCGAAGTTGGTAAGGAGAATAACCGTGTTTCACACCAAATCTTCTGATACCAAAGCCCTCTTATTTGTACCCCAGTTAGTTGAAGACTGGTGATTAAACAATGATAACAAGTTCAAAAACTGCCCAGAAAGTAAAGTACTGCCTAACGTTAGTAGGAATTTGATATTAGCACCTGCGTCTTTAGTCAAAGTTCCTTGAAATATTATGAGATAATTAATCAAGTGTAGAAAAAGTTCATGAGTAAGTTTACATCATGGAAATACGGTAGTTAGAATTTGGGTGCTCATGGAGAGTAAAGAAGGTATAGAGTATCATTATGAATAGCACTTTTGGGTGCAAGCTTTGTTTTATTGGCTCTGAGAAATCATACAGCCTACTCTCATGGTCATTTGAGGTCAAATGGCAAAAAAAAAAAAAAAAAAACTCTGAATTGATATACTTTAAGGTAACATCTTCACTCTGCTAGCCCAAGTAGTCGTACAGGTAGAATGAAACTTCCTTTTTATTTATTTGACAAATACTAGTCTATTTCTATGTTCAAGGAACAATATGCTAGTGGGTGAAGATAAGATTAAACATGCAGATAACATTCTTGTTCTCGTTAAGCTTCTATTAAAGTCAGAGAGACAGAATCTAAACAATAAATTAGTAGCATAACTGGAGATAGCAGCAGGTACAAGTTGGGGAGTAAAATAGAGTAATGGATGAGAGAATGAACTGGGAGAAGCTGCTTTCATCCAGAAAGTCCGGTCTATGAGTTAAGGATTAAATTAAAATATATCTTCTATGACAACTAGAACATAGTAGGGACTCAGAGCAGGGAATAAATTATTAACATTTACTTTAAAATCGTAAGTCATTGGGAAACATTCCTTCAACTTTGGTAGATGAGACTGACCATGTGTCATAATTAGAACCACAAAATTCAAAGGTAGTAGTTACACATACACTCTACTAACTCTATTCCCTACGGTAATAAGCTGGAGAAGAATGTGGGCAGAGTTAAAATTCAGAAACTGGCCAGTTCTGAGTTTGAATGTAGCAGGTTATTTACTGGCTGTAAAGTCATGGATAATTTAAATAAAGTCTGAGTTTCTGCTTCCTTCTTTGTTGAAATGATTGGCAAGCACTACATAGTCATCAGTTTCCTTTCCTTTCTACCCATTTGAATATGAAGAAATTGACTGGAGGAGAAAGGAAGGGACTTGCCCCTGATGACATAGCTATTTGACACAGTTATTTATTAGGTAAACCTGAAGAAATACCTGCTATATTGGTCTGTTTTCACACTGTTATAAAGAACTACCTGAGACTGGGTAATGTATAAAGAAAAGAGGTTTAATTGACTCACAGTTCCACATGCTGTAAAGAAGCATGGCTGGGAGGCCTCAGCAAACTTGCAATTATGGCAGAAGGTAAAGGGGAAGCAAGCACGTCTTACCATGGTGGAACAGGAGAGACAGAGAAGGGGGAAGTGTTATACACTTTTAGACCATGGGATCTCATGAGAACGCACCCACTATCACAAGAACAGCAAGGAAGTAATCTGTCCCATGATCCAGTCGCCTCCCGTCAGGCCCCTCCTCCAATTTGATATGAAATTTGGGTGGGGACACAAATCCAAACCATATCACCTACTCTCCATTTTATAGTCTTTCCTGAACTCCATTTTGCTATCCCCATGATACATTTAATCAGTAATGTGTAAAACGACATCAAAGAAGGGAGATATTTAGAAGGATAGGACAAATGAGAAAAATATCTTTGTGAAAAAAGCGAGTTAGAGGGTCTTAAGAGTGGTCCCAGGAGTAGCAGCATTATCATCTCTTGGGAACTTGTTAGAAATGCAAATTATTGAGCCTCACCCTAGACCTACTGAGTTCAGAACTCTGGGGGAGGCCCCAGAAATCTGCGCTTTAACAAGCTTTTTAGGTGATTCTTATGCACATCTCAGTTTGAGAGCCAGCCACTGTTTTAGATCAGTTTTAGGAAAAGGAAAGGTACCTACCATAAAAGAAGCGAGCTTCTTTACAACATAATACTGCAAGAATGAAATTGCCACCTTAAAGGATGTTTTGTGAATGGAAAATTAAATGTAGATTGATAGATTATATAGATTAGATAAATAGGTAGGTAGACATGACAGATTTGTATATAAATATAGATTTTATTCATCCTACTGTATCATCAATCACTTTCACATTCTACCTGATTCTGCCTGAACCTACTCATTTGGCAATATTCTATTTAGTAAAGAATTGGTAATACTAATGGTATTGGGTTTTTACTCACTTTAAATTTACCTAATTGCAGAAAAATAAAGTAACAGATTTTATCTATAGCATAATTTATAGATGTTAATGCAGTGCCCTCAGACCTCACCCAGAGTTTTTGTATTATGCTGAGTGATGTTATCCATCCAAATTATTGATAATTTGCATTTCTAACAGTTTCCCTGGTGGGTGGTACCTTAATTTTGGCTCAGCTATCATCAACTTCCACTCATTAGAATTCTTTGTAAAATGTAAAATACTTTTCAAATATTACTGATCTTTTTGCAGGAGACTCTTACATGTGCTCAAATTATTTCAGATAGATTCTTAGGTCTAATTTACATTACCATGATTTTACACTATATTTGTACATAAAATATGTGCTATTTTGCTCAGAATTGGAGTAGTAACCCAGAGAGTCAGCACTACAGGTCATTAAGAAAAAGGATAGAATGTGCCTCAAGTGGTGGATCAGTCAAGAATAAAAAGAACCATTTACTGAATTCCTTATGTGGCTATTGCTGTTGTGGCTTTACAGACATTCTATAGACTCCTCACAACTTTAAGGCTAGTATCATTTTGCCATTTTAGGTAAAAAAAATTTGAGGCTTGAATTTAGATTAGGTTCAATCTAAATCTAAATTTCTGAAAGTTAAGAAACCAGTGATTGAGAGCCAAATTCTGGTTGACTAAAAGCTCTTATTTTCAACTCTCAATGGCGGACTAGTCAAGAATAAAAAAGGACCATTTACTGAATTCCATATGTGGATATTGCCATTGTGGATTTACAGACATTCGATGGACTCCTCACAGCCCTAAGGTTAGCATAATTATGCCATTTTATGTCAAAGAAATTGAGGTCTGAGCTTAAATTAAATATAATACATTAAAATTAAGAAACCAGTGATTGAGACCCAAATTCTGGTTGACTAAAAGGTTTTGTTTTCAACTCTCTGGGGCCACATTTCCAGCACCATGAAAACAGTTTAGCATTAACTTATAAAACACTTACTGTGCACCTACGATGCCATACAATGCTTTGTAGAGTATTAGAATGAACAATGGGCATGTCTACCCTAATTACCAACCTGTTTCAGCTTCCATGTCACCTTAGAGAAGCCTAAGTTCACCCATCCCATGGGGTGAACCCATTCTTGTTTCTTTTTTTTTTTTTTTTTTTTTTTGAGACGGAGTCTCGCTCTGTCGCCCAGGCTGGAGTGCAGTAGCAGGATCTCAGCTCACTGCAAGCTCCGCCTCCCGGGTTCACGCCATTCTCCTGCCTCAGCCTCCGGAGTAGCTGGGACTACAGGCGCCCGCCACCTCGCCCGGCTAGTTTTTTGTATTTTTAGTAGAGACGGGGTTTCACCGTGTTAGCCAGGATGGTCTCGATCTCCTGACCTCGTGATCCGCCCGTCTCGGCCTCCCAAAGTGCTGGGATTACAGGCTTGAGCCACCGCGCCCGGCCCACATTCTTGTTTCTTTTCTCATCTATAAAACAGTGTGAAAATGCATAATTTATAAAGATTAAAATGTATTCAGAGATCTAATTAGTAAAACAATAGGTGATTTTTAAAGGCCCTGTCATGTCCCAATGTTTCTTAATGAGTATATATTATTTAAATACTGATAGGTATTTTCCACTAGTGTTCTGGAAAATGTATTCAGTGCCTACTCATCTAAAGAATTCCTATTTTGCTCCCCACTGAAGTTGTAGGTTGCTGTCCTATACTGGATTGGACAGAGGCAGGAATGAAACAGCAGGGAATAAACATTTTATTTCTCAAGTCTTAAAATAATTAAAATATTAGAGAGAAAAAATATGTGCAAAAGAACCTTCTCTGTCAAGTTTGGAATCTGAGACCCTTGACAGGTTTCACTGGTAAATTTTTATAGAACACTGACTTAGAATTTTGTATATACCTGTATTGTCAATCCCTGTAGAAATATTCTTAAACTGTCAACACCTATGCATATGCAAATCTCACCTTTCCTTCAAACTACAGCATAAAAGCCATTAAGCCTCCCTTTGTTCTTTGAAGCTGGAAATTCTAAACAACTTGTCTGAACTCAGTGGGTTATTCATCTGTGTGTCTCCCAGGAGCATATGCCTAAGAAAATGTTGGCAAGAAAAAAAGAGAGATTATTATACCATTAAAGCAGAGTGTAGGGAGAAAAGATAAAATTACCTATATGCTTGTCCTAAGACATTAGCTGCTAGTATTTTGGTTTATTCTGTTCACTATGCTTTCAATGTTTTATTGGCATATATTATTTTACACAATTAAAATTAACTTGTAAAAATATTGGATCAATTTTTTTAAATAATACAATTTTTCATATCAAGTGTGACATTACAGTATCAGAGTTTACCTAGCTGCTAAAGATTTTTCAGGATATATTGCTTTCTAACATGAAGTCTAAGTTTTCATTGACTATTTCCTATTATACTAGACCGCAAACTGGATGATGCCATAAATTGTATCTGAATTGCATATTTCCCCCAGGGCCTTACTCAGAGTAGATACACAACAAATATCTGTATGCTGAATAGCTTTTGCTGTATTGCATTTGGAATCCATGAAATATATTTTATCATTTAACAATGTCTGCTCCTTAGGAAAGAATAGACCTTTTTACTTATTCCATGAGTAATTTAACTTTGAGGAGTGAGAGGTCAAATAGACATGACCATCCATCCTGAGTCTTTTGTCTCAGGGCTGGTGTTCCTTCTACCATAGCCAGCTGCCTTAAGTTTAAAAAATGAATGGATTCTAGGGTGATCTTTTAACTTGAATTTATACTCTATAGGATGGGCAACAAACTCTTCCCAGTAGTATTCAGGATACGAATACTCAGACAGATCTGAGGTATTTCTAATGAACTGGTCTTCAAATCTTCAGAACACGTATAATGCCAAAAACATTATTTTGATGAATAGGCCCTAAACTTTTAAAAAATGAAGCTGTGATGGCAAATATCAAATCTTTTAAACAAAATCAAATTCAGGAGTTCAATTTAAATTTTGGCAAAGCCCCAGCACATTAAAAGAGAATTAAATCAGTTTTAGGAAGCAGAACATTCATATTTTACCTTTATTTTTAAACAACTGTTAAAACCTCTACCTTTTTATTTCTTTACTTCAGAGAAAGAATGGCCCTGAAGCAGCAATGTCTTGTCTGACCCTGGATACCATAATTGAAATAAATGGAGGAAAAAGATGTTTTTATTTTAAAAGCTCCTTCAGTATGAAAGGAAGTGTATTACTGTGAAGAAGCAATTAGAACAATTTACAATTGTATTTTTAAATGTATTTTCATTTTTATAAATTTAGCCCTGTACAATCCTACTCCAAACAGGAATTTAAAGAATAATAATGTTGCCAGGTGCGGCGGCTCAAGCCAAAACCATTATTTTGATGAATAGGCCCTAAACTTTTAAAAAATGAAGCCGTGATGGCAAATATCAAATCTTTTAAACCCTAACCCTAACCCTAACCCTAATCCCAGCACTTTGGGAGGCCGAGACGGGCGGATCACGAGGTCAGGAGATCGAGACCATCCTGGCTAACACGGTGAAACCCCGTCTCTACTAAAAAATACAAAAAACTAGCCGGGCGAGGTGGCGGGCGCCTGTAGTCCCAGCTACTCCGGAGGCTGAGGCCGGAGAATGGCGTGAACCCGGGAGGCGGAGCTTGCAGTGAGCTGAGATTGTGCTACTGCGCTCCAGCCCGGGCCACAGAGCGACACTCCATCTCAAAAAAAAAAAAAAAAAAAGAATAATAATGTCTACTATTTTTAAGCACCTACTACTATGTGATAGGTATTGTCCTAGGCTTTTTACTACATTACATCACCAATCTTTCAAAACAGCTGTTAGTATGTCTATTATTACAGATGAGAATATTGTTCCTGAAATAGTAAGAAATCTTGCCATATTTGCATTCCTATTATCTGATAGGTTGAGGTTGTTGACTTCAAAATTTGTTTTTCTCTGCGTACCACCCAGCTCTTACAAAAATCCATAAGTCATTGTGCTTAAAGATGAATAAAACATTTTTGAACATGCCTAATAGATTTGTATCATGTTGCTTATCTGCTAAGCAAGGCACTAGAGGCTTTTGCTGATGTGGAATTTATATAATTATTTGAAATTTCATGTAAGTAGAATTTGTGAATACAAATTTAATATAAACCAATAAAAATTCTTCTGATAATTTTGCAAAAGAAATTTGGAATGGCAGAAGACAAAAAATAATAGCAGTTAGTAGTAAGAGTTCCTAGAAATGGTTGGCCTGGGGTCAAGCTCCACCCAAGGAAACCTGGACAGATAGAAGCAGAAAAGTTCTTTAAAATCTAATAGTTATACATATATAATTATATATATATATATATATGCAATTTTATGTATTTATATATAATTTCTGCTCCAGTTACAATGTGGCCGTTTATTTTAATGTAAAGGTAATATTGTATATTGCCTACTACAAAGAAAAATTGAAACCCTAGGAAGAAATGACATATTTCCCCTTGAGCATTCGATGCACCAGATATGCAACTGTGGACCCCAGGATTACATGCACCAAGTTTGAGAAGAATTATTAAATGTTTTACCATGTATTTGATGTCTATTGTAAGAAATGATTACATATACATGATTTTTAAGGACTTCAAGTATAAGATTTTATTTAATCCTCACCAAAATCACTGAGACATAATTCTTTTGTTTGTATTTATATAAAATACCCTATGACTTATCATTTAACAGCATCATCAATTCCCCTTTACCTGAAGTGTTTGATAAGTCACACCAAGTTTGAAATGTTCAAAGCTACAGATCGTGTTTCATTGATTGCTTTGTTTTCCTAAATTTCAGAAGTAGTGGCAGAGGGAAAAACAAGAGATGGGTAGATATAGGCAATGGGTGGGAGCCCAGAAATTTTGAGGAAGATCATGCTTTTAGGTGATACTGTAAACACTATGTTCATCAGATTAAATTACTTTTCATGGGACTTGCAAACTTCCTGCTAGGTTAAATGTTTGTGAAACCCATCCTATCATTTAACAGTTAACTCAAGTCATAGGCTAAATTTATACATGGGAGTATCTGTGAAGTTTTACAGAAAAGAAAATTCATGGGAACACTGTGTAGCTAACTGGCTGTACTAGCTTAGAAAAAAAATACAATGTTTTTCCATTTAGGCCACATTTATTTTCACTGTCCTTAAGGGAAAGTTGTCCCACACCTTAAGATTTCTTTACAGCTATTAAATACACAGATTCCATTCAGTTTACACAGAAATAAACACCTGGAAGGAGCTTACCCTTCTTACTACCAAGGCATGGGCACAGCAATACTGGGAGAAAGAGAGATCAGTTCTTAGCATCTTCATCCTACCAAGGTGAATACTGTGGTCCTGAGGGCTTAAAGGCTATTTTTTAGGTCAAAAATTAAATGACAGACATTGTGCTTAAATAATTTGACCTTTAAGGATTTCAGTTCTCTAAAGAACTTAGAATTCTGTTTCAAAATTAACACAACAGATGTGTTAATTTTACAAGTGGGCATAGATTGAGGCATTCAGGCACACATTGCAATTGTAGCTGGAAAAAAAGACACAGATGTGATCAGTGAAACTAGTCTCTGATGACTATTATTATTCTGAGGCTAATGGTGATGAGCCGTGGGTGAACTTCTGGTTCTTCTGTAGCTATACCTTGTTTCAGGGAAGCTCGACTGTAAATACAGACAAGTTACAGGAAATGAAGATCATTTTTGTTCAAAAGTATTCAACATAACATTGCCTTCTACAGCCAGCTTCCCAGTAATGTTTTCAAATCTATTTTTAAATGGCTTAATTTATTTTTGTTTATTACTCAGTTGATCAAAGACTATTTTCCAGGTGCTGTGCTAGGTTCTTGTCTCATGGGATCACAGTTTCTTTCTTCATGAAACAAATATGTTAATGAAAAGTATATTCAAATGATAGATCAATGTTTGATTACAAAATGAGTTCCTCTATCAAAACAGTTAAAACAGTAATCTAGATCTTTCTGAAGAGGTGACATTGAAGATGACATCTACTGGAGTCCAAGAGTGAGAAAGGAGCATGTGGGATGGAGTGGGCAGCCAGAGTACCCTGAGGTGGGCAATAGCCTTAAATAAAGCCACCATAGCTGAAGCCAATGGAGAGAAGGAGAGTAATGCAAGGTAAGGTTTGAAAAGGAAGGCTGAAACTCAGTTTTGAAGAATCCTAAGCCATTGTATACTATTAGCTTTCCTAGATTTCCCTTTAAAACCTGGATGGTTTTTGAGAATTATTTTCTTATAATCCTGGAGGCCAGAAGTCCAAAATCAGGGTGTCATTGATGGTGGTTCCTTCTGAAGCCTCTGAGGGAGAATCTGTTCCTTAACTTTCTCCTGCTATCAATACTGGGTATTCCTTGGCACGTAGATAGAAACAGCCCTCTATATTCAAGGGCTCTGCATCTGCAGAGGCAAGTATTTACTTAGCATTTGTACTGTATTGGATATTATTTGTCATCTAGAGATGATTTTAAATATACAGGAGGGCCATGTACAGTGGCTCAGGCCTATAATCCTAGAACTTGCGAGGCCAAGGCAGGTGGATCACCTGAGCTCAGGAGTTTGAGACCAGCTGGGGTAACATGGTGAAACCCCCTCTCTACTAAAAATACAAAAAATCAGCAGGGCGCGGTTGCACGTGCCTGTCATCCAAGCTACTCCGGAGGCTGAGGGACATGAATTGCTTAAGCCCGTGAGGTGGAGGTTGCAGTGAGCCGATATTGCATCACTGCACATTGCCCTCCAGCCTAGGTGACAGAGTGAGAATCTGTCTCTCTCTCTCTCTCTATATATATATATATGTAAATTGTATGCAAATACTATGCCTTTTATATAAGGAACTTGAGCAGATTTTGGCACCCCAAGAGGTCCTGAAACAAATCCTCTGAGGATACTGAAGGTAAACAGTACGTTTTTACAAGCTCTGTGCATGGCATTCTCTTCTGTGTGGTTTTGTCTCTTCATATGGCCATATTTTCATAAAGACATCAGTCATATTGGATTAGGAGCCGATCCTACTCCAGTATGACCTCAACTAATTACATTTGTAATGATCCTATTTCTAAATATGGTTACCTTTTTAGGTACTGAGGATTTGGACTTCAACATATCTTCTTTTGGGGGACACATTGCAACCCATAAGTCGTATTAAGATATTTTTATTTCTCTTAAGATCAAAGAGAAATCACTGAACAAGTTTATGCCTCCTTCTGACATTTCTTTGAAGAAAATGAAAGGGCAGGAGGAGAAAAAGCTAATGAATTAGCAAGCTCTTGCAAATATATTAGGATGGTAAGAAGTAATCGTGGCTTAAACTAAGATGCCAGCACTAAAGGTAGCGAGAAAGGACACATTTGGCAAAATGTCATAAGAAAAAGTTGATTTGAGAACACCAGCAAATCAATAAATCATTATGGACTTGAGTTTGGCATGCCACCGACACTAAGGAAAAATGAAAGGAGGAGGTTGGCCACATAGGAGTACCATTCAAAAGAGACGCTGGAGTTACAATTTTAGAACTCATAAACACACAGATGACTCTAAAGACATAAGTGTGGATGTCTCGTAGAAAGAACTTAAGGAGAATAGAATAGGAGAATAGGTTCTGGACTAAGCCCAGTCCAGGTAGAGGGTAAGAAGACTGAGCAGTAGGTGCCTGAGAGGTAAAAAGAAAAACAGAGAGACAGATAATAACAAAAGGCCATAAACAAAGCCTTTAGAACGAACCTGAAGAATGAAGTCACATAAATCAAGAGAAGAAAATGTTTCTAGAACAGAGAATTGAACAGTATTCAATGCTGCTGAATTTAATGAAAAATGAAGGACCCAAATGGCAAAAAGGGATAATACAAACGCCATTTTTGATTACATAACAGAATGTCACATTTACCAGAATGATTTTGGAGAGGTGAGGCCAGCTGGACTTCCTGGGTCAAGTGGGTTCTTGAGGAACTTTCCTGTCTTACAAGAGGATTGTAAAATGAATCAATCAGTGCTCTGTAAACCGCATCTATCAGCTCTCTGTAAAATGCACCAATCAGCAGGATTCTACAAGTAGCCAATCGTGGGAAGGATTGAAAAAAGGGCCCTCTGATAGGACAGAAATGGAACATGGGAGGGGACAATAAGGGAATAAAAGCTGGCCACCCCCCAGCCAGCAGTGGCAACGTGCTCCGGTCCCTTTCCACAGCTGCGTCCGTTTGCTCTTCACAATAAAACTTGCTACCGCTCACTCTCTGGGTCTGTGCCATCTTTAAGAGCTGTAACACTCAGCGTGAGGGTCCGCGGCTTCATTCTTGAACTCAGCAAGACCACGAACCCACTGGCAGGAGCCAACTCCCGACACAATTTTAAATATATGATATAGTATACGTATATATGGGAAGTTTTACAACTTTGACCAGCAACCTTTGACTTATTCTATTCTTGGCACAAACAACTGTCAACATCATAAATTGACAGGGTAAAAATAATATAGACTTGAATACATCCCAATCCCTTTTTAAAAACTTCTTTGAATCATATTAAATCAGTGAGTCCTGAAACTTTACAATCATATTTTACCAGAATAAATGAGGGCAGTTACTTTGTATACTTTTGGACAGAAACTACTGATATGTTTCCCAATTTTAGGAATCATCAGGTAATCCTTAAGTAGTGTCACCTTTAATTTTTAATAATGCATTCTCCATATTGTAATATTCAAATGATACTACAGGGACTTTTTATTACTTTATTTCTCTTACAATTCCCCCTCTTCTTCATTTCTTAGTGGAGACTCTACAAAACAGTTAAGCAGGCTAGGTGTAAAAAAGTAGTCAATCATGTGATTATAATCAGCAACAAAGTGCCATACCGGAAAATCATTCATGTTTATTTTCTGAAACAGTTTGGAGATCCCCAAACCAAAACAAAACAAGAAATTCTTCCCCAATGTCTTGATGTTATATATTTATAATCTGAAATTATATTTTCAAAACAGCAGGCATATAAAAGTCTAAAAAATGCAAGAAACTTGAATGAGCTTTTGAGTATTCCATAGAGTCTTAATTCTTTCTACATTTTAATTTATTGAATTAACCTGGCAGTACAATAATTTCCTCTCCTTCCATAGACTTGTCTACCTGCTGTTAAGAATTGGACAAGATTTACTGATCTGGCTACCTACTGGTGTGGTATCTTTAAGTGGTGAATATAAATCTTTAAATCACAGTGCTTACAATGACTTCACTTCCTCCTAGTATTTCATCCACAAATAAAAAAAAAAAAAAAAAAAAAAAAAAAAAAGAAAAGCAATGGAGAACATATTACTGACGTTTGTAACACCATTTTTTCCTCTTTAAATTTTTTTAACACCTCTGGGGAAGTTGTAACTTTTTTTCTACTAGATCTTAAGAAGAAAACATCTACTGTGAAATACGTACATAAATGCTGAAGGGAATGCTAAAATACAAGGATGAAAAGTTTGAGACAGGATACTTTCAATTCCTGGTAAATAGACATAATTAAACTCGGTGGTTTTGTTTTGTTTTGTTTTGTTTTTTTAACCTAACTTCATTGTTCAGGTTTGTTATTGCATCAAATGAATCATTAAGAGTTTGGTATTGCTAAAGCTTCTGCAAAATTACTCGAATAGCTAAGCATCCTAAAGACTAACTTTTTAAAATACACTTAATTTTTCCTACCTTAAACATACCACCCCACTTCCCTCTCCGGACTCCTCTACTCCCCAACCACACTTATTCTTTGACTCTGCTATAAATTTTTTGATGAGGATAATTCATCATAACTTAATTTGTGGTTGAACCTGTATCATTTTTACCTGATTATGAAGTATACATTGCTTAGTTTTAGAGTCATTTTTTCAGATTCTGTGATTTCAAAAATGCTAAGAAAAAATGAATGTCAATATCTCTGTCTTTATGGGGTTTTTTTGTTTGCTTTTTGTTTTTGAGACAGTCTTGCTTTGTCACCAAAGCTGGAGTGCAGGGGCACAATCTCGGCTCACTGCAACCTCCACCTCTCAGGTTCAAACGATTCTCCTGCCTCAGCCTCTCGACTAGCAAGAAATCTCTCTCTCTCTCCTCGCCTTTTTTTTTTTTTTTTTTTTTTTTTTTTTTTTTTTTTTTT